>NC_092380.1:2100408-2412864 GCF_030028105.1 Mobula birostris
AGGAGGAGGTGAAGAGGCAGAGAGCGCTGCGGGAGGGGTGGTGAGAAGGAGGGCTGACGAGGAGAGATGAAGGGGACCTGAGGAGCGAGGCGAGAGGAGGATGCAAGAAGGAGGAAGCGCCGCACGACGGGCGGCGAGGAATGAGCGATGTCGAGGAGGGACGGAGGCCTGCAAAGAGAGAGACGGGGAAGCAAGGGTGCCATAGGGAGGGGCATTGAGGAGGGAGGGACGGCACGATGGGAGAGGCGGCAAGGAGGAAAGAACGGTGAAAAAGAAGGAGCAGGTAGGAAAGACCAAACCGACGCGCGCAGCATTTCTTGACTAAAGTCTCATCTCCTCCTTCCTTCCCCCTCCCTTCATTCAGAACGCGTTCGTCCTTGGGGCGGCTGGAGCGTACGACTGGTCGGGAGGGCTGTTTGAGTTCCGTTCGAACACCAAGGTCTTCATCAACGAGACTCGACGCAAGGAGGACATGAAAAATTCCTACCTGGGTGAGAGGGGGCAGTGTGAGGTAGCTACGGAAACGGGAAGGGGTGTAGAGATCACAGATACGGGGAAGCGTGCAGGGAAGGGAAGCGCCACCGAAACGGGCAGGAATGTGTGGAAGGAACCGTGTCACAGAGACGAGGAGTATTGTAATTGTAATCTAGGGTAGTTTGGAAAGGTCTGGGATAGTTAGCAACTGTCTGGAATAGTCGGAGACGGTCTGGAATGGTCTAGGATAGTTTGCCACAGCCCGGGATCGTCCAGCAAGGCCTGGGAGGAGATGAGAAAACTGGGAATTTCCGGGGGTAGTCAAGGAAATTCTGGTAAGGCTTTGGAAGACCGGGTTAGACCTCAGAAGAGCAAGGAGCTGGAAAACTAAGACAGTAAGACCAGCCCTGCTCCTGTCTTCCCAGGATACAGCATGAAGGAGGCAAAGAGCCCGTCTGGAACGTTTTACGTAGTGGGAGCCCCTCGCTACAGACACCGGGGCCTGGTCCTGGTCTACCCTCAGTCGAGGACACGATCGACATACACGGCGGAAATTGAGTGGGAGCAGGTGAGATCATCCTCTTTCTTCGACAACCCTCCCCCCTGTGCTTCTCCCTCCCTCCCGCTTTCCCTCTTCACCGCGTTGCCTCACCAACCCTCCCTCTCCCCTCCTCAGGAATTCTCCTCTGTGCTCACTCGCTCACTTGCTCTCACCTCGCCTTCGACTACCCTGCGTCCTCATCCTCCCCGACCCCCCCGACCCCCACGTTCACTACACAGTGCTCAACCAATCCCTCGCACCTCAAAGCCCCTTCCTCTCCTCTCTCCTCATCACGTCTTCCTCACCCTATCTTTTTACTTCCCCTCCCGCTCCCTCCCTCCGCGGGTCTCTCTCATCATCCTTCTCTCCCATTCTCCCATATTGCCATTCCACCCCCCGCCCCCGCACTCACCGAAGCACTGAGGACACGCTATATTGACAGATCGGCGCGTACTTCGGCGCGGAACTGTGCGCGGTGGATCTGAAGGGAAATGGGTTGACGGACCTGCTGCTGGTGGGCGCGCCCCTGCACAGGGGACAGGACGCTGGGGGGACGGTACTTGTCTACAAGTTTCTACAGGTATGTCTAAGCTGAGGGAGAGGATGGAGAGAGGGTAAGTGCAGAGGACAGGGAGGTGGGGGAAGGGAGGAGGGCAGGGAGGAGGGAATGGAGAGATGTAGGGGAGGAAATAGAGGGAAGAGGGGGAAGATGGACAGGAGGAGGGAGAAGGAGAGGGGGAGAGGGGAAGGAAGGGAAGGTGGGGAAGGAGGAAAGAGAGACGGAACGATGGGGAACGGAGGGTTGGAAGGAGGGATGACAAGAGGGAGAGAGAGAGGGACGAAGATGGGGAGAGTGACTCTCTAAAACTCTTTTCTCCGCTGTCCGTCCCCCCCCCCCCCCCCAGGGCACGTTGGACCTCCAAATGCGCTTGACTGGTATCCGGGGGGAGCCCCTGTCCCGGTTCGGGACGGCGATCGCCCAGCTGGGCGACCTGAACGGGGACAGCTTGTCGGACGTGGCGGTCGGGGCGCCCCTAGAGGACGAGAAGAGAGGTGGCGTCTATATCTATCACGGGACGAATATTGGGCTGAACTCGGTTCCCGCACAGGTCAGTCTGTCCCTCCCAGCATCCGTCTGTTCCTTCGTCCCTCGGGCTCTGTGACCGCCCACAGCCCAGTCAATCACTCTGTCCCTCCATGGCCCTTGCAATTCGGTCTGCCTCTCCGTTCCCCTATCCGTCCCTCCATCTCTCACTCCCTCCGCCTTACTCCCTCTCCCTCAGTCCCTCGCTCTGCCCTCCCCTTTCCCCTCGCCGTCCTTCAGTCAGGCGGTCGCTCAGGTCAGTCTGGCCCCGGTTGCTGGCGATTAGCTGTTTCCAGGTAGCGTTGCCTGTTATCGGTTGCTACGGAGAGCATTTTCCCAGCCAGTGCAGCCTTTAACCGGCTGGTAGGAAGTACCTGCTCCGGGGTGGTGCTGCCTGGAGCCACTTGCTCGGCGTGGCCCTGTCGCTAGGACGGTGTGTCTGATACCACTACCCAGATCTGTTCTTACTCCCTCCCGACAGCACATCCGCTCGTCCGCCGTGCAGCCCGGCCTCCAATATTTCGGCCGCGCCATCCACGGCGCCCTGGACCTCAGCGGCGACAGTCTGGTGGACATCGCGGTGGGCGCCATGAACAAGGTCTTCGTTTTTCGGTAGGCGTCCCCCACATCTCCTCCGTCTGAGCTCAAGAGAGTTGGGGCCTTCACGTTACCGGGTGTGAAGTAGTCTGTAGTCTGTCTTGGTCCAATCACGTAGACGACAAGGGCAAAAAGTCTCACCGGCGCCTCTACCTCCATAGGACCATAAGGCGCAGGAGAAGAATTAGACCATTCAACCTATCGAGTGCTCCGCCATTCCATCGTGGCTGACTTATTATCTTTCTCAACCCCATTCTCCTGCCTTCTCACCGTAACTTGACGCTCTTGGCTGATCAAGACCCTAACAATTTCGGCTTTAAATATATCCAGTAAATTTGTTTTCCGTAGCCGTCTGTGACTCTCAGGAGATTAAAGAAATTCGGCACGTCCCCGTCAACCCTCACCAATTTTATCGATGTATCGAAGACCAGAGGACACGGGGTCAGAATAGCGAAACGTCCCTTTAGAACAGAGGTTAGAAGGAGTTTCTTTAGACAGGAGGTGCTGAATATGGGGAATCTATTGCCACAGACGGCTAGAGTTAAAGTCAGGGTCGCTGGGCAGCGCGGCGCGAAGGGCCGGCGGGGTTTATTCCGCGCTGTATCCCAAAAAAAACGTATTTTATAAATCCTTGTGATTTTCTCTGGACTCTTTCAAGCTTATTAATATCCTTCTTGTAGGTAGGTGACCAAATCTGCACGCAATACTCCAAATTCGGTCTCATCAGCATCTTGTGCAATTGTGTATCTGTTACACTTTACTCCTTTCGCCAGGAAGAGCGGGATCTCCCAGTGGCCACGCATTTTAATTCCACTTCCCATTCCCATTCCCGTATGTCAGTATATGGCCTCTACTGTCGCAGTGACGCCACACTCAGGTTGGAGGAGCAACACTCTATATTCCGTCTGGGTAGCCTCCAATCTGATGGCATGAACATTGATTTCTTGAACTTGAATGCCCCCCTCTCTTTCACCATTCCCCATTCCCATTTCCCGCTCTCACCTTATCTCCTTATCTGCCTATCACCGCCCTCTGGTGCTCCGCCCACTTTTCTTTCTTCCATGGCGTTCTGACCTCTCCTATCGGTTTCCCCCTTCTCCAGTTCTCCAGCCGTGTATCTCTTTCACCAATCAACTTCCCAGCTCTTTACTTCAGCCATCCTGGCTTCATCTATCAGCCTGTCATTCTTCCTCCTCCCCCCCCCCCACTTTTTTTACTCTGACTCCTCGTCTTTATTTCCCCCCTCCAGTCCTGGTGAAGAGCCTCGGCCCGAAACGTCGACTGTACATTTTTCCATAGATGCTGCCTGGCCTGCTGAATTCCTCCGGCATTTTGTGTGTGTTACTTGGATTTCCGGCATCTGCAGATTTTCTCTTGTTTGTGACTGGCCAATTTATTCGTCATTCCGTATTGTTCTACCTTGTTCTACCTCCTTGCACTGTGCAGTGAAATGATCTATGGTATTCAAAACAAGTTTTTTTCACTGTAAATGTGACAATAATAAACCAATTTATTAACTGGGGGATGGAAGTGATGAGGGAGATTCAGGCCCACACTCTAGAGGTCAGTTCTAGAGCGGGATAGAAGCTGTCCTTGAGCCTGTTGGTACGTGCTTTTAAACTTTTGTATCCTCTGGTAAATCAGTTTAACGCCGTCATATGTACCGAGGTACAGTACGAAACTCGTTTTGCACAATCGATCAGATCATTACACGGTGCATTGAGGAAGATCAAGGTAAAACAATAACAGAATGCAGAATAAAGTGCAACAGTTGCAGAGAAAGTGCAGTGCAGGCGGACAATAAGGTGAAAGGGCCACGATGAGGTCGATTGTCCGTCCGGCTTTTGTATTTTCTGCCTGATTGAGGGTGGGAGCGGAGAGAAACGAGAATGTCCGGGGTCTGAACTGAACTGAGAAGTGAGTGATCCTTGAGGCAAGAGAAAGCGTCGACAGAGTCCAAAGAGGGGAGGTTGATTTCCATGATGCGTCGAGTTAAGCTTTAACTCCCTGGGGTTTCTTACGGCTGTGAGTAGAGCAGATACGGAACCACGCCGTGATATATTCAGATACGATGCTTTCTATGGTACATCAATACAAAAATTGGCGAGGCTCGACAGGTCCTCTTGCCGAATTTCTACAGCCTCTTGAAGAATTAGAGGCGTTGTTGAGCTGACTTACCCGACTTCTACGTGCCTGGGCCAGCAGAAGCGATTGGTGAAGTAAACTCCTGCTGATATAAACATCACTCCTAGTGATGTAAACTCCTGGTTTGAAGTTCTGAAAATTCTCGAGCAGACAAGCATGGATGCACCGCCCCTGTTGGTGGAATGGAGAGAGAAGAGGGAGGGAACGGGAGTGAGAAGGAAGTGGGCAGGGAGAAAGGGGCGAGACGGGTGGAATGGGGAGTGGGGGAGGGATGGGAGGGCGTTGGAGGATAGGAGTGGACAGAGAGGGACAGGCTGAGGAAGGACGGAGGGATGGTGAGGAGAAGAGGTGACGGATAGGAAGCGGGGGTGACGCGGAGAGATGGGGGGAGTGGAACAGAGAACGGGGAGAACAGAGAGAGAGCGGGAAGGAGAAGGGGAGAGAAAGAGGGCGAGGTACGGCGAGAGGGATGGGGAGGGAGAAGGACCCATATATGGGAGAGAAAAAGACCGTCTGTGCTCTGTGCAGTGACGGGTGCCCGTCATCTTTCCTAGGTCACGCCCAGTTGTGGATATCCGAGTACGCATCACCTTCACCCCGGCCAAGATCAAGTTAAAGGACGTGGACTGTCCGGAGAACGCTCCAGCGAAACCCACCGTGCAAATGGAAATGTGTTTCACCCTGACAGAACTCACCAAGAAACTACCAAGTAAAAACACCAACCTGATACAAAAAGCAATACCACCCTGGGGTTAGATCGCAGCCTATAACCGATTCGCAGGAGTGCCTGTTATTCTATACATAAACCCTCAAAGGCATCTAATTAAATCCCAGCCTGAACCAACTCCCGGGGGTCTGTTATTCTACATATAACCACCCGAACCGCTGGATCAGATTCTAGCCTGTAACCCACTTCTGTCGATCTGATCATTCTATTTATACACCGCCGAAGCCCTGGATTAGATCCATTTTGCAACCCATTCCCTGAGATCTTTTATTCTATATATAACCCCGCCCTCCACTAGAACCCCTTGAATAGTGGCCAGTTTGCAACTCACTCCCGGGAATCTGGTATTCAATATAGAAGCCAACAAAGGCCCTGGATTAGGTTCCAGTCTGTCATGGAACCTGCCCCGTGAACGAACATAGGGCGGTACTGCACAGGAACTAACCAATTAGGCTATCACCTTCTGCTGAACTAATGGCACCTCATCCTTTCTGCAGACATAATGTCGACATTCCACTGTTCCCTACACATTCATGTATCTGTCTAATAGCTTCCTTAAAGAGCTTTATAAGACCCTCCACCAGTACCCCCCTCCCCACTGGCAGCACTTTCCAGGCTCCCGCCGCTCTGTGTTGTCTAGGTACGAAACCCTTTATAGGGTTGGAAAGGATAGGAGACAGAGCCGGTTTAAGAAGATAAGGGGTGATGGGGAGGAGTTCAACATGGCAGGGGATAGGTGAGGGGAATTTGGTTTCCCTCATTCCAAAGACATCCTCGCCCCTTCTCTCCCCCTCCACCCGTCCTCATGACCCGCCCATCAACTCCCTCAGATCCTCCAACTTTTTCTCTTTATTCTCCTCTCCCACCAGATCCCTTCCTCAGCCCTTCCACTCTCCCACCGATCAGCACCCAGCTTCTAACATCATCCCCCCTCTTTCCCACCAAATTCTCCAGCACTCCCCGCTGCCCTCACTTGGTCTCACATTTTTACCTGTTAGATTGTTTTCTTCTCATTCCTCCACCTTCTTACTCTGCCTTATCCTTCCCGTCCTTCCCAGTCCCGCTGAAAGGTCTCATCCCGAATCACCGACTGATCATTCTCCTCCACAGATGTTGCTCCGGCTGTGTGTGTGTGTGTGTGTGTGTGTGTGTGTGTGTGTGTGTCTGTGTGTGTGTGAGAGAGAGTGTGTATGTGTGTGTGTGTGTCTGTCTGTGTGTGTAGATGTGTGTGTGTGTGTGTGTGAGAGAGAGTGTGTATGTGTGTGTGTCTGTCTCTGTGTGTCTGTGTGTGTGTGTGACAGTGTCTGTGTGTCTCTGTGTGTGCGTGTGTCTGCGTCTGTGTGTTGTGTGTGTGCGCGTGCGCGTGTCTGTGTCTGTGCGTGTGTGTGTTATATGCGTGTGTGTGTGTGTGTGTCTGTGTGTTTGTGCCTGTGTCTGTGTGTCCTCGTGTGTCTCTGTGCGTGTGTGTGCGTGTCTGTGTCTGTGTGTGTGTATGTGTGTGTGTAAGTGTGTGTGTGTTGTGTTTGTGTGTGTGTCTGTGTGTGTGGGTGTTATGTGTGTGTCCGTGTGTGTGTGTGTGTGTGTGTGTGTGTGTCTGTCTGTGTGTGTGTGATATGTGTGTGTTTGTCTGTGTGTGTGTGTGTGAGAGCGAGCGAGTGTGTGTGTCTGTGTGTGTGTGTCTGTGTGTATGTGACTGTGTCTGTGTATCTGTGTGTGTCCCTGTGTGTGTGCGCGTGTGTCTGTATCTGTGTGTGTGTCTGTGTGTGTCTGTATGTGTGTGTGTCTGTGTGTAAATGTGTGTGTGTGTGTGTGTTGTGTTTGTGTGTGTGTCTGTGTGTGTGTGTGTTATGTGTATGTGTCTGTGTGTGTGTTATATGTGTGTGTTTGTCTGTGTGTGTGTGTGTGTGTGTGAGTGTGTGTGAGAGAGTGTGTGTGTGAAAGAGTGAGTATGTCTGTGTGTGTGTTGTGCGTATGCGTCTCTGTCTGCGTGTGTGTGTGTGTGTATATATATGTGTGTGTGTCTGTGTGTGTGCGTTATGCGTGTGTGTGTCTGTGTGTCTGTGTGTGTGTCTGTGTCTCTGTGTGTGTCTGTGTGTGCGCGTGTGTCTGTATCTGTGTGTGTCTGTGTGTGCGCGTATGTCTGTATCTGTGTGTGTCTGTGTATGTGTGTAAATGTGTGTGTGTCTGTGTGTGTGTCTGTTTCTGTGATATGTGTGTGTTTGTCTGTGTGTGTGTGTGTGTGTGTGTGTGTGAGACAGAGAGAGCGAGAGAGTGTGTGTGTGTGAGAGAGCGAGTGTGTGTGTCTGTGTGTGTGTTGTGTGTGCGTGTCTCTGTCTGCGTGTGTATGTGTCTGTGTCTGCGTGAGTGTGTCTGTGTGACTGTGTGTGTACGTGTGTGTGTATATATGTGTGTGTGTCTGTGTGTGTGTGAGAGAGAAAGAGAGTGTGTGTGAGAGAGAGTGAGTGTGTGTCTGTGTGTGCGTTGTGTGTGTGTCTGTGTCTGCGTGACTGTGTGTGTATATGTGTGTGTCTGTGTGTGTGTGTTATGCGTGTGTGTGTGTCTGTGTCCGTGTGTGTGTCCGTGTGTGTGTGTGTGTGTGTGTGTGTGTGTTATGCGTGTGTGTGTCTGTGTGCGCGCGCATGCAATACCTTGAGATTCTCTTTAATCTCAATTGTGAAGGACTTTCCATGTCTTTGTTCCCTGAAGTCTACGCTGGTCCCTTTACTACCCTCAGGGTCTCTGCTCTACAACCCTTTGGAAAATCGATCTTGAAGGCAGAGTACAGAGTTAACGGCAGTGTGGGGGAACCACGTCCATAGATCTCGCAAAGTTACCGCACAATTTTATAGGGTGATTAAGATGACATGTGGCGTTCATTAGACAGAATTAACTAAATTCTGTGAGTTCAGCCGCGAACTAATGTTCCAACTCTATAACCCCCTAATTAGAACACACATGAAGCATGATTTTCGTTCTGCTCTCCTCATTATAGGAAGGATGTAGAAGATTCAGGGAGGGTACAGAGCAGATTTACCAGGATGCTGCCTCGTTTAGAGAATATGTTTCATAAAGAAAGGTTGATCGACCAAGGACCTACGAGTGAAGAAGGATGAGCAGCGACATGATAGAGGTTTACAAGATAAGAGGCATGGATAAGTGGATAGTTAATGCCTTTTTCCCAGGGCGGAAATGGAAAATACTAGAGGGCATTGCTTTAAGGTGGCTTGAAACCATAAGCCATAGTAATAGGATTAGACTATTCGGCCCATCAATTCTGCTCCGCCATTCCATCATGTCTGATTTATTAATCGCTCTCACCCAGATTCTCGTGCCTTCCTGCTGTAGCCTTTGATGGTCTTACTAACCAAGAACCAAACAACCTTCGCTTTAACTAATCCCAATGATTTAGCCGCCACAGACAATGGTGGCGATGAATTCCACAGATTCACCACCCTCTGGCTAAAGAAATTCCTCCTTATCTCTTCCATTGAGGCCGTGTCCTCCGGTCCTAGACTCCCCGATTACTGTACTGTATAGGGAACATGCTCTACACGTGTACTCTATTTACATCTTTGAATATTCGATCGTTTAAATGTGATCCGTCTCCCCATTCTTCTAAACTCCAGCGAGTACAGGCCTACAGACATTAAACATTCCCCGCGCCTGGAAAGCACTCCCCGAGTTAGTTTTAGAGGCAGATACATTAGGAACATTCAAGGGAATCTTCGACAGGCTAGCTCATGCGTGCAGACAATGGAGGGAAGGGTGAAGTTGGTGGTGGGGCAGGTTGAAAGGCCGGCACCATATCGTGAACGAAGTGCCTGCACTGTGCTGCACTGTTCCATGGTCTAAATATTTGGTTTAAATATACTCAGTGCCTTGGCCGCCACAGCCAAGTGTAACGATAAATTCCACTATGCACTACTGTCTGGCTAATGAAATTCCTCCTCAACTCTGTCCTAAACGGACATCCTTCTATTCTGAAACTGTGCCCTCTGGTCCTTGATTCCGCCACCATAGGAAACATCCTCTCCACATGCACGCAGTCTAGACCTTTCAAAATTTAATAGGACGTTTGAAGACGTTCCCCAAATACTCGGCTCCATCTTCACTCTCGGATCTCCCTTCATTCTGTAGAGAAACCGGACTTTAAGCTGTTCACCAAGATGGTGCTGGATCCCAGCCGCAAGGTGCGCAGGGCCGAGATCACGAAGCTCCCGCCCCAAAACTTCACCCTCTCTCAGGGACAATGCTTGCCGTCCAAGATTGAGATTCAGCTGGAGGTGAGCACGGGGTCCAGCGTGCGGGGTGGCGGGGTGGGGAGAGCGGTTGGGCGTGATGTGTTTCCGCTGCCCTAGTAGGCTCCGCCAAGGGCTTGTCTCTGTGGGTGGGGCTGGCGGGGGCTGCTTAGAGGTAGGGATGGGAGAGCTGGAGGGGGGAGGGGCTGGAAGGAGTGGAAGAGTACAGGGAGAGAAGAAGTGTTTGAGTGTGAGTGGGGGTGTAAGAGAAAAGAAGGGCGTGGTGTTGGAGTTGGGGACGAAGCTGGAGAGAGGGAGGAAAGAAGGGGAGAGAGGAAGGAAGGAAGATGGGAGGAAGAGGGAAGGAAGGGGAGTAGGGGAAGGAGAAGAAGAGGGGTAGAAAATCATGGGAAGGATAGGAAAGAAGGGAACGGGGAGGGAGGGGAACTGTGGGACTGGAGGGAGAGTGGAAAGTGGAAGAGGGATTGTGGGTGTGGGTGGGGTAAGAACGGAGGGAGGGAAGCAGCGAGAGGGAGACAGAGAGAGGGGAAGGTTGGCTGAACAATTGGCCTCCTATCTGTGGAAGAATCTACCCTTTTTCACCGTATTTTACTGTAAGAGAATTTACCCTGTTATCAAACAGAAACAAAGGAACCAACCTCAGTATACGGTTAACCCTTTAATAGGTGATCACGGGGAGCCGTTGCCTCACGACTCCGCCAATGTCAGGTTGTATAAATTTATACAGTAAGGTTTGGGTACTAGCCACCAGCTCAACATACTTAGTCAGTGATTTCAAGAAGTATTCGTTGGGTATCAGCCAAATCACAAATGTTTCCATGCGGTACAGAAAAACAGAAGTACACGCCCACACTCAGTTCCTATCTTAGCCAGACACTCTCGGACAAAGGTGAAGAATACTTCATTACTGGCGTGATCTATTGCTAGCTATTGTTATCTAGCACATTCAAGGCAGCTTCTACGTCTAATCCTGTCTCCCTCATGACCCAGATCTTGGGCAAAGCTTAGCTAGGCAAGCTTAACAACATGTAATTCAAAACTTAATTTTCGTCCACAGTCCCCTTCATTTTGATCATCAGATCAACCTTATCCTTTGCCCACCTCTTCAGAATATTGCTCCTCTATTTCCCCGGGGTAGGGAATATCATACCCAAGGGGTAACGCCTCATGTTTAAACGGTCTTCTTCATCATATCTGGACCGAAAGGTTCCAGTTTAACTTGCGGGGATAATTTTACAGGAGGAACCGGAGGCCGAGCTATCCAATAACAGGCACGTCGTGCAATCGCGACCGCTAGTCTGATTCATTACCAAAATTAGCCCCCAATGGATGAGGGTTCCCCACCATAAATCAGTCTTTTCTCTGCAGCTACTCCTTCCCGGTAACTGACCTGTCCTGTTTTCCCAGCACCAGCACTTTTCAGCTGTCTGAGTGGCTACGTGAAATCTAGGCACATTGTGATTGTGAAATTATAGTTAGGCGTACAGCATCCCCCAAAGCAATTTCCCGTAAAGAATACCGATCCGATGGACATTCACGGAGCGTGTTCTCCTGTTGATTATAATGCCCTCCTGCACCCATTCCTTCCTTTTGCCTGGCCAGTAGTTTTTTTAAAATTGCTGGTTACTTTATCGAAGCATTCTTGCTCCTTCTCGTTGAGGGGAATTGGCTTTACGCGCAGGGATCTCTAGACACACCCAACATTAGTCCGTGTGACATCTTCATAAGCTCAGCCCAAGTAAGGTTTTCCCCAGCAAAACTAACCCCCAATAGTTCACACTACAAAAGTAATTTCCGAAAGTTGCGCCGAACATGTCCCTAGCTTAGAAATTACTAGGCTTACCTATAGCCCTCTATTTTTCTAAGCACCTTGTACCTATCCAAAAGTCTCTTAAAAGACCCTATCGTATTCGCCTCCACCACCGTTGCCAGCAGTCCATTCCACACACTCACCACTCTCTGAGTAAAAAACTTACCCCTGACATCTCCTCTGTACCTGCTCCCCAGCACCTTAAACCTGTGTCCTCTTGTAGCGACCATTTCAGCCCTTCTGTCAAGAAACCTTCCTGAACACACCTAACAAACTCCACCCCATCTAAACCCTTGCTCTAGTGAGATGCTAATCGATATTTGGGAAATTAAAATCTCCCATCACGACAACCCTGTTACTATTACACCTTTCCCGGATCTGTTTCCCTATCTGCTCCTCGATATCCCTGTTACTATTGGGCGGCCTATGATAAACACCCAGTAAAGTTATTGACCCCTTCCCGTTCCTAACCTCCACCCACAGAGACACGGTTGACAATCCCTCCATACCTTTTCTGTAGCCGTGACACTATCTCTGATCAACTGTGCCACGCCCCCACCTCTTTTTCCTCCCTCCCAGTCCTTTCTGAAACATCTAAAACCCAGCACTTGAAGCAAACATTCCTGTCCCTGAGCCATTCAAGTCTCTGTAATGGCCACCACATCATAGCTCCAAGAACTGATCCACGCTCTAAGCTCGTCCGCTTTGTTCACAACACTCCTTGCGTTAAAACAGACACATCTCAAACCTTCCGTCTGAGCGCGTCCCTTCTCTATCACCTGCCTATCCTCCCTCTCGCACTGTCTACAAGTCTCTATTTGTGAGCCAACCGACTCTTCCCCAGTCTCTTCAGTTCGGTTCCCACCCCCCAGCAATTCTAGTTTAAAACTCTCCCCAGTAGCCTTAGCAAACCTCCCCGCCAGGATATTGGCCACCCTCGGATCCAAGTGCAACCCGTCCTTTTTGTACAGGTCACACCTGCCCCAAAAGAGGCCCCAATGTTCCAGAAAGTCAGAGGCTATTTCCCAAGGCTGAAATGGCTGCCGCCAGAGGGCACAGGTTTAAGGTGCTTGGGAATAGGTACAGAGGGGATGTCAACGGGTAAGTTTTTTTACACAGAGAGTGGTGAGTGCGTGGAATGGGCTGCCGGCAACGGTGGTGGAAGTGGATACGATTGGGTCTTTTAAGAGACTTTTGGATGGGTACATGGAGCTTAGAAAAATGGAGGGCTGTGAGTAACCCTAGTAATTTCTAAGGTAGGGACATGTTCGGCACAACTTTGTGGGCCGAAGGGCCTGTATTGTGTTGTAGGTTTTCTATGTTTTTATGTTTCCATGTAACTTGCATTTCGCTCCGTGTATCCAATCAGGCTTTCCTTGGCCTTTCACAGCAGCCCTTGTCATCAGAATTTCCTGATAGGGCCCTTTCCACCTGGAGAAAGCGGGTTTCCCTGATCATCTTTACATGTACATAGTCTCCAGGTTTAAAGGGGTGAGTGTTCCCTTTCCCCCGACTGAGGTAAGGCAGCAGCTACCTGTCCTTGATTTGCCCTTATTGCTTCGCCTAGGTTTCTATGGTTTCTTCATTGGTCCAGAGCAGGGACGTTTTTTACATCCTGGCGTTCCTCTGACCACCGGAGGCAATAGGTGGAATAATACCCCACTAGTTTTAGTAAGCCGCCATGTTCTTGGGTTAATACTGCACTTGCGAAACCCTTCTTTTCATTCCCATACATCAGTAAACGGTTTGCCGTATTCGGGCAATCCTCATTATTTTAATCTCGGACAAAGGTGAACAATACTTCATTACGTGCATGTTCTATTGCTAGCTATTGCTAGCTCGCACAAGCAAGATAGTATCTGCGTCTTATCCTGTCATCCTTCTGACGTAAATCTTGGGTAATACTTAGCTCGCAAGCTTGACAACAAAATTTAATTTTGTTCCACAATACCACCCGCTATCTCCATCACTCTCCACCTCCCCTCAACAACCCTCATCCTTCCACCCTCCCACCCTCTCCTCTGTCTCCACCTCTCTCCCTTTCATCTAACCCCAACTCCTTCCTCTCTCTCCTCTACTCGCCCCTCTCTCATTCCCCCCTCTCTCCACAGAACTGTATCCAGGACACTTTCAACCCCATTATTTTGGAAACATCTTACACAGCCGTTGGCATTGGTTCTGGCTCCCTACCAGCGCCTATCCTCAGTACCAGCAACACCGGGACCTGGACCGGCAAGGTGAGTGCAGGGAGACGGCGGGGAACAGGGGCTGGGGGTTGGGGTGGAGAGAGGGGGGAGGGGAGGATCGTGGAGCGAGGAGTGGGGAAGGGGAAGGGTCGGGGAGGGGAGAGGGGAAAATGAGAGTGAAGACAGGGAGAGGGAGAGATGGGAGGAGGACAGACGGGGAGAGGTCGGGACGGAGACAAGGAGGAGAGGTTGGGAACTGGGAGCGAGGTAGGGGCCCTGAGGTCAAAGAACTGAGGTGTACCTTCATACAGTTACCGTTTGAGAAGCAGTGTGGGTCCGACAACGTATGTACCGACAAACTGAAGGTGGACTTCAGCCTTTCCGGGTAAGGAAATTCCACCCTCACCCCCCCCCCCGCCCGCCAAGCCCCCTTCCCTCCTCCCAACCACCTCCCTCCAAACCTCTCCCACTGTTCCCTCCAGGCTAGACGGGTGCATGGCCGCACATTAACTGAAATGCTCAGTTGGAATGTTTACATGTTAATATAATTTTGAAATTATCCTAATCTAATTTTGAAATTTACTTTAATATTACTGTTAAATGCCCTGTATTTAATGTTATATGTTAATGAATATAAAGTTTCGAAACAATAAACGCACCACAACCTTTGCTTTGAAGCATTTGAGAGCTTCAACATACTTACGTTCGTTGTCAGTGTTTCAAGTTACGGCATTGTTATAAATTGTAACAATAAACACAAAGTGGAAGTCAGTAGCTCGTTGTTAATAAACCGGAGGCCCACTGAGCGCCTGCCGAAGTTTAGGCAACGTTAATGTTGAAATACGCCATTTCATTGTACCCTTAATTAATAAATAACATCAAACGTATGTAATATGTCAATTTATACACTAGGTACTTTTTGTGTGTATATAACAAAAAATAACCAAACATTTAAAGTGCCACGCAGTTTTCAGACCGTGTAAAAAATTCTGCTCGGAGCAATGGCTGGTACGTTGGAACGCTGCTCCCCTCCAGCTTTCCAAACCCCTGCAGTCCCCTTCCCCTCTTCACTGTAATCCCTCCCCTCTCCTTCCAACTGAATACCTCCCATCCCTCCTCGACTAACCCCTCCCTTCCCTATACCCCTCTCCATCTACAAAATCCCCTGCACCCTCCTAGTCTCAGTGACACCTCCATCTTCTATATACCTCCCCTCCCCTCTCCCCCCCCACATCGCCTCTTCATTACATCCTCTTCCCTCCACTCATCTCACCTACCCCGTCCCTCCCAATCCCCAAAGCTCCCCTCCCCTCCTCCCTTCTCCTACTCCCCCACCATCTTAGTGACCCTCTCCCTCCCCTACACTGCTGCTCGACTCTTTAAGTCCCTCTCACCCTACCCGCAGGACGCAGTACCTCGTGGTGGGCAGTCACACCACCCTCACTCTGGACGTCACGCTGGTGAACGCCGGGGAGGACTCCTACTTCACCACGGTCACCTTCCTGATACCACATGGAATCTCCTTCAGAAAGACCATGATCATCCAGGTATGGTTGTGGTTCTGCGCGTCCGGAGGGAGGGTGGTCAGACCACAAGCCGCCCACCCCGCTTCCTGCACACCCGCTCAAGACCCCGACTCGGGTTGTGAGAAACTAGAGGTGATGGGTTAAGGGTGAAAGGTGAAATGTTTAAAGGGGAACGAGCAGGGTGGTGCAAGCGTGGAACGAGCTGCCGGGAGAAGCTGTGGTTGCGGCTTCATTGCAACATGTAAGAGAAATTTGGATAGATGCATGGATGGGAAGGGTTTGGAGTGATATGCAGGTAAATGGGACTAAACAGAAGACCAGGCTGGCACAGACCCGATGAACTGAAGTCCCTGTTTCTGTGTTAATGGAGTCGTATAGAAAACTGTCGGCACATTGGCCGTCCCAAATCAGGGCATTGAGTACAGGAATTGATATGTTGTGTTGAAGTTTTACAAGACGTTGGTTGAGGCCGAATTGGGAGTATTGTGTGTAGTCCTGGCCACTACCTACAGGAAAGCTATCAATAATCTTGAAAGAGAGCAGGAAAGTTTCACACGAATATTGTCAAAGAACTTGAGGACCTGAGTTATAAGAAAAGGCTGAATAAGTTAAGATTTCATTCTCTGGAGTGCAGAAGAATGAGGAGGAATCTTAAAGAGTTGTACATAATAATAAGGTATAAAAAGGGTAAACGCAAGCTAGCTTTTCCCCTCAGGTTTGGGTGAGAGTAGAACTACAGGTCACTAATTTAGGGTGAATGTTGAAATATTTAAGGGGGATCTGAGAGGGTATTTTCTTCACTGAGAGCATGGTGAAAGTGAGGAATGAGCTGCCAGTGGAAATGGTGGATGGGGGGTGGGGGTTCAGTTGCAAAATTCAAGAGAAATTTGGATAGGTACATGGATGAGAACTATATGAAGGGCTCTATTCTAAGCACAGGTCAGTGGGAGTAGGCAGGAGATCGGGTCAGCAAGGAATAGACGGGCTGAAGAGCCTGTTTCGGCTCTACAAGGACCTTAAGACAACAATTCACTGTGGTTTGCTTCACCGTGCGCACCCCCACCCCCCCCCCACCCCACAGACAGACAGACAGACACACACATGCACACACCCTTCAGAACCCAGGCCCCAAGTACCGTGTAAGCCACTCTCCCCTTTCTCTTGGCTCTGCCACACCCAATATCTTCCCCCTTTCAGTCCAGCCGCCGTTCGACCGTCAAGTGCGAGGATGCCAAGAAGGAACCCACCTCGGTTTTCCGAAACGTGCACTGCCAGGTTAGCCAACCCGTCTTCCGGACCAACAACATGGTGAGTCCAGGACTTGTGGCGTGGTGTGTGTGGAATGGGGGTGGAGTAGCGTGTATGTGGTGGGGAGGAGTTGGGACTGTCGGATAGGCCTTCGGACCGCGGGAACGGCAGCCCCCAATCTTGTTGATATGTGGTAGCAGTGCAAGAATTATTTAAAATGTCTATCAGTTACAAAAAGAAGCTGCGTGGCGTGGTAGCATAGCGGTTCAGACATCGCCTTACAGAACAGACGTCCTGAGTTCAGCTCCAGCCGCTGCTTGTCAGGAGTTTGTATGATCTCCCTGTGACAGTGTGGGTTTCCTCCCACATTCCAAACGCCTACAGGTTGGTAGGTTGATTGCTTATTGTAAATTTTACCATGATTAGAAACCACAGAAAAACTACAGCACAGAAACAGACCTTTTGGCCCTTCTTGGCTGTGCCAAACCATTTTCTGCCTAGTCCCACTGACCTGCACACGGACCATTCCCTCCATACACCTCCCATCCATGTATCTGTCCAATTTATTCTTAAATGTTAAAAAAGAACCCGCATTTACCACCTCGTCTGGCAGCTCATTCCACACTCTCACCACTCTCTGTGTGAAAAAGCCCCCCAATGTTCCCATTAAACTTTTCCCCCCCTCACCCTTAACCCATGTCCTCCTTTTTTTTTCCTCTCCTTGCCTCAGTGGAAAAAGCCTGCTTGCACTCACTCTGTCTATACCCATCATAATTTTATATACCTCTATCAAATCTCCCCTCATTCTTCTACCCTCCAGGGAATAAAGTCCTAACCTATTCAACCTTTCTCTGTAACGGAGTTTCTCAAGTCCTGGCAACATCCTTGTAAACCTTCTCTGCACTCTTTCAACCTTATTTATATCCTTCCTGTAATTTGGTGACCAAAACTGAACACAATACTCCAGATTCGGCCTCACCAATGCCTTATACAACCTCACCATAACATTCCAGCTCTTATACTCAATACTTTGATTAATGTACCAAAAGCTCTCTTTACAACCCTATCTACCTGTGAAGCCACTTTTAGGGAATTTTGTATCTGTATTCCCAGATCCCTCTGTTCTACTGCACTCCTCAGTGCCTTACCATTTACCCTGTATGTTCTACCTTGGTTGGTCCTTCCAAAGTGCAATACCTCATACTTGTCTGTATTAAACTCCATCTGCCATTTTTCAGCCCATTTTCCCAGCTGGTCCAAATCCCTCTGCAAGCTTTGAAAACCTTCCTCACTGTCTACTACACCTCCAATCTTTGTATCATCAGCAAATTTGCTGATCCAATTTACCACGTTATCATCCAGATCATTGATATAGATGACAAATAACAATGGACTCAGCACTGATCCCTGTGGCACATCACTAGTCACAGGCCTCCACTCGGAGAAGCAATCCTCTACTACCACTCTTTGGCTTTTCCATTGAGCCAGTGTCTTATCCAATTTACCACCTCTCCATGTATACCTAGCGACTGAATTTTCCGAACTAACCTCCCATGCGGGACCTTGTCAAA
Source organism: Mobula birostris (assembly GCF_030028105.1). Lineage (NCBI taxonomy): Eukaryota > Metazoa > Chordata > Chondrichthyes > Myliobatiformes > Myliobatidae > Mobula > Mobula birostris. The sequence continues at coordinate 2,118,577 of NC_092380.1, forward strand.
GGCCTTACTGAAATCCATGTAGACAACATCCACTGCCTTCCCTTCATCCACTTTCCTGGTAACCTCCTCGAAAAACTCCAATAGACTGGTCACAGATGACTTACCACGCACAAAGCCATGTTGACTCTCCCTAATAAGCCCCTGTCTATCCAAATGCTTGTAGATTCTGCTCTCTTAGTACTCCCTTCAATAACTTACCCACTACCGACGTCAAATTTACCGGCCTATAATTTCCCGGATTACTTTTTGATCCTTTTTTGAACAACAGAACAACATGAGCCATTCTCCAATCCTCCAGCACCTCACTCGTAGGCACCAACATTTTAAGATATCTGCCAGGGCCCCTGCAATTTCAACACGAGTCTCCTTCAAGGTCCGAGGGAATACCCTGTCAGGTCCTGGGGATTTATCCACTTTAATTTGCCTCAAGGTAGCAAGCACCTCCTTCTATTCAATCTGTACAGTTTCCATGATCTCACTACTTGTTTCCCTTAATTCCATAGACTTCATGCCAGTTTCCTTAGTAAATACAGACGCAAAAAAACCCATTTAAGATCTCCCCCATTTCTTTTGGTTCCGCACATAGCCGACCACTCTGATCTTCAAGAGGACCAATTTTATCCCTTACAATCCTTTTACTCTTGATATACCTGTAAAAGCTCTTTGGATTATCCTTCACTTTGACTGCCAAGGCAACCTCATGTCTTCTTTTAGCCCTCCTGATTTCCTTCTTAAGTATTTTCTTGCACTTTTTATACTCCTCAAGCACCTGATTTACTCTCTGTTTCCTATACAATTCATACAACTCCCTCTTCTTTATCAGAGTTGCAATATCCCTTGAGAACCAAGGTTCCTTATTCCTTCACTCTTCCTTCAGTTAGTCCTGACGAAGGGTCTCTGCCTGAAAAGTCGACTGCACGTCTTCCTAGAGATGCTGCCTGGCCTGCTGCGTTCACCAGCAACTTTTATGTGTGTTCCTTATTCTTATTCGCTTTGCCTTTAATCCTCACAGGAACATACAAGCTCTGCACTCTCAAACCTTCTCCTTTGAAGGCTTCCCACTTACCGATCACATCCTTGCCAGAGGACAACCTGTCCCAATCCACGCTTTTTAGATCCTTTCTCATTTTTTCAAATTTGACCTTCTTCCAGTTTAGAACCTCAACCCTAGGACCAGATCTATCTTCATCCATGATGAAGTTGAAACTAATGGTGTTATGATCACTGGAACCAAAGTGCTCCCCTACACACATTTCCGTCACTTGTCCTAACTCGTTTCCTAATAGGAGATCCAATGTCGCATCCTCTCTAGTTGGTACCTCTATATATTGATTTAGAAAACTTTCCTGAACACATTTTACAAACCGTAACCCATCTAGACCCCTAACAGTATGGGAGTCCCAATCAATATGTGGAAAATTAAAATCCCCTACCAACACAACTTTATGTTTCCTGCAGTTGCCTGCTATCTCTCTGCAGATTTACTCCTCCAATTCTCGCTGACTATTGGGTGGTCTATAATACAACCCCACTAATGTGGCCATATCTTTCCTGTTTCTCAGCTCCACCCATAAGGACTCAATAGACAAGCCCTCTAATCTGTCCTGCCTGAGCACCGCTGTAATATTTTCCCTAACAAGCAATGCTACTCCCCCACCTTTTAATCCTCCGCCTCTATCACATCTGAAACATCGGAACCCTGGAATATTAAGCTGCCAGTCCTGCCCCTCCTGTGGCCAAGTTTCACTAATTGCTATAACGTCATAATTCCACGTGTCAATCCACGCCCTCAACTCATCCGCCTTCCCCGCAATACTCCTAGCATTGAAATATATACAGCTCAGAAGATTTTTACCACCACTCACAACCTTTCTATTTTCGGCTTTGCTTGAACTTTTAACATCATTTATTTTCACCCCAGCCCCACTATCAACTCTGGCACTCTGGTTCCCATCCCCCTGCAAATGTATTTTAAAGCCTCCCCAATAGCACTAACAAACCTCCCTGAAAGGATATTGGTCCCTTTGTAATTCAAGTGTAACCCGTCTCTCTTGTACAGGTCCCACCTACCCCAGAAGAGGTCCCAATGATCCTGAAATCTGAAACCCTGCCTAGGCTGGGTTTAAATCCGGGGATTAGTGGAAAGCGTGACTCCAAGGCCGGATTAATTAATTAATTGATTGATTGATTGATTAAACAGTGGAACAGAGTAATATCGTGGTGTTCAGGGGTTCGTGGACCGTTCCATACTCACTGCCGGTGCAGAGAAGGTGTTCCTGAATCACCGAGTGTGCGTCTTTAGGCTCCTGTACCTCCTCCCTGATGGTAGCAATGAGAAGAGGGCGTGTCCTGGGTCGGGGAATTCCACCTTCCTGAGGCACCGCCTTTTGGAAATGTCCTCGGCGGTGGGGAGGCTAGTGCCTGTGATGGAGCTGGCAACCCTGCAGCCTTTTGCGATCCTGAGCATTGGCGCCTCCGGACCAGACGCTGGTGCGACCAGTCAGAAAGCTCCCCATGGTGCACTGTAGAAACTTGCTGGCGTCTTTGGTGACGGAGCAGAAGACTAACGAAGTGCATCCGCTGGTGTGCCTTCTATCACCCTCAACGGGGAAGGCTGTGCTCATGATGAAGCCCTCTGCGGCTTCCTGCGACCCTGTCCACTGGAGGCTCCGTAACGGGTGAGGTGTACGTGGGCGGGGGAAGAGTACACCGCGATATCTGACAGGGTGGGATGTACTGGACTTCTCTTTCTCTCTCTCTCTCTCCCCCCCCACCTCCCAATCTTTCCTACTCACTGCCTCGCTATCTCTCTCCCCTCGCCCTCTCACCCCGCCCCCAGTCTTTCCCACTACCAATCTCTCAGCCTCACTATCTCTTGCTCTCTCCCTCTCTAACCCCTCGCCCTTTCACCCCACCCACCAGAGATACCGGCGAGGGTTATAGAAGGCGGGGGGGGGGGGGGTGGAAGAAACCGAACCCATCGGCTACAGTTTCACACTTTGCTCCCGTCGCCCTCCCATGAACGGCATGCAAGGCTAGTTTTTCACTGTACCCTCATTACGTGGGACAATAATATACCGATTTACCAATTCTTTCTTCTCCCGCCCACTCCCCCAAACACCCCATGGTCTGGCAGAAGATACAACAACCTGAAAGCACGCACCACCACGCCCATAGACAACTGACCCGCTGTTAAAAGACCACCGAACGGTTCTTTTGTACAATAGAGCGGGCTCCCGACTTCGCAGCGTAGCTTGCCGTGGCCCTGCACCTTACTGCCTGCCGGCGCTGCGCTTTCCCTGGAACTGTAACACTTCACTCTGCGTTCTGTTGGTGTTACTACCTCAACGCGCTGACGCAATGATCTGATCTGTACGAACAGTCTGCACGACGAGCTTTTCACTGTCTCTCGACACATGTACCAATAATAAACCGATTCCATTCTCCTGGCACAGGTGAAGTTCAACACCACCTTCGACGTAAACTCCAAGGCCTCGTGGGAGGACACGGTGACGATCAGCGCCAACGCTTCCAGGTAACAAGGAGCGGCACCTTTTTACCCCTGCTGCACATCCCGCTCTCCCCTTCCCCTCCTGGCTGAGCTCCCAGTCCAGGAATCTCATTCTCTCCGTTCTGGGACCTCTGCTGTTTGGGATAGATGAAGGCGACTTCCCAAACAGAATCAGGTTTATCATCACAGACTTACATTATAAGATAGAACTGTAGTTTTCTCTCATTCCTGTGCCTACCCTTAAGAGTATCTCAAACGTCCCTACCGTAGCTGCCTCTACCACTACCCTAGCAGTGATCCACACAACCCACCAGCTTCTGTGAAAGCTAATTCTACCTCTGATTTTCCTCTACTTTCCCGAACTGGATATCCTCCAGTATTGGCCATTCCTACTCTGGGGGGAAATGTGCTGGCTCTCCACTCAGTCAGCCTCCACTTTATGCAGCACGCTCCAAAGAGAAAAGTCCTACAAGTAAAGGGTCATACAAACCCGGGCTGTTTTCTCTGGAGCGGCTGAGACTGACGGGAGACCCGATAGAAGTTTATAAGATTACCAGAGGCTGAGTTAGGGCCGACAGAGTGGAAATTGCAAAGAGAGGGTGTGCCTTTAAATTGAAAGGTGAAAAGTTCAAAGCAAGCTTTTTTTAAACTCACAGAGCATGGTGCGTGCCTGATACCTACCGGAGAGCGGTGAGGCGGGAAATCACATGACAAATGTATTCATATGGTGAATAATGTCACTCTGTCTCGCATTGCTTTCCTCCTCAGTGATAATGAGGCCCGTAACACAAAGGAAAGCTTCACGGAGATGACAGTTGGTGTGAAATATGAGGTCAACGTGATCGTCAAGGGGTGCGTATCTGACACGTGGTTCCGGGTGGGGCGGTGTCCAACACCCAGTCCCAGACGGGGTCCGGGGGAAGAATGCTGTTTGTCCGCCACCCGGTCCCAGACAGGGGTTGGGGGAGAAAGCGGTTTGTCCGACACCCGGTCCTGGGGTCGGGGAGAGGAGAGGCCAGTGTATCCGATGCCTGGTCCCGGTGTGTGGGTGGGGCAAGAAAACGGCATGTCCGATGCCCGGTCCCGGGGGAGGGGAGGGGAAGTGTGTGGAAAGATGTTGTGTCCGGTGCCCGGTCCTTGGGGGGGGGGGGGGCCTAAAGAGAATGGTCTATCTGATGTCCCGGGGAGGGGGGGCAGGGGGAAAGGAGAGAATGTTGTGTATACTGGGATATTCCGTAGGGTAACACTGCCTGTTCTCCATCAGCATTCAGTCCACTCAGTACGTTAACTTCACCACCACTGCAGAGGACTCTAAGACCATATCTCACGCTTACAGGGTAAGTACTCCCCATATCTATAGTTCTGCCCTCACTGATGCCACAGGCAGCTCAGCATAGTAGCAACTAAGTCTGCGAGAAGCCTTTTAAGTCACCATAGGAACAACCGGGGCTGTGTGAGAAGTCTAGTAACTAGCCTTTGTAATTCGCAGTACTCTACAGCACTTGGTAACCATCATGGTAACAAGGTTGAGCGACTCAGCATAGCAACAGCAAGTACCTGGTACCCGAGCCGTGGCAACGCGGCCCGCTAAGCTGCCACTGCAACAGTTAGACCTGCACAGGGCCGTGAATCTGACCGTTGCAGTGACTGGAAGCTGGAGCACGGAGTCAGTCAGACATGTTGGTCGGTGAGGCCTGTCAGTTGAGGCCTCATTTCTGGAGGTGGGGGGGGGCAGGGGGAGCTTGGCCAATCGGGGGCACGGGAGGTAGGGAACAAGGAGAAAATGGAGAGGGAGTGACCGGGAAGAAGGGGACGGGAGGGGGGAAACAGGTGTGGCGAGAGGGAGGATGAGGGTGAAGCTGAGGGGGTGAGGAGGAGGAGAAGGGGAAAAGGAACGGATGGTCTATGGAGGAGGGGAGGTGGGGAAGGGAGAAGAAGGGAAAGGGGGAGTGGAGAAGAGAAGGGTAGGAAGCGAGAGGAGAGGTAGGGGTGGGAGATGGACGGGGAAGGAACGGAGGAGAAGTGCTGGTCGTTGACACGTGTGGGGCCTCATCAGGTGGAGAACATCGATCAACGGAGTCTTCCCGTGAACATCAGCTTCTTAATCCCCATGAGAATTATGCACGGACTGAGCTGGGAGAACGTGAAACTGGAGACATCCTGGGTGAGGAGATTGGGTCGAGGGCAGAGGTGGAGGGTTGAAGGGTGGGGCTCATGAGGGAAGGAGGGAGAAGAGTGAGGGCGGGGGAAGAGAAAGAGAGATATACCTACACTGGGAGTGTGGCAGAGTGTGAGTGGGAGAGGGATGGGTGGGTGAGTCCTAGAGTTGTGTGTTTTGTGTGTGTGTGTGTGTGTGTGTGTGTGTGTGTGTGTGTGTGTGTGAGAGAGTGGAGAGGGAAAGGCATTAAAGTGCATTCACACCCTCTCCCCTGTCCCCCAGCATGGAGTCAAACTTTGTCAGCGGCTAGACTGGACACCAGACAAGACACAGAGGATTGGACAGGTACAAAGTACATCACTGAATATATATATATATATCTCCCCTCCCCCCACCTCACCCCCAGTCTCTTCTCTCCTTCCTTTCCTCTACCACTCCTCCCTTTGTCTCTCCCTCCCTCGCACCACATCTCTCTCCTCCCTCACCATCCCTCCATTCCTAACTTTCAAATGCATGACTCCCACCTTTCTCTCTCTATCACCTTCTCTTCCCCTACACTGTACAGGAAACAGAGTCTCCCCATCACCACTTGCATCCCCTTCCTCGCCTCCTTGCCCATCTCTCTCACTTTGCTCTATCCTCATTTTCCCCCTTCTATTACCCCTCTCCCCAACCCTCCATACCCCACCTCTCTCCTCTCCCTCTTTCCCAACCTCCCACCCTCCCATTCCATCACTGTACATATGAGGAATAGCATCTTGCCATCTACCATCAGATTTCTGAACAACCCAAGAACCCGTGAACAGTACCTTGCTATTCCTCTTTTGCGCTAACTACATACCTAAAACTTGCGAATTGTAGTGAAATAACAAATTTCACAATGCGTCAGTAATGCATGGTATCGTAGGGGTTGGCACAGCGATCCACAGTACCAGTGACTTGGGTTCAACTCCCGTCGCTGCCTGTAAGGAGTTTGTACGTCCTCCCCATAACTGCATGGGTTTCCTCCAGATGCTCTGGTTTCCTCCCACAGTCCAAAGACATAGCAGTTAGTAGGTTAATTGGTCATTGTAAATTGTCCTCCTTCCCATTTCCTCTCTTCTTACTTTTCTTCTTTCCATCCCCTCGCCCTCAGAAATGCAATAAAACTGTTTGTGACTTATTCCTCTGCACCATCCAACTACTGAGATACAAAGAGCATCCCGTCTTCAACATCACCGGCAACATCACCTGGGAAAACCCCGCAAAGGTGAGGAAGAGAGCACTGCAACAGGGTGGGAGCTCCGCGGGAGGGGCAGGGTGGGAGGAACAGCAAGAAGAGAGGGAGCTCCGCGGGAGGGGCAGGGTGGGAGGAACAGCAAGAAGAGAGGGAGCTCCGCAGGAGGGAAGGAGTACTGAAGAGGATGCGGCTCGGCAGGGAGGAGGTGGGCTGGCAGAAGGGAGGGCACTCAGTGGGAGGAGGATGGAGAGCGAGCAGCTCTGGCAGAGCATTCCACAGATTCACCACTCTTCGGCTGAAAAAATTCCTCCTTACCTCTGTTCCATAACATGCCCCACCCCCTCAATTTTCAGGCTGTGTCATCCAGCTCTGAATACCCTCCACCATAAGAAACATCCTGTCCACATCCTCCCTATCCAATCCTTTCAATATTCTGTAGGTTTCAATGAGATCCCCACACCTTCTAAATTCCAGTGAGTACAGGCCCAAAGCTGCCAAACACTCCTCATCTGTTAACCCTTCATTTTTGGAATCATCCTCAAGAACCTCTCTCTCCAATGACAACACATGGCCAATGCATCTGTTATCTCTTCAGCAATCATGCTCAAGACTCTGGGATGTAGTCCATCTGGTCCAGGTGATTTATCCACCTTAAGACATTTGAGTTTGCCTAGGTCTTTTTCCTTTGTAATAGCAATGGCACTCACTCCTGCTCCCTGACACTCTCAGACCTCTGGCACACTGCTAGTGTCTTCCACAGTGAAGACTACTGCGAAGTACTTTTAAGTTCATCTGCCATTTCTTTGTCTCCCATTACTACCTCACCAGCATCATTTTCCAGTGGTCCAATATCAACCCTCCCCTCCCTTTTATTCTTTATATAACTGATAAAACCTTTTGTATTCTGCTTTATATTATTGGGTAATCGCTGTCATGGTTCATCTTTACACTTCTTAAAGCTTTTTTTTAGTTGTCTCTTGTAGAATTTTAAAAACTTCCCAAACATCCAACATCCCACTCACTTTTGCTACCTTGTATGCCTTTTCCTTGGCTTTTATGCAATCCTTAACTTCCCTTGTTAGCCACGGTTGCCTACCCCTGCCGTTTGAGAACCTCTTCCTCTGTGGGACATATCTATCCTGCACCTTGTGAACTTTTCCCAGAAACTCCAGCCACCTCTGCTCTGCTGTCACCCCACCAGTATCCCCCTCCAACCCACCTGGGCAAGCTCCTCTCTCATGCCTCTGTAATTCCCTTTATTCCATTGTGATACTGATACATGTGAGTTATGTTCCTCCCTCTCACAGTATGAATTCAATCATATTACAATCACTGTCTTCTAAAGGTTCCTTTACATTAAGCTCCCAATCTAAGATAACCTTTCCCCAAGTAGGCTCAAGCACAAGCTGCTCTAAAAATCCATCTCGTAGGCATTCAACAAACTCCCTCTGTGGCGACCCAACATCAACCTAATTTTCCCAATCCCCTTGCGTATTATAATTGCGTCATTACCTTTATTAAATGCCTTTTCCAGCTCCCTTTCCAATCTCAACCTCACATCTTGGCTACTACTTGGAGGCCTATATATGATTCCCACAACGTTTTTTTTTAAACTTTCAGTTTTTTAACTCCACCCACAAAGATTCAACATTCTCTGACCCTATGTCACCTCCCTCTAAATATGTATTTCCATCCCTTACACACCACCACCTAAGCCTTCCTGTCTGTCCTTTCAATAGAAAGTACATCCTTTGATGTTAAGCTCCCAACTATGGCCTTCTTTCAGCCACAACTCGGTGATGTCCACATCATACCAACCCATCTCTAATTGCACCACAAGTTTGTCCACCTTATTCCGAAAGCTATGTGTATTTAAATACAGCACTTTCAGTCCTGCATCCTTTGCCCTTTTGATTTTTGCCTCTGTGGTACAGTTTAACTCTTTGCTCTGTCTGCATTTGTGCCCAATCATTGGCTTGTCCTTACTTACATTCATATTACCCTTGTAAACCTGCTGGCTCATCCTCGAATCCTCGACTCTCTTGTTCGCTCCACAACAGGTTAAACCACAGGAGATCAGAATGGTCAGTTTCGCCATGGTCAGTTACGACGAAAGCAAATATATTCACGTCTCGCAGGCCACAACTCGCTTCAAGACTGCATCGGTGAGGCACGGGACAGACGGAGGGAGGGGATCGAGGAGATGAGACAAAATAGAGGGGTACATGGGAAGGAGGGGCACAGGTTATTTACAAAGGGGTGGGTGGGTTTCCAGCCAGAGCCACCCCACTGATACGGACTCTTGCTGTTATCCGAACAGATCACTACCAGGGTGGAGATCATGGAGGAGGTCAACCTGTTGCCCCTGATTGTGGGAAGCTCGGTGGGCGGGCTGGTCCTGCTGCTTATCACCGCTGGCATTCTATACAAGGTGAGAGCGGGCAGAGTTGGCGGCATGCGATTGGTCAGCTTTGGAAGTGCGGGGGGAGGGGGGGCTCGTCACCACTGGCATCCAATACAAGGGTGCGCCCGATCGGTCAGGCCCTAAGGGAAGCGGGACCACAGCGAAGACCATGGGGTCAAACATCCTGCTGCCCATCATCACTGGTACCCAACAGAAGGTGAGAGCGGGTGGAGCTCGCGGCACAGCTCTGGGAGGGCGGAACCACGGGGCGTTTTCCCGTTCCTCGGTAGCGGCTTGCCCAGAGGCCAGGATGAATCCTAACCTTCTCTGTCCACCACCCCCAGGTCGGCTTCTTCCGCAGGGATCTCAAGGAGAAGCTGGAGGCGGCCGCGGAGGATGGGGCGGGCGATGGAGGTCCAGCCGAGCCCGGGGCCCCCCAGGGGTGAAGAGACAGGAGTTGAGGGGTCCTGGTGACTTACCCCCCCCACCCCGAACACCCATGTCTCTACCCCCCCCCACCCCGCTCACATAGAAAGTTCTGGGATCAGGCTGTTCACCCTTGCTCCCCATGCACAGCCAGCCACCCAATCGACCTCACTGCCTCTTCCCACCTCCCGCTTGTGGGCAGGGCTCCTGTCCCCGGAGGGTCGCGAGGGATTTTCCCCCCTCCCCACTCCACACACCCCTCATACCAATTCACCCCTCCCACCCCACTCCCTCACATCCTTCTCATAAATCACTTCACTTCCTAAATCCCCTTTTATAACTACTCAATCTGAAAACCCATTTGAAAGGTATCATTTCTTTATTAAGATCTCCTATTCATGACGTCTCCTTTTAAACCAGTCATGCATTCTCTATGAAAATCTCTCGCTCTGTAAACCTCACTCTCGCCCAAAACCACTTTCAAATCACCCTTGCTTTCGAAACTCAAATCTCTCTCATTCTCTGAATGCCCAGTTAAAACCTCTAATTCCCTGAATTGTCCTTTAAAACCAGTAAAACCTGAACCCAGGACCAACAACACTGGAGCAGAATTACTAACAAGAGAAAATCTGCAGATGCTGGAAATGCAAAGCAACACACACGGAATGCTGGAGGAACTCAGCAGGCCAGTCAGCATCTATGGGAAATAGTGGGGGTTTCAGGCCGAGACCCTTCATCTGGACTGGAGAAAAAAGACGAGAAGTCGGAGCAAGAAGGTTGGGGGAGGGGAGGAAGAATTACGAGGTGGAAACTGGGAGAGGTGGAGGAGTGAAGTAAAGAGCTGGGAACTTGATTGGTGAAAGAGATACAGGAGTGGAGAAATGCAATCCGATAAGACAGGATAGAAGGTGAGAGAGGGAAAGGGGAATGGGGAATGTTGAAGGGCAGAGGCAGTACTGGAAGTTCATGAAATCGATGCTTGTGCCATCAGGTTAGAGGTTACCCAGAGGTGTTGCTCCTCCAACCAGAGTGTGGCCTCATCGCGACAGTAGAGGAGGCCATGGATGGACATGTCCGAATGGGAATGGGAAGTAGAATTAAAGTATGTGGCCACTGGGAGATCCCACTTTTCCTGGCGAATGCAGTGTAAGGTGCTCAGCTTAATCTACGTTGGGTCTCACTGATACACAGGAGGTCACACCGGGAGCACCGGACACAGTATATGACCCCCACAGACTCACAGGGGAAGTGTCGCCTCACTCGAACGGAATGTTTGGGGGCCTGAATGGTAGTGAGGGAGGATGTGAGGGGCAGGTGTAGCACTTGTTCAGCTTGCAAGGATAAGTGCCAGGAGGGAGATCAGTGGGGAGAGGCAAATGGACAAGGGGGTCGTGTAGGGAGCGATCCCTGTGAAAAGCAGAGGGGGGGAGAAGCAGGAGCGCTTGGTGTTGGGATCCCATTGGAGATGGCAGAAGGTAGGGAGAATGATGTGCTGGACACAGAGGCTGGTGGGGTGGCAGGTGTGGACAAGAGGAACCCTCTCCTTGGGGTGGCAGGAGGATGGGTAAGACCAGATGTGTGTGAAATGGAAGAGATGCATGTGAGGGCACCGTGGACGGTGGAGGGAGGGAATTCCCTTTTTTTGAAGGAGATGGACATCTCCTTAGTTTTAGAATGAAAAGCCTCATCCTGAGAGGAGATGCAGTGGAGACAATGGAATTGAGAGAAGGGGATGGCATTCTTAGCCAGCAGAATTAAGCCATTTGGCCCATCGAGTCTGCTCCACCATTTGATCGTGGCTGATTCATTATTCCTCTCAACCACATTCTCCTGCCTTCTGTCAGTAACCTCTGACACCCTTACTAATTAAGAACTTATCAACATCTACTTTAAATATACCAAATGACTTGGCATCTACAGCCAAATATGACAATGAATTCCACAGGTTGTCTACCCTCTGGGTAAAGAAATTCCTCATCTGTTCTAAACCTTTTAAAACTACTTTGCTTCCACTATAAAAATGTTTCTCTCTTTAAATCCCCCTTTAAAACCACTATTGTTCTCTAAATCCCCTATTGCAGTTTCTCTTGCCCTCCATCCCAATGTTAAAGACACACTTTCTAAATCCTCTTAAAATTCCTTCCTGCTCCCAAAACCTCTTTAGATGCCTCTCTCTGTCTCTGTCTCACCAAATTCTCTTTAAAGCTTCCCTTGCTCCTCCCGTCCCTTTCTAAATCTTTCTTGGTCCACAGGTCCTTTGTATTCCTCAGTCTCCAAACCTCCTAAAGAGGACAGCCCATTCCTTTACACCCCACCCTCCTTGTTCCAAAAACCACTCTACCACTCTGCAATCTGCTTGCAAGTTACCCCACATCCCCTGACCTGCTCTGAAGCTTCCCGTTCTGCAAGATACTGGCAAAGAAGCACTCGCTAACTCGGCCACCTTTTTGGACGAGAGCCCCAGACTGGGGCTTGCAACCCAAAGATTCCAGACGTAGGCTGGAAGAAGTATTCATGACACCTTCTCAGTGGAACTTGGGGCTACCTCTGCCTTCTTCCCCCTTAAGGAAATCTCCTCAGGGCTGAGAAACGTCTAGCTCCTCTCACCAGCACCCAAGTCCCTCTTGTCCTGTCAGAATTTCGTATGTCAACAATCACATTGCAGCCCTGACCTCCGGCCACAAGGTAGCGCTGTGGTTACGATGACTGGTACCTACAGGATGAGAGGAAGGAAGTGCAGAACCCACACCCACCAAGGGGCAAGAGATTTGGGCTTCAATGCCCCCTACGGTTCAGTCTGCAACATCCCCTACGGGACGGTCGGAGGAACCCATGCCCGTCACCGGACGGGAGGCTGGGCCATGGCACACCCAAGGGATGGGAAGAGGGAAGTGCAGAGCCTTCCTGAATCTTTGCCAGGGCAGGAAAATGCAACACGGCAGAGAAGCGTTTTTTATAAACGTACATTTTTATTAGCAGGCCAATTATTTGGGGATTTGTGAATTATATACCATGATTGTTTGGCACAGAAAAATGTATAATAATAAAAATTTTTTAAAAAGGGTCCTAAGGCAGCGTCTTGTCCATAGCATTCATGGTCCCTCTATCCCCGGCGCCAATGCTGGCCCAAAACCCACAGACTCTGCTCAAACTGCTCCCGGGGGCAGAGGGAATGGGGAAGGAAGAAGGTGGGATGAGGAGGGAAGGAGCAGGAAGAGGTGAGGAGAGGGAAAGGGAAGGATGGGGCTGTAAGAAGAAGAGCGGAGGGTGGGAGGTCACACTGGCTCCCTCCTCTTCAGATCACCAGACTTCTCTCCTCACCCCCCAAACACCTTGCGATAACTGCTCCCCCACCCACATCAACACCTGTTCCACACCTCCCCACATTCAGATGGGATGAGAAGTGAGTTCAGGGGTGGGAAGGATGAGGTGCTGGTGGGGGGGGGGGGGGATGTTTACCTGGTACATTCTGGGGAACTCCATGTCACCCCACTCCCTCTCTCACCCTCAGAATGGCTGCCCTGTTGCAATTGCTCCAGCAACTACATTTGGTCCAGATGCCCATTCCCTCCCCTCCCGCCCCTTCACTCCAATTTGCCCTTGCCCCGCCGCCAGCCGGCATCCAGGCGGATCAGCCGACGATAGTTGAGGGCGAAGAGAAGCAGGTTGAGAACATAGGTGGTGACGCATACCAGGCAGAAGTCACGCAGAACAAAGACCAGGATGTAGGCCAAGTAGAGGGAGCCAGCCAGTGAGAGTAGAGATGTGAGCAGAAGGACCACAGCAGCCACTGCACTCCCGGTCAGACCTGCAGGGAAGTGGAAGGCAGAGGTGAGTGAGTGTGTCACATTCACCACTCCATCCCCACCATGCTCTTTCGGGGAGGGAAGGGGTGTGATCTGTACACTAACCGGTGTCTCTCAGTCCCTCTCTGTCAGGGGGAGATCTGTACACTGACCAGTGACTCTCAGTCCCTCTCTCTCTCAGGGAGATCTGTATACTGACCAGTGTCTCTCAGTCCCTCTCTCTCAGGGGGAGATCTGTACACTGCCCGGTGTCTCTCAGTCCCTCTCTCTCAGCGGAAGATCTGTACACTGACCGGTGTCTCTCAGTCCCTCTCTCTCAGGGAGAGATCTGTACACTGACCGGTGTCTCTCAGTCCCTCTCTCTCAGGAGGAGATCTGTACACTGACCAGTGACTCTCAGTCCCTCTCTCTCTCAGGGAGATCTGTATATTGACCAGTGTCTCTCAGTCCCTCTCTCTCAGGGGGAGATCTGTACACTGACTGGACAGCACTGTCACCACTGACTGGATGTAACTATGAAAATGGACGAGGGAGAGCCAGTGGATGTAGTGTACCTGGACTTTCAGAAAGCCTTAGATAAGGTCCCACATAGGAAATTAGTGGGCAAAATTACAGCACATGGTATTGGGGGTAGGGTACTGACATGGATAGAAAATTGGTTGGCAGACGGGAAACAAAGAGTAGCGATTAACGGGTCCCTTTCAGAATGGCAGGCGGTGACTAGTGGGGTACCACAAGGCTCGGTGCTGGGACCGCAGCTATTTACAATATACATTAATGATTTAGATGAAGGGATTAAAAGTAACATTAGCAAATTTGCAGATGACACAAAGCCGGGCGGCAGTGTGAAATGTGCGGAGGATGTTAAGATAATGCAGGGTGACTTGGACAGGCTGGGTGAGTGGACAGATCCATGGTAGATGCAGTTTAATGTGGATAAATGTGAGGTTATCTACTTTGGTGGCAAGAACAGGAAGGCAGATTACTATTTGAATGGTGTCAAGTTAGGAAAAGGGGAAGTACAACAAGATATAGGTATCCTTGTTCATCAGTTACTGCAAGTAAGTGTGCAAGTACAGCAGGCAGTGAAGAAAGCTAATGGCATGCTGGCCTTCATAACAAGGGGAATTGAGTTTAAGAGCAAAGAGGTCCTTCTGCAGCTGTACAGGGCCCTGGTGAGACCATGCCTGGAGTATTGTGTGCAGTTTCGGTCCCCAAATTTGAGGAAGAACATTCTTGCTATTGAGGGAGTGCAGCGGAGGTTCACAAGGTTAATTCCCAGGATGGCGGGACGGTCATATGTTGAAAGATTGGAGTGACTGGGCTTGTATAAACTGGAATTTAGAAGGGTGAGAGGGGATCTGATTGAAACATATAAGATTATTAAGGGATTGGGCACGCTGGAGGCAGAAAGCATGTTCCCACTGATGGGTGAGTCCAGAACCAGAGGCCACAGTTTAAGAATAAGGGGTAGGCCATTTAGAACGGAGTTGAGGAAAAACTTTTTCACCCAGAGAGTGGTGGATATGTGGAATGCTCTGCCCCAGAAGGCTGCGGAGGCCAAGTCTCTGGATGCTTTCAGAAAGAGTTAGATAGAGCTCTTAATGATAGCGGAGTCAAGGGATATGGGGAGAAGGCAGGAACGGGGTACTGATTGTGGATGATCAGCCATGATCACAGTGAATGGTAGTGCTGGCTTGAAGGGCCATGTGGCCTACTCATGCGTCTATTGCCTCTCAGTCCCTCTCCCTCAGGGAGAGATCTGTACACTGACCGGTGTCTCTCAGTCCCTCTCCCTCAGGGGGAAATCTGTTCACTGACCGGTGTCTCTCAGTCCCTCTCCCTCAGGGGGAGATCTGTTCACTGACCGGTGTCCCTCAGTCCCTCTCTCTCAGGGGGAGATCTGTACACTGACCGGTGTCCCTCAGTCCCTCTCTCTCAGGGGAAAATCTGTACGCTGACCGGTGTCCCTCAGTCCCTCTCTCTCAGGGGGAGATCTGTACACTGACTGGTGTCCCTCAGTCCCTCTCCCTCAGGGGGAGATCTGTACACTGACCGGTGTCTCTCAGTCCCTCTCCCTCAGGGGGAGATCTGTACACTGACCGGTGTCCCTCAGTCCCTCTCTCTCAGAGGAAAATCTGTACGCTGACCGGTGTCTCTCAGTCCCTCTCTCTCAGGGGGAGATCTGTACACTGACCGGTGTCCCTCAGTCCCTCTCTCTCAGGGGAGATCTGTACACTGACCGGTGTCTCTCAGTCCCTCTCTCTCAGGGGGAGATCTGTACACTGACCGGTGTCTCTCAGTCCCTCTCTCTCAGGGGGAGATCTGTACACTGACCGGTGTCTCTCAGTCCCTCTCTCTCAGGGGGAGATCTGTACACTGACCGGTGTCTCTCAGTCCCTCTCTCTCAGGGGGAAATCTGTACACTGACCGGTGTATAGGTTCTACCCTGGATCCCCTACCCATAGCCCCTACCACCTCGCAAGTCAAAAGCCAAGGAGTTGACTCACTTAGGAGGACCTGCAGTAAGTAGAACAGGAGGCCATACACACTGTTGGGCTGGTTGAGGATGCTGTCCTGGCCGAGGAATGTGCCCAGCAGTCCGAACCCTCGGCCCCACCTGCAAGAGACAGAGACGGAGATGTCACTGGTTGGGGTGGCAGGGAGACAGAGACGTCATCAGTGGCGAATAGGGTGGAGAAGCAGAGATGTCGCCTAGTTGGGGGAGATGGGGCGGGGTGGTACAAGATAGAGAAGTCTGTCCTCTGGAGGAGGGTTTACCCTTCTTACCTCTGTCAAACTAAGATCACCCCTCCCACCTCACTTCCTTTACTCCCTCCCTACCCTTCCCTCCACTCACCTCTATCAAACATTGCCTCTCCCCTCTCCAGCTCTGCCATTCCTCCCCTCCATACTTGAGAAATTCTCCTCTCCCCTCTCACCCCACCCAGTACTCTTTTACCACTGCCATCCTTCCCACCCCTACTCTCACTCCCCTCCCATCCTCCCTCCCTCCTCCTCTCCCTTCTCCTCTGCT
Organism: Mobula birostris; assembly: GCF_030028105.1. Taxonomy (NCBI): domain Eukaryota; kingdom Metazoa; phylum Chordata; class Chondrichthyes; order Myliobatiformes; family Myliobatidae; genus Mobula; species Mobula birostris. Next base: position 2,135,138 of record NC_092380.1, read on the forward strand.
TCCTCGCTGCCTCTCATCCAATCCTCCCCACTTCTTGTCTGTTCTCTCTCTCTCTCCCTCCCCTTTCTATCCCCTCCTTCCCCACTCACCCTTTCTCCCCTCCCCCACCCACCCCTTCTCCCCTCCCCCACCATCTCCCCATCTCCCCTTCCTCCCTCCCTCTCTCTCTCTCTCTCTCTCTCTCTCTCTCTGAAAGCCTCATCTCAGATCCTCATCCCCTCCCTTCCCAAACCTTATCTCTCAATCCACCCCCCCCCACTCCAGTGAGGAATGGGATGAGGGTATAGGAGGATCTGTCAGAAGCTGCGAGGTGTTCCTGACAAAGCCCCCACCCTGCCCCGGAGATCTCACAGAGGTGGAGGGTGTGGGGGGCTGGGTAGAAAGGGCGGATTATCAGGCAGGAGTGAGGGAAGGGAGCGAGGTCCCTGTGGGAACACACTTGACAGCAAGTCGCAGATCGAGAGAAACACAGAAACATAGAAAATAGGTGCAGGAGTAGGCCATTCGGCCCTTCGAGCCTGCACCGCCATTCAGTACGATCATGGCTGATCATCCAACTCAGGGCCCTGTACCTGCCTTCTCTCCATACCCCCTGATCCCTTTAGTCACAAGGGCCATATCTAACTTCCTCTTAAATATAGCCAATGAACTGGCCTCAACTGTTTCCTGTGGCAGAGAATTCCACAGATTCACCACTCTCTGTGTGAAGAAGTTTTTCCTCATCTCGGTCCTAAAAGGCTTCCCCTTTATCCTCAAACTGTGACCCCTCGTTCTGGACTTCCCCAACATTGGGAACAATCTTCCTGCATCTAGCCTGTCCAATCCCTTTAGGATTTTATACGTTTCAATCAGGTCCCCCCTCGATCTTCTAAATTCCAATGAGTATAAACCTAGCCGATCCAGTCTTTCATCATATGAAAGTCCTGCCATCCCAGGAATTAATCTGGTGAACCTTCTTTGTACTCCCTCTATGGCAAGAATGTCTTTCCTCAGATTAGGGGACCAAAACTGCACACAATACTCCAGGTGTGGTCTCATCAAGGCCTTGTACAACTGCAGTAGAACCTCCCTGCTCCTGTATTCGAATCCTCTTGCTATGAATGCCAGCATACCATTCGCCTTTTCCACCGCCTGCTGTACCTGCATGCCCACTTTCAATGACTGGTGTATAATGACACCCAGGAAGGACACACAGCAGATCCAGTTCTCCTGCCCTACGGCCACACTTGTCCGTGCTCACCCAGCTTTCTGAGCTGGTCCCTTTGGCCTGTGCCCTTCTGAAGCTTTCCTGGGCACATACCTGTATTCACTTTGGAAGGTTGAATCTGAAGGCAGCGTACAGGATTAATGGCAGAATTCTTAGCAGTGTGGAGGAACAGAGGGATCATGGGGTCCACATGCATAGATCTCTCAAGGTCGCTGTGCAAGTTGACAGGGTGGCTAGGAAGGCGTATGGCATGTTGGCCTTCATTACTCAGGGGATTGAGTTCGAGAGTCGCAAGGTTATGGAGATAAGGCAGGAACTGGATACCGATAGTGGATGATCAGCCATGATCACAGTGAATGGCGGTGCTGGCTCGAAGGGCTGAATGGCCTACTCCTGCACCTATTGTCTATTGTAATGTTGCAGTTCTAAACTCTGGCAAAACTCACCTGGAGTACTGTGTTCACTTCTGTCACCTCATTATAAGAAGGATGCAGACCTTCAGGGAGGATGACGAGGAGATTTACAGGATGCTGCCTGGATTAGACAGCCTGTCTTATGAGGAAAGGCTGAGGGAGCGAGGGCTTTTCTTTTTGGAGTGAAAGAGGATAAGAGGTGACTTGAGGGGGAGTGTACAAGATGATAAGAGGCAAAAATAGAGTGGACGGCTAAAGACTTTTTCACAGGGTGGAAATTGCTAATATGAGGCACAATTTTGAGATGATTGTAGGAAAGCATACGGACATCATCAAGGAGGAGTTGCAGGGGCCTGGAGACACGCACTTAATGTCTCAGGAACAGTTTCTGCCCCCCACCATCATATTTCTGAATGGACAAACGCAAGAACACTTCCTCAGTGTTCTTTTTGCACGACTAGTTTAATTTAACTACATATATATTTCTCGTTGCAACTCCGAGTTTCCATTACTATGTATTGCCGCAAAGCAACAAGTTTCATGACACATGCCGGTGACAGTTGTGACGCCAAACCAAGCTGTCGGACGATTGATGCTAATTGGAGAGATACGAGAGACAATGGAGAAACATTCAAAATGCTAATAAGAGAGGAGAGAGGGATTAACGGAAAAGAAACACAATTCAGAATATTGACAGACCTTGCCTGGGTGACGGGTTCACCGCGGAAGAACGATCGTATCCAGAACGGAGGGGTCACAGTTGGTGACCACAGTGGGATAGAAGACATAAAAGGGTCCACCCGAAACCAACTGCGAAGACATCAAAGGTCTGCCTGAATCAAATTGCATCCCCCTCCCTCCCTCTCTCTCCAACGGCACAACAGCGATTACTGCGAACTGTACTAAGCTGAACTGAACTCTGCGTCACTTAAGACTGATCATTTTATGCCTAGACTGCAATAGAGCTTGGTTGATCCCTATTACCCTAGTTCTGTGTACATGTGTGCATTATCATTGCTAACCTGTTACATTTATATCCTTACGATTAGAGTACTGTGTTACTTATTTCTTTAATAAAACTTCATTAGTTTCTAGTAAACCAGACTCCAACTAAGCGGTCCATTTCTGCTGGTTTGGCAACCCAGTTATGGGGTATGTAACATAAGTGGGGGTCTCGTCCGGGATCTTGAACGCCAAATTTGGGACTGGGTAAATTGATTGGGTTAAAATTCCTGAAAAAAAGTAAGGGCAAACAGCAGAAATGGAGATTGAGGAATTTCTAAAGGCGCCGACCTTGCAGGCATTAGAGGATGCCAGGAAATCAGAATTGGCGACTGTTGCCAAACGGTTGAATCTTTTTAAGGGGAAGTCGACAATGAGGAGAGAGGAGATACACAGAGCTATCATAGAGCATTATGTATCTAAAGGTGTGTTTCCCCAAGGGGAGCTGGAGGTGGTATCTATGGGCAAACCTGGTGGAGAAGCAGTGCAGCTGCAGATGGAAAAATTGAGACTAGAGCAGGAGTTCCGAATAAAGCAGTTGGAATGAGAAGAGAGAGAGAAACAGAAGGAAAGGGAATTTGAGCTGGAGAAGTTAAAGATAAGGGCAGAGCAGGGGCCCATGCCGAACCAAGGTGGAGGGTTCAGGGCAACCCAGGAGGTTAGGCTGGTTCCCCCATTTGAGGAGGCCGATGTTGATCGGTACTTTCTACATTTTGAAAAAGTCGCTGCAAGTCAGGACTGGCCGAGGGATAAGTGGGCTGTTTTGCTTCAGAGTGTACTTAAAGGGAAAGCTCAGCAAGCTTACTTGGCATTGTCCGCAGAAGATACCCAGAGGCATGATGTGGTGAAAGAGGCGATACTCAGGATTTATGAGTTGGTCCTGGAGGCACACCGGCAGAGGTTCCGGAATGCGAGGATGCAGTGGGGCCGCACGTATTTAGAGTTTGCCCGTGAAATGCAGATGTATTGTGAGCATTGGTGTGCCTCGAAAGGGGTCAATGGGGATTATGACAGACTGCTACAGCTAATACTGATTGAGCAGTTTAAAGGTTGTGTCCCTGAAGGTATGAGGTCCTATCTAGATGAGAAAGAGGCAGAAACCTTAGTCGCAACTGCTAAGTTAGCGGATGAATACGCGTTAACACACAAAACGAAGTTTACCCCGAGTAAAAGCTACCCGAAGGGTAGTCAAGAGGGCGGAGAGAGTCCGCTGGAAAAGCCAGAAAGTAAGCTGAGGACTAGTGAGAAGGATAAGGAAGACCGGGAGCAGTTTGGTAGGAAGACTCCTGGGGTCGTATGCTATAATTGTGGGAAAGCCGGTCACTTTGCGTCCAGGTGCTTTGCCCCAAAGAGACGGGGAAAGGAAAAACGACGACTCTGACTGGCTGTATTGAGCCGGCAAACAAACCGCTAGGGGAGAAGAGGTCTGATAGAGCTGAGGAAGGGTGCAAGAAGTTTATTTCAGCCGGATTGGCGTCGGAGAAGGAGAGGTCAAACCCAGTTCCAGTACGGATCTGGAGAGACACTGGGGCTTGTCAATCATTGATTTGAGGAGGGTATTAGACTTTAGTTCAGAGACCGAGACTGGGGAGGTCAGTGTGATAAAAGGCATTGGGAAAGGGACTGAAGCAGTACCTTTGCACCAGACCTAAAAAGCGACTTGGTCTCCGGACCGGTCACAATAGGGTTGAGGCCAGAACTACCGATGGAAGACGTGGAGGTCTTACTCAGTAATGACCTTGCAGGCGGAGATGTGTACCCAGCAGTAAAGCTGACGAGCCAGCTTGCCAGGACTGAGGCCCCACCCATGGACTCACAGGTTTAACCCGTTTGCGCAGTGACTCGGCGCATGTCGAGAAAGGCTGCCAAAGCGAATGTGGATTTAGCTGAGATGTTTTTACCAGCCTTGTACCAGGAGGGGTTAGAAAGTGAGAAGAAGGAGCATAGTGGAGCAGAAGGAAGTGAGGGAGTTGAGGTAGATTTATCATTAGCGTGGAAGGAATTTATACAGGCACAGGAGCGAGACGAGGAGCTGATGGTTTTGGCAGAGACAGCTCTCTCTGAAGCAGAATTAAAAAGGGAGCCAGTGGGCTATTATGTGAAGGAGGGAGTACTAATGAGGAAATGGAGACCAAGTACCGTGCCCGCAGATGAGGAATGGGGGTGGTGCACCAGGTGGTAGTGCCGAAAATTTATGGGGATGAGACTTTTAACCTGGCCCACAAGATACCCCTCGGTGGTCATTTTGGGGTGAGGAAGACAGTCGATAGAAGTATGAAAGAGTTTTACTGGCCGAGCATGAGGAAGGATATTATTGAGTATTGTAGACGTGAGCCGACACAGCCTATTAATATGTTAATCGCTTTCCACGATAAGGAAACAGACCTAGTCGGTGTTATCATAAAAGATAATGAGGCTAGGGTGCCACCTGATAAGGGGAAAACCCATTTTGAAAAGGTAAGTATGGTGCTGACCAGATTGGACAGCTCTAATGTTTTGGCCAACTTTGCTGATAAGGTCTCTCCCTTAACCCCCGAACAGAGCGAGCCGCTGAGAAAGCTAATTAACCGGCACGCAGACGTATGTCCAGATGTCCCGAGGCGATGCAAAGGGACAGTACATGATGTTGTTGTCACATTAGGTCAGCCTAGTAAGCAAAACCCCTATAGGATGATTAATTCAGTGACAAAAGAGCTAGAGAACGCAGAAGCGTATATTGACGATTTAGTGGTCTGGAGTGACACGTGGGAGGAGCACATTGTGGCGGTAGAGGAACTGTTTAAACGGCTGTCTGAAGCCAACCTGACAGTGAACCTCGCAAAAAGTGAATTCGGCCATGTGAAGGTCACTTATCTGGGGTATGTGGTAGGACAGGGGCAGCTGGCACCAATGCAGGCTAAGGTGCAGGTTATCTCTGAAGTCCCCACCCCGACAGACAAGACAGCCCTGAGAAGGTTCTTGGGGATGGTGGGGTACTATCGGAAGTTTTGCAAAAAACTTTGTGGATATTACTCTCCCTCTTACTAAGCTCTTGCCAAAGAATGCAAAGTTTGTATGGGATGACCTTTGTCAACAGGCCTTCGAGAGTCTGAAAGCGATTCTGTGTCACCATCCTGTGCTGAATGCGCCTGACTTTTCAAAACCCTTCTCCCTAGCAACAGATGCTAGCGACGAAGCTGCCGGGGCGGTGCTGTTACAGACAGACAAAGAGGGGGTTGATCACCCAGTTGCTAATTTTTCTAAGAAATTTAATATCTATCAGAGAAATTATTCCACTGTGGAGAAGGAATTACTGGCATTGCAACATTTTGAGGTTTATATTTGTCCGGCACGGAAACCACTGATAATTTACACTGATCACAACCCATTAGTGTTTTTAGCCACTATGAAGGATAAAAACAAAAGGTTACTAAGTTAGAGCCTAGTCTTACAGGAATTTGATATTAAAATAAAACATATAAAAGTAACGGGCAATGTGATTGCTGACTGTCTGTCAAGGTGTTGAAACTTAAAGTTCTCTGTATTAGCCGAATAGCTGATGACCCTATATATCAGTGTGTATCTAATAATGTGCATTCATGCCCATGATTTTTACCACGGTAAAAATCCTTTGAAGGGTAGGGGTGTGACACCAAACCAAGCTATCAGACGATTGATGCTAATTGGAGAGATAAGAGAGACAATGGGGAAACATTCAAAATGTTAATAAGAGAGGAGAGAGGGACTAACGGAAAAGAAACACAATTCAGAATATTGACAGACTGGTTACTTTGAACCTGAACTGTTTGAAGTTTGATGGACAGGTGATACCCCAGCAGGGGGATAAAAAGAGCAGGTTCACTAAGGCACACGACACACCATGAGATCACGAGATAACGAGACCCTGGAAGAGCGGTGTGCCCCCACAAGTTGGTGGGAGTTTGGAGCTCCGGTTCGCGGGAACCGATCAGAGGCTCACAGGGTGTAAAGGTACGATCGGTAGGAACCTGGTGTGTGTGTCCGCCCTTGCCTGGGTGCCAGGTTCACCACGGAAGAATGATCGTATCCAGAACGGAGGGGTCACAGTCGGTGACCACAGTGGGATAGAAGACATAAAAGGGTCTGCCCGAGACCAACTGCGAAGACATCAAAGGTCTGGCTGAATCAAATTGCATCCCCCTCCCTCTCTCTCCAACAGCACAACAGCGATTACTGCGAACTGTACTAAGCTGAACTGAACTCTGCATCACTTAAGACTGATCATTTTACGCCTAGACTGCGATAGAGCTTGGTTGATCCCTATTACCCTAGTTCTGTGTACATGTGTGTATTATCATTGCTAACCTGTTACATTTATATCCTTACGATTAGTGTACTGTGTACTTATTTCTTTAATAAAACTTTATTAGTTCCTAGTAATCCAGACTGCAACGAATGGTTCATTTCTGCTGGTTTGGCAACCCAGTTACGGGGTACGTAACACAGTAAACCTGGTTCTGATTTCGATTGTCAGCAAGGAGATGTTATCACTGGTTCTCAATGACTGGGGTCTCCCAACGAGGAACTGGAGGATCCAGTTGCACGGTGAATAACACCCTGTGTTCCTAGAGTAGGTTACATGGTCGGCACAACATTGTGGGCAGAAGGGCCTGTAATGTGCTGTCGATTTTTATGTTAATCCCTTAGTTCCCCCTTCCATTTCTGTTTGCACTGCACCCTGTGCAACCAAGAGGAAGTCTGCAGACGCTGGAAATCCGAGCAACACACACAAAACGCTGGAGGAACTCAGCAGGCCGGCAGCATCTATGGAAAAAAGAACAGTCGACGCTTCGGGCCGAAACCCTTCGGCAGGACTGGGAGGAGGAAAGCTGAGGAGTAGATTTGAAAGGGGGTGGGGGGAGGAGAGCGAAGCGCCAGGCGATAGGTGAAACCTGGAGGGGTAGGGATGAAGCAAAGAGCTAGGAAGTTGATTAATGAAAAAGAAGGCCATGAAAGTAAGAGAAAGGGAAGTGGGGGGGGGGAAGCACCAGAGGGAGGCAATGGGTGGGCAAAGAGGTAACATGACAGAGGGACAAAGGGGTGAGAAATGGTGAAGGGGGGTATGGAGGCATTACTGTAAGTTTGAGAAATCGATGTTCATGCCATCAGGTTGGAGGCTACCCAAAAGGTGTTGTTCCTCCAACCTAGGTGTGGCCTGATCCTGACAGTGGAGGAAGCTATGAATGGGCATAATATATATAATAATATAGTCATCCGTTAGTCTCCTGAGACCATGGATTTGCGCCTTGGAAGGTTTCCAGGGCGCAGGCCTGGGCAAGGTTGTATGGAAGGCTGGCAGTTGCCCATGCTGTAAGTCTCCCCTCTCCACGCCACCAATGTTGTCCAAGGGAAGGGCATTAGGACCCATAGAGCTTGGCACCGGTGTCGTCGCAGAGCAATGTGTGGTTAGGTACCTTGCTCAAGGACACAACACGCTGCCACAGCTGAGACTCGAACTAACGACCTTCAGATCACTAGACCGATGCCTTAAACACTTGGCCACACGCCAACACATGGATGGACATATGGGAATGGGAAGTGGAATTAAAATGGGTGGCCACTGGGAGATCCAGCTTGTCCTGACAGACTGGCCGTAGATGCTCGGCAAAGCAGTCTCCCAATCTAGTCAGTCTCACCGTCATACAGGAGGCCACACCGGGAGCACGGAACACAGTATATAGCCCCAACAGACTAACAGGTGAAGTGTCGCCTCACCTGGAAGAACTCTTTGGGACTCTTTGCAACAATCAGTTGTCGCTGTATTTTAATTAAACTAATCTGAAATAAAATACTCACATAAATTGTTAAAAAGCATTGAAAACAAATGCATAAGGTATGCAAACTTTAAAGCAAATTAACTGTGGGTTGTTTTTAAAGCAATTATTCTTACAATAAAGGCAAAATTATCCAAACCACCTGCTGTGCGCTCTGAACCAAACTTGACACCGGGTCCGGAGGAGGGGGCGGGCGAAAAGATAAAGGCAACGTGGCTCAACCTGGTGGGAAAGCGACAGGTCAATAAGCCACGTTGGCACCCAATCACGGGGCGTGGCCTCTAAACAGACAGTCCCGCAGACCAATAAGCTACACCGGGAAGGCTAACAAGCAAAGTCGACGGACCAATAAGGAAAGGAATAATGACCAGCACACAGAGGGGCGGGTACGGATGATAAGCCCCGACCTCTAACCAATCATGGTGGAGCCGAGACGCTACGAACCAATCAGCACCGGAATAGAGGGAACGTTGGTAGCTAACAGGCAGATAGAGCTGCCAATCGCAGTGTACAAGTCAGATAACAGTCAGCTTAGCCAGCCAATTGGCAGAAATGGTGACGGCTCGGGATCCGAAAAGGTACAGCCGCTTACCGGGAGGTGAAGACTTTAGAGCAGCTGATGGAGTCGCTGATGTCGCACATAGCCCGATATGCAGCGTCCCGCTCCTTTGACGTCTCCACGTGGTAGGCGTAGAGCGACAGGACCAGACCGAGGCCGCACACCAGCCAGCGGACTGCCTCGTCCCACCTGGGCGCCGTCACTGCCATCCCTACTAACCAGGCGAAGGAGGGGCGGAGGCTCCGACGTCAGTACCCACGTGCGATCCCATTGGCGAGCGTGAGGGCTTACCTTCTGGGAAGTGTAGTTTTTTCCGCTCGTTAGCCTTAAGTTTTGGCATATGAAGCATCCGGAGTTCCCATTGACTTACATACTACGTGTTTCCCCGCCACCCTCGCAGAGGCTCATGGATAATGTAGTCTTATAGCAACTTGAGCAATGCAAGCTATTTAGGGGATGGGATGGTATGTGGTGAAGTATGGATGTGGCACGTGGCCAAGTGGTTAAGGCGTCGGTATAGTGATCTGAAGGTCGCTAGTCTGAGCCTCAGCTAAGGCAGCATGTGTATCCTTGAGCAAGACACTTAACCACACATTGCTCTGCGACAACACCGGTGCCAAGCTGTATTGGCCCTACTGCCCTTCCCTTGGACAACATTGATGGCGTGGAGAGGGGAGACTTGCAGCATGGGCAACTGCCGGTCTTCTATACAACCTTGCCCAGGCCTGCCTTCTGGAAACCTTCCAAGGCGCAAATCTATGGTCTCACGAGACTAACAGGTGCCTATTTTTATGGGTGTGTATTTGCGGCGGAAATCAATAATAAAAGGAATAATGAGGTGTATTGGTATCAGTCATCTACTGAAATTCCCAATCAGAATCTCTTTTAATATCACTGAAACATGTTGTGAAATGTACTGTTTTGCGGCAGCTGTACTTAGCAAATATAATAATTAAAACACTATAATGTACAATAAGAACCATATATATAGATTAACTTGCATAATGCATAGTGCAAACAGAGAGTGAAAAATAGTGGGGTAGTGTTCATGGCCTTGTCCATTCAGAAATCTGATGGCAGAGAGGAAGAAGCTGTTCCTGAAACATTGAGTTTCTTCAGGGTCCTATAACTCCTCAGTGATGATAACAATGAAATGTCCTGGGTGATGGGTGTACTTAAAGATGGATGCTACCTTCTTAATGCATCACCTTTTAAAGATGTCCTCGATGCTGGGAAGGCTGGTGCCCATGATGGAGTTGGCTGAGTTTACAACTTTCTGGAGTTATTTCCAATTCTGTGCAGTGACCCCTCCATACCAGATGGTGATGCAACCAGTTACGATCCTTTCCATGGCACATGGGTAGAAATTTGCAAGAGTGTTTGGTGACATACCAAATCTCCTCAAACTTCTAATGAAATATAGGCGCTGTTGTTCCTTTTGTGTAATTACATCAATACGTTGGACCCAGGATACATCTTCAGAGGTGATGACGCCCAGGAACTTGAAACTGCTCACCTCGTTCCACTGCTGATCCCCTCAATGAAAACCCTCCCTCACTCCCTCAGTGATTCGCTTGTCCATTTGGCCCTCCCCACTAATCTCCCTGCTGGCATTTCTGCATGCAAGCAGAAATGCAACACCTGCCTATTCACCCCCATTCAGGGTCCCAGACCTTGCAGATGAGGCAACCCTATACCTGCAAGTCTGGGGTTGTCTACCTTATCCAGTGCTCCTAATGCCCTCTACACTGGTGAGACCAGACGTAGACTGGGGGACTGCTTTGTTGATCAGCTTCATTCCATCTGCATAAGGCAGGATTTCCCAGTGGCCAAACATTTTAATTCCACTCTCTATTCCCATTCTGACATGTTGGTCCATGGCCTTCTCTACTGCCATGATGAGGCCACACTCAGGCTGGAGGAGCAACGCCTCATATTCTGTCTGGGTAACCTCCAACCTGATGGCATAAATATCAATTTCCCCAAATTCTGGAAACCTTCCCCTTCCCCTTCCCTCTTCTACAATTCCCCACTCTGCCTCCCCTTACCTCTTCTCACCTGCCCATCACCTCCCACCTAATTCCCATTCTCCCTTTTCCACCCATCACCTTCTACCTTTGTATTTTACACACCCCCTTCTTCCCCACTATCACCTTCAAGCCAATACTCCTTCTCTTCCCTCCACCTTCTTATTCTGGCTTCTTCCTTCTTTCTTTCAAGTCTTGATGAAGGATCTCAGCCCAAAACATCAACTGTTGACTCATTTCCATAGATACTGCCTGAGCTGCTGAGTTCTCCAGCATTTTGTGTGTGATACAGCTAGACAATAATATTAAAGAGGATACTGAAAGTGTGAAAGAGAAGCGAGAGTGAATATCGGACAACTGGAAAATGACGCCAGGGAGGAAGTAATGGGGGACAATGAAATGGGAGATGAACTGAATAAGTATTTTGCATCAGTATTCACCGTGGAAGACATTAGCAGTAAGTTCCAGGTGTCAGGGGTCATGAGGTGTGTGAAGTTACCATAACTAGGGAGAAGGTTCTTGGGAAACTGAAAGGTCTGATGTAAGTTACCTGGACCAGACTGTCTACACCCCAGAGTCTGAAAGAGATGGCTGAAGAGATCGTGGAGGCATTAGTAATGATCTTTCAATAATCACTAGATCCTGAAATGGTTCCGGAAGAACCATTGCATAGTAGAGAAATTAAGGGTTCTGGGGAAAGTAGGTGGAGATGAATCCATGGTCAGATCAGCCATGATCTTACTGAATGTCAGAGCAGGCTCGACAGGCCAGATGGCCGACTCCTGCTCCTATTTCTTCCGTTCTTATGACTGGAAAATTGCGAATGTCACTACAATCTTCGAGAAGGGAGAGAGGCAGAAGAAAGGAAATTATAAGCCAATTAGTCTGACCTCAGTGGTTGGGAAGATACTGGAGTCGATTGGTTTCGGGGTACTTGGAGGCACATGGTAAAATATGCCAGTCAGCGTGGTTTCTCAAGGGAAAATCTTGCCTGACAAATTTGTTGGAATTCTTTGAAGAAATAACAAGCAGGAAAGACAAAGGAGAATCGGTTGATGTTGTTTAAATGGAGCTTTAGAAGGCCATTGAGAAAGTGTCACACATGAGGCTGCTTTACAAGCTTACGCGTCCATGGTATTATAGGGAAGATTCTAGCAGGGATAAAACAGTGGCTAACTTGCAAGAGGCAAAGTGTGGGAATAAAGGGAGCCTTTTCTGACTGGCTGCCAGTGACTAGTGGTGTTCCACAGGAGTCTGTGTTGGAACTGACTCTTTTTACATTATATGTCAATGATTTGATGATGGAATCGATGGCCTTGCTGCAAAGTTTGCAGACGATATGAAGATAGATGGAAGGGTGGGAAGTAGAGAGGCTAGAGAAGGACAGACAGATTAGGCGAATGGGCAAGGATGTGTGTGGCAGATGGAATACAGTGTCAGGAAGTGTATGGTCATGCACTTGGTAGAAGAAATGAAAGGGTTGACTAATTTCTAAATGGAGAGAAAATACAAAAATCTGAGGTGCAATGGGAATTGGGAGTGCCTGTGCAGGTTTCCCTAAAGGCTAGTTTGCAGGTCGAGTTGTGGTGAGGAAGGCAAATGTGATATTAGCATTCATTTCAAAAGGACTAGATTATAAAAGTAAGGACGTAATGTTGAGACTTTATAAAGCACTAGTAAGGCCTCACTTGGGAGTATTGAGCAGTTTTGGGTCCCTTAGAAAGAACGTGCTGAACCTGGAGAAGGTTCAAAGGATGTTTGTGAAAATGATTCCAGGCTTGAACAGCTTGTCATACGGCTCTGAGCCTGTATTCACTTGAATTCCGAAACCTCTTTGAAACCTATTGAGTGGTGAAAGGCCTAGATGGAGTGGGTGTGCAGAGGATGTTTCCTGTGGTGGGAGAGTCTAAGACCAGAGGACACAGCCTCAGAGTAGGTGTCCTGTTGTAATGGACATGAGGAGCAATACCTTTAGCCAGAGAGTGGTGAATCTGGAACTTGTTGCCACAGGCAGCCGTGGAAGCCAAGTCTGTATGTCCATTTAAGGCAGAGATTGATAGATTCTTGAGTCACGAAGGGATGTGGGGAGAAGGCAGGAGAATGGGGTGAGAGGAAAAGTGGATCAGCCACGATAAAATGGTGGAGCAGACGTGATGGGCCAAATACCCTAATTCTGCTCCTACATCTTATGGTCTTTATGAATGTATAACTTTTGTAATGTGATGAAACAGAACTGGTGTGATCCCAGAGTGCTTTGCTGTTTTGTTGGTGTGTTTGAATGAAGGCTGACAAGGGGTCTGTGTTTGTGTTTCATTAAGGTATATGTTTTTATGGCAAGGGGACATTTTGACAATAGAAGTAAACAGGACACAGCTATTATGTGGAAAGGAGCCTCTAAAGACAAATGAACTGATTGAAGAATAAATGTCAGGAACCAGACACTTTGCAGACAACGGAGGAATGCTTTTATGGAATGGAACAACGGAACTGCCGTTCTCTGTGAAAGTATAAAAGTGGTTTGTTCGAGCGAAAGGATTGAAGCAATAACATATGGAGGTAGCTTCCCTTGCAAGTAAATAATAAAATGCACTTATAATTTGATCCACTCTGAATTTGTTACTGTACATTGGAAGACCAAGCTGAACAGTACGTGACACAGCGCAAAATCAGCAAAATGACAAGGCAATGTTTTCCTGCGTGTTAATGCACATGTGTAAGGTGTGCATTTACCGGCTACTCTTCACCACACCCTCTCATCCTCTCTTCTTTCAAGCTATTTAGAAAACTCACAAAGATCAGGGATCTAAGAACAGATGCCTGTGGGACACCACTAGTCACCGACCTCCAGGCAGAATACGCTCCATCTACAACAACCCTCTGCCTTCAGTGACGAGCCAATTCTGAATCCACACAGCCAAGTTTCCCTGGATCCCGTGCCTCCCAAATTTCTGAATGAGCCAAGCATGAGGAACTGTATCAAACACCTTACTAAAATTCACACACACCACAACCACTGCTCTTCCTTCATCAACATGCTTTTTCCCGGCTCTCAAAGAATCCAGTCAGGCTCTTGAGACATGACCTACTTCTCACAAAGCCACATTGACTAGCACTTACCAAGCCATGCTCCTCCAAATGGCTGTAAATCATTTTCTCCAATAATTTATGCACCACTGAATTTACACTCGTTATCTAAGTTTCCCAGGATTGACCCTACTCCTTTTCTCGAAGAAAGGAATAACATTTACCACCCTCCAATCACCTGGTGGTACTCCTGTGGCCAGTGAGGATGTAAAGATCTTCACCAAAGGCACAGCAATCTCTTACCCCTTTAACCATAGCAACCTGGGCTATGTCCCTTCCGGCCCTGGGGACTTAACTATCCTCATTTAAAAGGCAGTTTAAATGGTCTCAGCATGAACTAAATGGGCCAAAGGGCCTGTTTCTGTGCTGTGCTTCTCTATGACTCTAAATTCTTCAAAAGTTACTGCACGTTCTCTTTCCTAATGTCGACCTATTCTAGCACATCAGCCTGCTTTACAGAAATGTCAAATGTCTCTCACCTGTGAACACTGAAGCAACATAATCATTAAGGACGTCCCATACCTGACTCCTAGACACCATTTTCCTCTTTTATCCATGATCTGTCCTATACTCACTCTAGTTATCCTCCTGTTCTTCACACACATAGAACACCTTCAGATTTTCCTTAATCATACTTGCCAAGGCCTTCTCATTTCCCCTTCCAGCTGACTTGTCCATTTTTAAGCTCCTTCCTGGCTATTATATAACTCTGGAGCCCTGTCTAATCTTTGCTTCTTAAACCATAAGGAGGCTTACTTCCTCCCCTTGACTATATGTTCCACAATAGTTGTCAACCATGGTTCCTAAACTCTATGACCTCAGTGGGACAAATCTATCCAGAACCCTACGCAAGAGCTTTCTAACAACCTCTGCATTTCTGCATCCAAAATTCCCGCCAAGTAGCTTCATTACTTGACTCCCCTGCTTAAGTACTTTATCATCTGCTC
The DNA here is from genome assembly GCF_030028105.1 of Mobula birostris. NCBI lineage: Eukaryota > Metazoa > Chordata > Chondrichthyes > Myliobatiformes > Myliobatidae > Mobula > Mobula birostris. The sequence continues at coordinate 2,150,169 of NC_092380.1, forward strand.
CTATCCCTGGCCAGGGCTTCAGGGAGTTGTGGTCACTGTCTCCAAAATGTTCATCCACTGAGAGACCTGACACCTGACCTGATTCATCACCTAGTCCCAGATCCAGTTTGCTCTTTCCTCCAGACGACATCCACATATTGTGTCAGGAATCCAGAACGTGCCTAACAAATTGTGGCCCATCTAACCTTCTGCATTAAGGAGATGCCAATCTATATTAAGGAAGTTGAAGTCACCCATGACAACAATCCTGTTATTTTTGCACTTTCCAAAATCTGCCTCCTGATCTGTTCCTCAGTGTCTCTGTTGCTATTGGAGGGTCTGCAGAATGCTCCCAATCGAGTGATTTTGCTCTCCCCGTTTCTGATTTCCACCCACACTGACTCAGTGCACTAACCCTCCACCATGTCTTCCCTTTCTGCAGCTGTGATACCATCCCTGATTAGCAATGCCACTCCCCCACCTCTTTCACCTCCCTCCCTGTCCCTTTTTGAAACGTCTGAACCCTGGAACATCCAGCGGCCACTCCTGTCCTTGCGACAGCCGAGTCTCCATAATCAAACCACGCTTATTATCAAAGTGCTGTGTGCACGCAGTGTCCAGCCCTGAGATCTGTCCTCCTGCAGGGAGCACTCGAACAAAGAAACACACGGAACTTGTTCAAAGCAGATATCAAATACCCAAAGCTCAGAAAAAAAAAATTCATGCAAATAGCAAAAACCGAGTGATCAACACACAGAATATTAAACATCAAACTGCAAAATGCCCAAATGTGGTTGTAGAGTGACGGCCAGCTTAGACAGTTCAGTTCAGCACTGTGTCAATGACAGCAGGCCACGACCCCAGAACCACTTCTGCACCAAAGTTGCTCAATCAAATTGCATAGATAGCAGAGAACAGTAACCAGAAACACATGATCAAAGTTCAAAATAAATTTTATTATTGAAGTACATATATGCCACCATATACAACCCGGAGATTCATTTTCTTGTGGGCATGGTGGGCATGCTCAATAAACCTACAGAATAATAACTGTAACAGGATCAATGAAAGACCACCCAACTGGGGCGTTCAACCAGAGTGTGGAAGACAACAAACTGTGCAGATAGAAAAGGAAAAGTGAAAATAGTAAATAAATAAACAATAAATATCAATAACATGAGATGTAGAGTTCTTGAAGGTGAGACCATTGATTGTGGGAACACCTCAATGATGGGGCAAGGGAAGTTACCCCCATTGGCTCGAGAGCTTGAAGGATGAAGGGCAGTAACTGTTGCTAAACTGGTAGCACGAGTTCTGAGACAGCACGACGTGAGCAGTGGGGGACCCCGATGATGGATGCTGCATTGGCAGCATTTCAGTGAATCTCAGGGTGGTATCTGTACTTTGATAATAAATTCACTTTGAACGTTCATGCTTGCCCCAGGACACATGCTTTGATATGATAACATCAAGGAATTTAAAGTCACTGATTCTCTCCGCCTCCGATCCCCTAACGAGAACTGACTCATGGACTCCTGTTTCTTTGTCCTGCAGTTGATAATCAGCTATTTTGGTTTTAATGATTGTTGTTGTGGCACCAGATTTTCAGTCTCCCTCCTAACTGTCAATTCGTCACAACCTTTGACTCGACCAGCGACACTGTATTCATATAAAATGCTAGAGGAACTCAGCGGGTCAGGCAGCATCTACGAAAATAAGTAAACAGTCGACATTTTGTGCCAATATCCTTCATTAGTACTGGAAAGGAAGGGGCAGGATGCCAGAATCAGAAGGGGGTCGGGGAGGAGGACAAGCCTGAAGGTGATAGGGTGAGGAGGGGGTATGAGGTGGAAAACTGTGAAATAATAAGTGGAAAAGGTAAATGGCTGGAGAAGACGGAATCTGACAGGAGGGGAGAGTGAGCTATGAGAGACAGGAAAGCAGGTGATGGGCAGGTGAGGAGAAGGGGGTAAGAGGCCAGTGTGGGGAACAGAAGAGCGTAGACAATAACATAAATTTAAAATAAATTTACTATCAATGTATATATATATATATATGTCACCATATACTGGACAACGTTGAGATTCATTTTCTTGAAGGCATACTCGATAAATCCATAGAATAATAACCATAACAGAAGCAGTGGAAGACCACACCGACTTGGGCCTTCAATCAGACTGCAAAAGACTGTGCTGTGCAAATACAAAAAGAAAGAAATATTAAACAAATATTGAGATGAAGAGTCCCTGAAAGTGAGTCCATTGGTTGTGGGAACATTTCAATGATGGGGCAAGTGAAGTTTTCCCTTTTGGTTCAAGAGCCGAATGGTTGAAGGATAACTGGTGGTGTGAGTCCTGAGGCTCCTGTACCTTCTTCTTGATGGCAGCAGCAAGAAGAGAGAATGGCCAGGGTGGTGGGGTCGCTGATGATGGTTGCTGCTTTCCCGGGACAGTGTTTCGCATAGATGTGCTCAATAGTGGGGAGGAACTTACCCCTGCTGGACTGGGCTGTATGCACTACCTTTTGTGGGATTTTCCATTCAAGGGCATTGCCGTTACCATACCGGGCTGTGATGCAGCCAGTCAATATATTCTCCAGTATATATCTACAGAAGTCTGTCAAAGTTTTAGCTAGGATGCCGAATCTTCACAAACCCCTAAGGAACTAGAGGCACTGCCACACTTTCTTTGTAATTGCCCAGGACAGGTCCTCACCAAGGAATTTAAAGTTACTGACCCTCTCCACTTCTGATCCTCCAGTGAGGATTGGCTCATGGGCCTCTGGTTTCCCTCTTCTGAAGTCAATAATCAGCTCCCTGGTCACGCTGACATTGAGTAAGAAATTGTTGATATGGCACCATTTAGCAAAACTTCCCTCCTATATACTGATTCATCACCACCTTTGATTTGACTTACGACAGCGGTGTCGTCAGCAAACTTGAATATAGCACTGGAGCTGTGCTTAGCCTCACAGTCACAAGTATCAAGTGAGTTGAGCAAGCACACAGCCATAACAGATAGCGGCAGAATAAGGCCTTTCAACCCATTGAGAGTGCTCCACCATTTCATCACGGCTGATCCAATTTTTCTCTCAGCCCCAGTCTCCTACCTTCTCCACATAACCATTCATGCCCTGACTAATCGAGAACGTATCAACCTCCACCTTAAATACACCCAATGGCTAGGCCTCCACAGCTACCTGTGGCCATGAATTTCACAGATTCACCTGCCTCAGGGTGAAGAAATTCCTCCTCATCTCTGTTCTAAATCGACATCCATTCTGGGGCTGCACTCTCTGGTCCTAGACTCCACCACCATATGAAACATCCTCTCCACGTCCACTCTGTCTGGGCCTTTCAACAGTTGATCAGTTTCAATGAGATCCTCCTTCGTGAGTACAGGCCTAAAGCCATCAAACTCTTCTCATGCCATTTTACTCCTGGCATCATTCTCGTGAACCTTCTCTGAACCCCCTCCAACGTCAGCACATTCTTTTTTTAAATAAGAGGCCCAAAAGTGCTCACAATACTCCCAAGTGAGGCCTCATCAGTGCCATATAGAGCCTCAGCATTACATCCTTGCTTTTATATTCTAGTCCTCTTGAAGACCGGAAGACCAGCGCACCTTCAGGGTGCCTGATTTTCATAGCTCTGGAGGCAGGTGGACTCAAGGCCGGTGCCACTGCCTGGTACGTGATGGGAGACGTAAGATCGTAAGCAGCGAGCTGGCTGTGTGCCCGGAGACCTGAACAGAGCTCGCAAAAAAGCGATGCAATGGACTTTAAACGGACCATAAATCGGCGAGTTACTTTGTTATGTCTCCCCTCTCACTGTGAAATGGGGACGCCCCTTTTTCCCTTATTACAGAGAGACAGAGAGCCTGTGGTATGTCAAATGACCAGATGAACGAGTAGTCCTTGGGGTACTGCAAGTCTGTGTCTTTGCTGATGCTTTGCTGCACGCTTGAGTGCTCGGTGGGGGTCGCCGACACTTTTTGCTGGTGGGGGGGTGTCGTTGCTCTGCTGCTGCTTATCCATGGGAGGGGGGAGCTGGGGGGACTTTGGGGTTCTAACATTTAACTGTCATTCATTCTTTGAGGCACTCCTCTGTTTTTATGGATGGTTGCGAAGAAAAAGAATTTCAGGATGTATATTGTATACATTCCTCTGACATTAAAGTGTAAACTTAAATTTGTCGGACCAATAGCCACATCACACAGTTCTTCGCCTTATCCTTTCACCAGTTTATTTGTCCAAGCCCAGCTGGCGAGAGGCTCCGGAGCCAAAACATCGTGAGGGACAGAATTCCTTCTCTCCCTGGGGCTCATATCCGACCTCTGCAGTAAGGTACAATAGTTTACTTTTACACACCTAAAGAGCCATGGTCCATTCCACATAAGGAGGTGTTTTCTTTTTGTTACAAAGTACGTACAGACTAGTACAGACAGCTTTAAGGGAAGGCATTGTTATTAGACATGCACACATCTGTTACTTTTCGACAGTCCTGCCCTTTTTAGCTATTTCACAACGTCACAGCTGCCCGAAATAGAAACAAAGGATGCAACTTATGCTAACACAGTATGTAGTCCTTAAAGGTCATTAACCCCTGAATCCCCAATATCCTCAAAAACATCATCAAAATGTACCTATTGAAATGAATGCTAACATTTCATTTGTCTTCCTCACCAATGGCTCAACCGACAAATTATCCTTTATGGAATCCTACACGAGGAATCCCAAGTCCTTTTGTGCCTCAGAGTTTTTTTAATTTTCTCCCTGTTCAGAAAAAAGTCTATGCTTTTGTTCCATATATCAAAGTGCATAACCACACACTTCCCAACATTGCATTCCATCTGCCACTTCTCTGCACATCCACCTAATATGCCCAAGTCTTCTGCAGCCTCCCTGTTTCCTCAACATGACCTGCACCTCCACCTACCTTCATATCATCCACAATCCTGGCCACTAGGTCATCAATTCCATATCATCCAAGTCACTGACATACAATGTGAAAAGAATCGGTCCCAACACTAACTTCTGTGGAACACCACTAGTTACCAGCAGCCAAACAGAAAAGGCTCCCTTTATTCCCACTCTTTGCCTCCTGTTCTATCCATGCTAGTATCTTTCCTGTAACTCCATGGGCTCTTAACTTGTCAACCATGTGAGGCACCTTGTCAAAGGCCTTCTGAACATCCACCAATTCTCCTTTGTCTACCCTGCTTATTATTTCCTCAACAAATCCCAACAGATTTGTCAGGAAAGATTTTCCCTTATCAAACCACACTGACTGGCATATTCTACCATGTGCCTCCAAGTACCCCGAAACCACATCCTTAGCAATCGACTCCCAACATCGTCCTAACCACTGAGATCAGGCTAACTGACCTATAATTTCCTTGCATCTGTTTTCCTCCCTTCTTGAAGACTGGAGTGACATTTGCAATTTTCCAGTCCTCTGGAACCATTCCAGAATCAAGTGATTCCAGCATATTGGTACTGTCTTTCACAGTGAAGACTGATGCAAAATACTTATTCAGTTTGTTTGCCAGAACCTTGTTCCCCATTACTACCTCTCCAGCATCATTTTCTAGTGGTCAAAAATGTACTCCCACCTTTCATTTACTCTTTATATACTTGGAAAAAAAACTTTTTTTATATTGCTAGCTAGCTTACCTTCATATTTCATCTTTTTCACCCTTACGTCTTTCTTAGTTGCCTTCTGTTGGTTTTTAAAAGTTTCCCAATCCTCTAACTTTCCACTAATTTTTGCTCACTCTTTTGCTTTTATGTTGGCTTTGACTTCCTTCGTCAGCCACTGTTGTGTCATCCTGACTTTGGAATAATTCTTCTTCTTTGGGATGTATCTATCCTGCACCTTTTGAATTGCTCCCAGGAACTCCAGCCATGGCTGCTCTGCTGCTTTCCCTGCCACTGTCCCCTTCCAATCAACTTTGACCAGCTCCTTACTCATGCTACTGTAATTCCCTTTATTGTACTGTAATACTGATACATCTGACTTTAGCTTCTCCCTCTCAAATTGCAGGGGAAATTCTATCATATCATGATCACTGCCTCCTAAGTGCTCCTTTACCTTAAGCTCCCTAATTAAATCCAGTCTACTACACAATACTCAATCCAACACAGCTGATCCCCTAGTGGGCTCAACCACAAGCTGCTCTAAAAAGCCATCTTGTACACATTCTACTAATTCTCTCTCTTTGGATATAGCACCAACCTGATTTTCCCAATCTACCTGCATATTGAAAACCCCCACGACTATTGTAACATTGCCCTTTTAACAAGCCTTTTCTATTTCCCATTGTAATTTGTAGCTCACATCCTGGCTACTGTTTGGAGGCCTGTATATAATTCTCATCAGGGTCTGCTTACCCTTGTAGTTTCTTATCTGTACCCACAAGAGTTCTAAATCTTCTGATCCTATGTCATCTCTTTGATTTCATTTTTTCCCAGAAGAGCCACGCTAACCCTCTGCCCACCTGCTTGTCCTTTTGATACAATGTATGTCATTGGATGTTAAGCTCCCAAATATAATCTCCTTTCAGCCATGACTCATTGATGCCCACAGCGTCACACTTGCCCATCTTTAACAGCACTACAAGATCTACTTTATTCTGTACTGCATGCATTCAAATATAAAACTTTCAATTCTGTATCTGTCATCATTTAAAATTTTGACCCCTTTGAAATTGCAAAGTATTGGTATCAGTTTATTATTGTAAATTGTAAGTTATTGTTATATTGTTACATATGTACTGAGGTACTGCGAAAAGATTGTCGTTGCATGCTTTTGATACAGATCATCTCATTACAGGTGCATTGAGATAGAATAAAAGAAAATAGTAAGAGTGCGGAATAAAGTGCGCAGTTACACAGAAAGAGCAGGCAGGTAATAAGGTGCAAGATCATAACTAGTATTGGTATATTATAGTCACATCTACTAAGATACAGTAAAAAGTTTGAAAAGTTTGTAATTTTATCCTTACCTTCTTAAGTTATCGTATGTAATGTGTACTAACGTGCTTCCCTGGTTCGGGAAACGCTATCTCGTTTCTATATACATTGTATAGTTCTGGAATTATATAAATATAGTTAAAAGACAATCAACGACTTGACTTGGATACTGTTTATACAGGATCAAATCAATACGGGATAGGTTGAGTGATCAGGAGTCTATCTCACTGTACTGGGGGACTGCTCAATAGTCTTAAAGATGATGTCTTTGAATCTGGTGTCATATCCTTTCAGGCTTTTATATCTTCTGCACGATGGGAGTAGAGTGAAGAGAGAATGTCCGGGATGGGTGCAGTCTTTGATTATGCTAGCTGCTTTACCGAGGCAGCAGGAAGCACAGACAAAGTTAATGGTCCTGGTATATGTTATTGGCCAATCACTGGGTCCAGGGGAGGACCAATCGCTCAGATGACCAGCCAACCATGGCTTCCAAGTCATGTCCTAAAGTCATCAAGGACAACAATACCCACAATGCTGTGCGCGCCTCTGCCCCGCAGTGGACATTTGCGTCCGCGTCCACTCTTGCGCGCCTGTGCAACACGTCGTCTTTAATCGGCTTTAATATTAGATCTCTAAATTATCAAATATTGTTAAAATGTGTCCTGTAAGGTAAATACAACTTTAACAGTTCTTGGCCACACTTGATTGTTCACATTATCTGCCAACAACTTGAGCTTCCCGAGGCTACTTCAGGATTCGCCCCCCTTCGGCAACGTTATCACCAATTCGTTAATGCTGACAGCAACCGCGAATAGATAGGCTGTAAGAACTGTCTATCATCCGGGCGTATCCCGCCCTATGCTTGCTTCCTCATTGGTCAACGGTGTCAGACACCACAATCCAATTGTTTGAGCCACCGGTCAACAAGAGTCAGGCCGACCAACCAGCCATAGTCATGTGACTATTTTAGTACCGCCCCTTTGCATCGATTGGTGGATGGCGATTCAAATTCTGCCACCGATTGGCCGACTGCCTATCGCACGTGCGCGGTGGGGGGGGTCACCGCCCGACGGGCTTTACATGGAGAGTCCTGAAAAAGGGTCTCAGCGGGAAACGTCAATTGTTTATTCATTTTCATAGATGCCGCCTGACCCGCTGAGTTCTTCTAGCATCTTGTGTGTGTTGCTCTGGAGTTCCAGCATCTGCAGACTTTCCCGAGTTTCTGCCTTCTATTCAAATACGGCACCACGTGATGCCTCGGCGTAGGGCGGTCCCTGGCTGCCGATTGGTCGAGAGGCGCGGCAACTGCGTGCCTGATTGGACTTGCCGACAGCGCGTCAGTCCGAGGGAGGGGCGGGGCTGGCGGTTGCGATGGGAGCAGCCATGGCGGCGGCCGTGCGGCGAGGCGGGTGCCCGGGGCGGTGGCGGTGAGGCCTCGGGGAAACGAGTGAGGTAGGAGTGGGTGGCATGTGACGGGGGAAAGGTCGCATCTGCGTTAGCTGGCTCTGCGGGCGCTTAGCCAATCACCGTGAGGTACGGGTGGGGTCCTCGGTTTGTCGCTAGGGTAATTGGCCACTCACCTGATCAATGGAGTCACGGGGTCACTGGCCAATCACGTAAGGCTATTGACCATTCACAAGGCACCGATTGGTAGAACAACATGGCCACGAGGGTCATTGGTCAAACACAGGGGCCCAATGGCAGTCACTGGTCAATCATTACCTAGTGATGTCACTGTCTCCTCATCATCCAATCACACTGGCTGCCTTGTAGGAGTCATTGAAGTTCATGGGGTGGGTTCAATAGGTATCAGATTCATTGGCCAACAATAGTAGACTAGACCATTAACGTGATCCTCCAGTTACTAAGGGTTACCAATGACCCATTTCCCAGATCTTGACGTCACTGTTAGCTTTGCCAGCTCATTCCCTAAGAGGTAGGAGCAGAATTTGGCCATCTGTCCTATTAAATCTGCCCTGCCATTCAATCATGGCTGATCCTTTTTTTTTCTATTCTCCTCAACCCCATTTCCGGGCCTTCTCCCTGTAACCTTTGATCCCATGTCCAATCAAGAACCTATCAACCTCTGCCTTAAATACACCCACCGACCTGGCCTCTGCAGCTGCATGTGGCAACAAATTCCACGAATTCACCAGCATCTGGCCAAAAAAATCTCTCCGCATCTCTGTTTTGAAAGGGTGAGTCTCTATCCTGAGGCTGTGCCCTCTTGTCCTAGACTCTCCCACCTTGGGAAACATCCTTTCCACATCTACTCTGTCTAGGCCTTTCAACATTTGAAAGGCTTCAATGAGATCCCTCCTCATCCTTCTGAATTCCAGCAAGTACAGACCCAGAGCCACCAAGTGTTCCTCGGATGATAACCCTTTCATTCCTGGAATCAATGCAAACGCATGTTTTCTAAGATGAGGGGCCCAAAGCTGTTCACAATACCCTTGAGAAGGTGGAGTTTGGGGGGGGGGTGATGCCAATAATTATCATCCAACCCCACAATCATACCCTCCTCGAAACAATAGGGGTGAGACCCTGCACCACTCCTGCCCCTTTTGTGGGATCCTTTGGCATCATGGTCAGAGGGAGTTCCATTATATGGAAATGGCTCCAGTGGAGGGAGCATGGTATGCCTTCACCCACTGCCCTCATTTTCCTGGGTGTGGAGAAACACTGTGGTTTGAGAGGAGGTGTCAGAGTAGTCCGACAAGTGTGTATTTTATAAGTTACTAATTTGCATCATTGATACAGTGGGAAAACATGCCTTGCATATCTTTCATGCACATGCATTGAACTAGAACAAGGTAAACCATTAACAGAATAAAGTGTCACAACTACAGCGAAAGTTCCGTGCAGGCAGACAATATGATCCAGGGGCCACAGTCATAGATTATGAGGTCTTGAGTCAATCTTATCATACCAGGGGAACATTCAGTAGTCTTCTAACAGCAGGGTAGATGCTATGCTTGAGCCTGGTGGGACATGCTTGGAGGCTTTTGAATCTTCTGCCTGATGGGGAGGGGGAGAAGAATGTCTGAGGTGGGAGGGGACTGAGGCAGTGAGAAATGTTCATGGAGGGGATTCTGATTTCTATGATGTGGTGAGCTGTGTCCACAACTCCCTGTGGTTCCTTATAATTGGAAAGGGTTTATTATTGTCCCGTACTGAGATACAGTCAAAAAAAAACTTGTCTTGCACAGTGTTTGTTACACCGTACATTGAACTAGTACAAGGAAAACAATAACAGTGCAGAATAAAGTGTCACAGTTACAGTGCAGGCCGACAATAAGGTGTAAGGGCCACAATGAGGTCGATTGTGAGGTCAGGAGTCTGTCCTGTTATATGAGGGGGGTGTTCAGTAGTCTATGATAGCGGGATTGAAGCTGTCCTTGAGCATGATGAAAGGTGCTTTCAGGCTTTTGATCTTGTGTCCAGTGGAAGAAGGGAGACGAGAGGTTGTCTGGGGTGGGGGTCTTTGATTGTGTAGCTGTTTTCCTGAGGCGGCAGGAAGTGTAGACATGATGCATCTGGATAGGCGGCTTTCTGTGTTGTGTCAGTGAAAATTGGTGAGGGTTGATGGGGAGATGCCAAATTTCTTTAACCTCCTGAGGAAGTACAGGCGTTGGTGAGCTTCCTTGGCCTTGACATCATCATGGTTGGACTACGAGAGGCTATTTGCTCCTTGGAATTTGAAACTCTGAACCCTCTCAGCTTCAGTCCCATTGATCTAGACAGGAGCATGTGCATGGCACACGCTTCCTGAAGAAATGACCAGCTCTTTGGTTTTGCTGACAAAGAGGAGAAAGGTTACCAAGGCATCATGGCAGGAAGCTCCCTATCTCCTTCTTGTACAGTAATTCATCATGGTTATTGAAGATATGGCCCACCTCAGTGGTGTCATCTGCAGACTTGTCATAGACGTCTGGTCATGCACAGACATATAGGGAGTATGGTATAGACATGAGAGTGTAGGGAGTAGAGGAGAGGGCGAGTGGTGGTGCGCTCATGTTGAGAACTTCTGTAGCGGAGGTGTTGTTGCTATTTGTTATGGTTGGTTGGTCAGGAAGCCCTCAACGTGCTTGCTGTCTAGTTTGTACGAGGACTAGGCCCCAAACCACGGTGTTGCCTGTTTACAGCTGCCGGGAAGGAGGCATGAGAACTGGTGCGCTCCATCAGGGGCCAGTGTGACGCATCGCCCAGGTTGGAGTCAATGCCCCCCCCCCCCCCCCCGTGTTCGCTCAGCAGAAGACGAGCTGTGTTGTGGGTACTTGCCCCATGCACCAGATTGGGCCTCACCCATGTCTCGTGTATTCCTGCTCCTCTACTGTGCTAGTTCTCAGGGTGGATATACGTGTATATAATTTCCCTTCCTCCCCCATGGAAGATTACAATCTGTAATCCATTGTGTCCACTGTACAGGGGCTGGCCTATACAGCTTCACCAGAGCCCTGATGGCCGGTCTTTCTTGACGGGGACGTAGGGTTGGACTTTGAGTTGTGTGTGTGTCTGTCTGTCTGTCTCTGTGTGTGTGTATATGTGTGTGTGTCTGTATATGTGTATCTATGTATATGAAACACTCTGGTTCTGTCGGCTGTGTAACTCTAGGGGAGACAATCTCTGGCCCGCCAAACGTGTGAGACTGGGGTGTGAGCGTTTGTGTGGATGCTGCGTGATCTGTTATCCTGTTACAAATCAGTACCTCGAAATTACAGACAGTGCACTTCATAGAATTAAATGATTTAGCTTTATAATTCTTAATTTGACTAAAGGAAAAAGTAAAGAGAAAGCAAAAAAAAGGGCCCATTTTAATGAAACAATCTAATGTGCACAAGTTGGATTTTCTTGACGCAGCAGGCCAGGCAGCACCTCTTCCTAGAGATGCTGCCTGGCCTGCTGCGTTCACCAGCAACTTTTATGTGTGTTGCTTGAATTTCCAGCATCTGCAGAATTCCTGTTGTTTGGATTTACTTGATTTACTTTTTAATTTATTATGTTTTATTTTATTTATTATTTTTTCTCTCTCTGCTAGATTATATATTGCATTGAACTGCTGCTGCTGCTGAGTTAACAAATTTCACGTCACATGCCGGTGATAATAAACCTGATTCTGATTCTGATTCCGGAGCTCACAGTTTCCCCTTCACCGAATCTCCTTCGATCTCCTTGGCCTTCGTCGGATCGTGGCCCCACTCCGGGTGGAGTCCTATGACTCTTCTCTCCGGTGTCTTCTCCCTTCATACTGCGCTGAACGAAAGCCCAGCTCACCCCAGTGTCAGGCACACAACACAAAAACAGACTCCATTCATTGGATGGCTCACATTCCAAAGCACCAGTTATCTCGAACCGTAACCCAAACACTGCTTCTACAGACAGACCATTCCGTTAGCAGTCAAACCTTTCCCAGGGTGTTTATATATATACACTTATGTAAAAAGTTAAATTAAATAAGTGGGGTGAAAAGAGGAACAAAGTGGTGAAGTAGTTTTCATGGGTTCAGTGTTCACTGCCCATTCAGTAATCTGATTGCAGAGAGGAAGAAGCTGTTGAGTGACATCCTGATGGAAGTTTATGAAATTATCAGGAGTGTAAACAGAGTAGACAGTCAGAATCTTTTTTTCTCCATGAGTGGGAGTGTCAAACACAGAGGGGAATTGGTCTAAGGTGAGTGGGGCTAGTTCAGAGGAGATGGGCGGAGCAAGCTTTTTCCCACCCAGAGTGTGATGGCTGCCCAGAATGTGCTGTCAGGGGTGCTGGTGAAGGCAGACAGTGGCAGTTTTAAGAGGCTTTTAGATGTACACGTGAATATTAGAAATAGAATTAATTTATTACTGTCACATGTACCAAGATATAGTGAAAAACTTTTCTTACATACCAGATCAGATCAAGATATAGTGAAAAACTTTTCTTTCATACAAATCAGATCGTTACACAGTGCATCGAGGTAGTACAAGGTAAAACAATACAAAATGCAGAATAAAGGGTTACTGCTACAGAGAGAATGCAGTGCCGGGACCACGGGCAGGTAGATTGTGAGGTTAAGGTCTGGTCAATAGGGTTAGAAGAGTGGGGTAGCTGCCCTTGAGCCTGCTGGTATCTGCTTTCAGGCTTTTGGATAGTTTGCCTGATGGGAGGGGAGAAGGGTGGATGTCTGGGGTGGGTGGGGTCGTCAATTATGCCGTCTGCTTTACAGAGGCAGCGGGAAATGGAGACAGAGGGGAGGCAGGTGTCCATGGTGTGCTGAACTGTGTCCACAACTCTCTGCAGCCGTCACGTGTGTATTTAACATGAAAAATGTCTTGGTGGCTCTGGAGTTCATGGATGGAAATCATGATGTCCTGGTACATACCCACATTACAAAAAGCATTGGATAAATCCCTGGAAACTAACCATATTTGTGTCCTAGGTCAATGAGGGAAGCCAAGGAGGAACTTTATGAGGTCACAACAGATATCTGTGTCGTCGTCAGCCAAGGGCGAGAGGAGGGCCGTTCTTGTGCCTTTATCAAGTACGGCAGTAAGGACATTCGAGGAAACTACAGGTCGGTGAGTCTAACACCAGTAGTATGGAAGTACCAGAGAGGGTTCTGATGGGTATGATATAATGAAAGACAACGATAGAGGACCTTGTGCGTGGGAAATTGTGTCCCACAAATTTGTTTGTGTCTTCACAAGAGATGACAGAGGACCGACGAGGGCAGGGTGGTTGTCCATACAGACTTTGACAAGATCCCGCATCATACGCTGGTCTGGAACTGAGAGCCCGGAAGATCCTGCGGCGGCGGACACAAAATTGTCTCAGTGGGAGGGGAGAGAGTGGAGGGTTGTTTCTCAGTCTGGAGTCCTGTGTGGGGCTCTCTGTCGTTTGTCATCTACGTTAATGGTCTAGATGACAACGGTCACCGTGAGTAAGTTCAGAATCAGGTTTGTTATTCACTGACACACATTGTGAAATTTGTAGTTTTGTGGTGGCACTGCAGTCAGTACAATTGCCATAAATAACAACAAATAAATATATATTGCAAAAGAGGAATAGCACAGTAGTGTTCACGGACCGTTCAGAAATCTGACTGCAGAGGGGACGGAGGTGAGTGTCTTCAGGCTCCTGTACCTCCTCCCTGATGCAGTAACGAGTAGAGAGCATGTCTGGGTAGTAAAGGTCCTTAGTGACCGATGGCGTCTTCTGCCTCTGGATGGTGGGAGGGTTGTGCCCGTGATGGAGCCAACAGCCTACAACCCTCTGCAGCCTTTTGCGATTGTGTACATTGGGGCCTCCGCAGCAGACGGTGCTGCGAGCAGTCAGCATAGTGTCCACTGTACACCTGCGGGGGACACACCAATTCCAAAACTCCTAGAGCTGTTGGCGTGCCTTCTTCATGACTGTATCAATGTGTTCGGCCCAAGATAGAACCTCTGAGATGATAATGCCCAATAACTTGAAGCTGAACACCATTTCCACTGCTGACTTTCGATATGGACTTGAGCGTGTTCTGGCAACTTCTCCTTCCTGAAGTCCACAATCAATCTCTCGGTCTTACTGACGAAAGTTGTTGTTGAGACAAAACTCAATCAGCCAATCAACCTCACTCCTGTACGCCTCCTCGTTGCCATCCGAGATTCTGCCAACATCAGATCACACCAAGATCGATGGTGCAGTGGACAGTGAAGAGGCTTCTCTGAATCTGCTGGGGATGTGGGCCAAGGAGTAGCAGATGGAGTTTCGCTCGGACCAGTGTGGGGAGTTGCAATTTGGGAAGACAAACCGGGGACTTCACACAGTGAACGACAGGGCTGTGCGAGGTATTGTAGAACAGAGAGACATTCGGAATAGGTACATGGTTCCCTGAAAGTGGTGTTGGAGGTAGACAGGATAGGGTTGGGATGCCAAGATCAGACAAAGGTTAATGGCCAGATCCTTAGCAGTGTGGAGGGACAGAGGGATCTGGGAATACATGATCATAGATCCCTCAAAGTTGCGTGCAAGTTGATAGAGTGATTAAGGAGGTGCATTTGTTTTGGCCTTCATTTGTCAAGATACTGAGTTCAAGGGCCACAAGGTAATGTAGCTCTATAAAACCCTGGTTACACTACAGTTGGAATATTGTGTTCAGATCTGATCACCTCACTTAAGGAAGGATGCAGAGAAGGTGCAGAGGATATTTACCAGGACACTGCCTGGGTGAGAGAGCATGTTGTATGAGGGTAGATGGAGCGAGCTACGGCTTTTCCCTGGAGCGAAGACAGTGTCAGGAGTCTTGATAGAGGTGTACAAGATGATAAGAGGCACAGATGACAAGTATAGTAGGAGATTTTTTTCCCCAGGGTGGAAGTGGCCGATACAAGATGGCATAATTATAAGGTGACTGGAGAAAAGTATAGTGGGGAATGTCAGAGGTAGTTTTCTCACACAGAGAGTGGTGGGTGTATGGAACACACTGTGATAGAGGCAGATACATTAGGAGCATATATGGATGATAGAAAATAGAGGGTTGTGTGGGAGGGAAGGGTTTGATTAATCTCAGAGTAGATTAAAATATCAGTATAACATTGTGGTCCATTGGGCCTGTACTGTTCTGGAATGTTCCATGTAACATTGCTGTTCAACAAACCATTCCTGAGACCAAACTTCAAGTATTGCATTCAGTTTTGATCGTCCTGCTGTAGGAAGGCTGGGATTAAGCTGGAGAGGAAACAGAAAATATTTACATGGACGTTGCTGGGACTGGAGGGTGTAGTTATAAGGAGAGAATGTACAGGCTGGGACTGTTTTCCCTGGAGTGAAGGAGGTTGAGGAGAATTGACAGAGGTTAATAAAATCACTAGGGGGGTATAGAAAAGATGGACAGTCACAGTCTTTCTCACCCAGTGTCTAAACCCTGAAGATACAGATTTAAAGTGAGGGAGGAAGGATTTAAAGTGGTCACTTTTTCACCCAGAGTGTGGTCCGTCTTGGAGTGAGCTGCTGGAGGAAGGTGTTGAGGCAGGTGCATTAATAACATTCACACTCAGGTAGGTACATGGATAGGAAAGATACAGGGGACAGGGGCCAGACGTGCAAGTGGAACTAGCTCAGATGGGAATCTGGGTCAGCAAGCTTGGATGGGCCAAAGGCTGAGAACAGGGGTGGTGGAAATCCCTCAAGGAGGCTTGTGAGGGACAATGCCCTGATCAGGTAGGCCTCCGTCAAAGAGCAGATCCTTCAGAGAGGGGAGGGAGAACCCTCACAGGTGGAGGTCCCTTTAAGAGAAGATCCTTCAGGGAGTGGCGATGTCCAAGAGATTGCTCATAGGAGAGGTCCTTGGGGAGGGAGATCCCTTGGGTTTGTAAGTCCATTCTCGCCAATCCCTCACTGCTCCCCTCTCGCCCCTGCAGGACTGGGGAGGATGGCAGAGGAGCGGCGGGGGGAGGGGGAGGAGGAGGAGGAGAGGGCTTCAGCACTGGACGAGGTGGCGAGGAGACGATGCACCGCAGCACAGAACCTCGCCTTCCTGAAAGCACGTTCCATGGACATCACATTTGAGGTGGGAGAGGATTACCAGGTCCTGCAGACCATTGGCACAGGCGCCTACGGAGTGGTGACCTCGGCACGTCACCGGCAAACAGGTAGGAGAGATCCCTCACCTCGCCCCCTTGTCCCCCTCTCCTCTCCCCTTGGCTTGTCCCCGCATCTTCCTCCCCTTCATATCCCAGCAACACCCGACTTTCATTCTGCTTATCCCACCCGGCACTCCACCCCCACATCCCAGAGCTGACCCCTGCCCTCTGCCCTCTGCCCCCACAGGCCAGCTGGTCGCCATCAAGAAGATCCCCAATGCCTTTGACGTGGTGACCAACGCCAAGCGCACCCTCCGCGAGCTGCAGATCCTCAAGCACTTCAAGCACGACAATGTCATCGGCATCAGGGACGTCCTGAAACCACCGGGCAGCCTGGCTGATTTCCGAAACGTGTAGGTAGGGGAGGAGGGAGAGAGTGCTGGGGGGGAGTGAGAGGGAAGGTGGAAGGAGTGGAGAGGGGTGGAAAGGGTGTGTTAGTGGGAGGACGGGTCATTCTGGAGCCCTTGGGAGGCCTGGCCAACCCCCTCCATGTGTAGGAGGGGGAGCAAGTGTGGGATTGGGAAGGGAGAGAAGTAAAGGGGAGGGACAGTGGAGGAGGGAGATAGTTGTGATGGGAGGGGGATGAGGAAATGGAATTGATGGCTTTGTGGCCAAGTTTGGGAAGGATACAAAGATGAGTAGAGCGACAGGTAGTGTTGAGGAAGCAGGGAGTCTGTAGAGGGATTTAGGAAGGTTAGCAGAACGGGCAAAGAAGTGGCAGATGGAATATGGCGTAGGGAAGTGTGTGGCCTTGCACTTTGATAGAAGGAGTAAAGGCATAGACTATTCTCTAAACAGAGAGAAAGTTCAGAAAGCAGAGGTGCAAAGGGACTCGGTAGTCCTCGTGTAGGATTCCCTAAAGGTTAACTTGCAGGTTGAGTCAGGGTGAGGAAGGCAAATGCAATGTTAGCATTCATTTTGAGAGGACTGGTACATAAAAGCGAGGATGTAATGCTGAGCCTTTATAAGGAATTAGTCAGACCACACTTGGAGTATTGTGAGCAGTTTTGGGTGCCGTATCGAAGAAAAGATGTGCCGGCATTGGAGAGGGACCGGAGGAGGTTCGTGAGAATGATCCTGGGAACAAAAGGGTTAATGTGTTTGATGGCACTGGTCTGTGTTCACTGGAGTTTAGAAGAATGGGGGGAGTTTGGATTGAAAAACCCAGACAGAATGGATGTGGAGAGGATGTTTCCGATAGTTGGGGAGTCAAGGACCGGAGGGCACAGCCTCAGAATGGAAGGATGTTCTTTTAGAACAGAGACGAGGAGGATTTTCTTTAGCCAGGGGGTGGTGAATCTGTGGAATTCGTTGCCACAGGCAGCTGTGGAGGACTAGTTACGGAGGTTTGCTTGGTTCCTGATTAGTAAAGGCATCAAAGGTTATGGGGAGAAGGCAGGAGAATAGTGTTGAGGAGAAGAATAAATCTGCCATGATGGAATGACAGAGCAGACTCAATGGGCCAAATGCTCCTGTCTTGTGGGGAAAGGGGAGGGAACTGTTGCGAGCCCTGGATTGCCGGTTCCTGTCTCACTCTCTCTCCTCTGTCCCCACTCTTTATCTCTATTTCTGTTCCTGCCTGCCCCCAGTTACGTGGTGCTGGACCTGATGGAGAGCGACCTTCACCAGATCATCCACTCCCCGCAGCCCCTCACGCTCGAGCACTCCCGGTACTTCCTCTACCAGCTCCTTCGGGGCCTCAAGTACATCCACTCAGCCCGTGTCGTCCACCGCGACCTCAAGCCTGGGAACCTGCTGGTCAACGAGAACTGCGAGCTGAAGATCGGCGATTTTGGCATGGCGCGCGCCCTGCGCCGCGGAGGGAGTTCATCCTCCTCCTCCGCCGCCTCCTCCCAGCAGCCCTTCCTGACAGAGTACGTGGCCACCCGGTGGTATCGAGCGCCCGAGCTCATGCTCTCGTTCCCCGGTTACGGGAGTGCAGTGGACTTGTGGTCTGCCGGCTGCATCTTTGCCGAGATGTTGGCCCGTCGGCAATTGTTCCCTGGCAAGAACTACCTCCATCAGTTGCAGCTGATCCTGGCTGTGCTGGGCACCCCCTCCGATGACCTGGTGACTTCGGTGGGGGCTGAGAGGGTGAGGTCCTACCTGAGGGGCCTGCCCCGCCGTAAGCCTGTGCCCCTCGCGTCCCTCTTCCCCGGGGCCCAACCCCAGGCCCTGGACCTCCTGGGCCGCCTGTTGAGGCTGGACCCCCGTGAGCGTCCCACAGCGGCACAGGCCCTGGCCCACCCCTTCCTGGCCCAGTACCATGACCCCCAGGACGAGCCCGAGTGCTCCCCACCCCTGGAGCTGGACGAGCCACCTGAGGGAGCCGGCAGGGAAGAGCTGAGGGAGGCAGTGGGCCGTGAGATTGCCGAGTTCCACCGACGCCGTCAGCGCCGGGGGGCCGAGCTCAGGCCGGTGGTCCCTCCTCTGCCATCATCTTCCTCTTCCTCTTCCAATGCTGCCCCTTCCTCCCGGGATGTGGAGATGGCCGGGGTGTCCCGTCAAGCCCTCCCTGTCCCCGCTTCCCACCCAGTCCCCGTCTCGCACACCCTCCCCATCTCCCGTCCTGTCTCTCGGCCTGCCCCCACTGAGGAGCCAGCAGTCTGGGAGCAGCGTAGGCAGCGACATTCAGAGGACGAAGAGGAGAAGGAGGAGAGGGGTGCTGAGGTGGAGGAGGAGGAGGAGACACCAACATCCCGGGTCGAGGGCAGGAAAGATGGAGGCATCTCAGCTGACACGAAAGCAGCTCTGAAGGCGGCCCTGTTGAAATCAGCACAGAGACAGAGAAACCGAGGTGAGCGGAGGGCAGGGAGGGGGGAGGGAGGGGAAAGAGGAGAGGGATTGAGGGAGATTGATGGGAGAGAAAGGGAAGGGAATGAAGAGGGCTTGAGAGAGGGAGGATTCAGGGGGTTGAGAAGAATGGAGGGGGATTGAGGGGTGGAGAAAGGGATGCAGTGGTGTGAAGGAGGGGACAGTGGGAGAGGTATTAGGTTCGAGGGGAGGGAAGGAGGATTTAGGGCAGGAGGAAAGGGTTGGGAGGAAGGACAGGGAAACGGGGGCAAGGGGAACATATTGGGAGGGGAGGAAAGGGATGGGGAAGAAGGGGGGAGGACTAACGGGTGAGGGGAGGGTGTGTAGGAGGGGAAGGGAAAGTTGGAGGGGAGAAAATGGACAGGAAGGGAGAGAAGCAGAGGGGCAGGAAATGGGGCAGGGATGAATTGTGATAGGGAGGTGGGGGGAAAGAGGGAAGGGACAGGAAAGGGAGCTGAGGGAGAGAAGGGATTTGAGGGGGAAAGGGAGTGTAAAGCACGGGTTTGAAGGGGAGGAAAAGAAATAAAGAGGAAGAAGGGAGAAAAAGGGGAGGAGGAAAGCAGTGAAGAGAAAGGGGAAATAGAGAGTGCAGTTGCTCTCAGTAACAGGTGTACTGTTGTACAGGTGTACTCAGTAACAGGTGGACTGTTGTACAGGTGGACTCAGTAACAGGTGTACTGTTGTACAGGTGGACTGTTGTAGAGATGTACTCAGTAACGGGTGTACTGTTGTACAGGTGGACTCAGTAACAGGTGGACTGTTGTACAGGTGGACTCAGTAACAGGTGTACTGTTGTACAGGTGGACTGTTGTAGAGATGTACTCAATAACGGGTGTACTGTTGTACAGGTGGACTCAGTAACAGGTGGACTGTGGGGGCAGGACACAGCAACCAGCTCCCTGGTACGGGATCTGGCTCTGTGGCTCAGAAGGATCGTGGGGAGAAGAGGAGAGCAGTGGTGACAGGGAACTCACGAGTCAGAGGAGCAGATAGGAGATTCTGTGACAGGAAAGAGACACACGGATGGTATGTTGCCTCCCAGGTGCCAGGGTCCGGGGTGTCTCAGATTGCGTCCACAGCATTCTAAAGGGGGAGGGTGAACAGCTGAAAGTCGTGGTACATATTGGTACCAACGCCATAGTTAGGAAGAGAGATGATATCTTGAAGAGAGAATGCAGGGAGCTAAGGGAGATGCTGAAACAGAGGATCTCCAGGGTAGTAATCTCTGAATTGATGCCCATGCCACGCACCGGTGAGGGTCAAACTTGGATGATTTGGTAAATTAATGCATGGCTGAGGATCTGGTGCAGGGGGCAGGGTTTCAGGTTTGTGGATCATTGGGGTCTCTTCCGGAGAAGGTGTGGCATGTAAAGAAAGGTGTGTTGTACTGAACATGAGGGGGACCAATAGCTTTTGCAGGTAGATTTGCTAGAGCTTTGGGGGGAGTTAAGCCAGTTTGGGAGGGCGATGGCAATGAGAGTGATTGCTCGGAAGATGTACAGGTAGGTGCAGCGTGTAGAGAGACTTGAGGAAGGATAGGTACTCAGGAATAGCATCATGGCTGCAGAAAGGGAAGATGTTGAGGCAGGTTAGTGCACTGAGTGAATGCGGGTGGAAATCAGAAACGGGGAGAGCAAAATCACTCGAGTAGGAGCATTCTGTAGATGCTCCAAAAGCAACAGAGACACGAGGAACAGATCGGGAGGTAAGGTTTTGGGAAGTACAAAGATAACAGGATTGTTGACATGAGAGACGTCAGCATCCGGAGGGCGAAAGGTTTAGATAAGGTGGAATTTGTTAGCTGTGCCCAAAAAGATCCCTGCCACCGTCAGCGGACAGGCCAGCTCGGTGTTGTGTGGAACTGTGTGCTGTGGTGTTGGGGGCAGTTGAGGGGCAGATGCACGAGGGCATTTAAGAAGCAGAGCCCAGGAACCCAGGCACCTGCTGCCCCTGCAGGGTTTCAGTGGCCCACTAGTTACGGAAACCCTCTTCCCCGACAGCAGAAGCGTCCGCCTGCGTGCAGGAGACGGCGGAACTGCGGCGGCCGGTGACGGCCCAGGAGCGGCAGCGGGAGCGCGAGGAGAAGCGGCGGCGGCGGCAGGAGCGTGCCCGTGAGCGCGAGCGGCGGCAGAGGGAGCGCGAGAGGCGGCAGCTGAAGGAAGGCGACGTGCTGGGCGGCGTGGTCCTCAGCCAGGGCGACAAGAGCCTGCTGCAGCGCTGGATGCGCATGACGGGGGCCGGGCCGGGGCCGGCGGGGGCCACCCTCAACGGCACTGGCAACGGCTGCGGGCCGGGCAGGAGACCGGGCTTCGGACACGAGCAAGGACCGGGACTGCCACCCCCTGCAGCGGCCGGTCCGGGGCTGGGTCCCCCTGCCCCCCAGGGACCGGGACAGGGTCCGACCCCCGTAGGCCCTGGACTGGGAAGCAGACCGACACCAGGAACGGGATCGGGACTGGGACCAGCCCCAGCCACGGCGGGACCAGGGGCGGATCCGGTGCTGCCGCCTCCCGTGGCTCTACCTCCTTTCTCGGGCTTTGGCGGCCCGGCCGAGCTGCCGTGTTGCTTCCCTGGGAACCCGTTCCAGCCCAACCGGGCGCTTGGATCCCGGCAACCCCCGCCCGCTCCTCCCCCAGCCCCCACGGCCACCAACCCTGCCCTCGCCCACATACCCGCCCCCGGGCGCCCGTTCGGGACGGGGGTGGGACAGGAGTGGGGCAGCACCGCACCCCTCTACCGGCCGGCGGCTTGGGACGGTCCCCACCCCCCTGAGGAGGAGCAGGGAGTCCCCGAGGCATCGAGAGGACCGGCGACTGAACCACGACTAGGGAGTGAGGCTTCGGTGGCGGCTACTGCAGAGCAGGAGGATGTCAGCATGGTGACCCAGCAGCTGTCCAAGTCGCAGGTAAAGTGAGCGGGCTTGGGTGTCTGGGGGAAGAGGAGGCGGTCAGGTGGGGAGGTAGGGAAGGGGGTCACAGAGACGGGGAGGGAG
Organism: Mobula birostris; assembly: GCF_030028105.1. Taxonomy (NCBI): domain Eukaryota; kingdom Metazoa; phylum Chordata; class Chondrichthyes; order Myliobatiformes; family Myliobatidae; genus Mobula; species Mobula birostris. The sequence continues at coordinate 2,172,525 of NC_092380.1, forward strand.
GGTGTCACAAAGTCAGAAGGGTGCATGCGGTGGAAGGTACCTCCCTGAACTTGTGCTTGCCCCCTCCAGGTGAAGGATCTGCTCCCGCCTGTTTTCTCAGTCACACCAAAGGGTAGTGGGGCAGGCTACGGAGTGGGCTTCGATCTGGAGGAGTTCCTCAATCAGTCTTTCGACATGGTGGGTGAGACCCAGGAAAGGTGAGTGATCCTCACACTGGTTCCACACCAACTCTACCCTGCCCTCGGTGTCACATTTCGGAAGTGATGGGGCGCTGTGGAAGGGGCTTCATGTTCCCAAAGGAGTGTGTGATGGGACGGTGTGGAGGGAGTTTCACTCTGCGTCTGACCCTGGGAGTGTGTGATGGGACGGTGTGGAGGGAGATTCACTCTGTGTCTGACCCCGGGAGTGTGTGATGGGACGGTGTGGAGGGAGATTCACTCTGTGTCTGACCCCGGGAGTGTGTGATGGGACGTGTGGAGGGAGATTCACTCTGTGTCTGACCCTGGGAGTGTGTGATGGTTCGGTGCGGAGGGAGCTTCACTCTGTGTCTGACCCCGGGAGTGTGTGATGGGACGGTGTGGAGGGAGATTCACTCTGTGTCTGACCCTGGGAGTGTGTGATGGGGCGGTGTGGAGGGAGCTTCACTCTGTGTCTGACCCCGGGAGTGTGTGATGGGACGGTGTGGAGGGAGTTTCACTCTGTGCCTGACCCCGGGAGTGTGTGATGGGACGGTGTGGAGGGAGTTTCACTCTGTGCCTGACCCCGGGAGTGTGTGATGGGACGGTGTGGAGGGAGCTTCTCTCTGTGTGTGACGTGACATTGTGAATGTCTGATCGTGTTTCTTCCACCCTTCCCCTGCAGCCAGGCAGACTCTGCCCCCCTCTCTGCTTCGCTGCTGGCTGATTGGCTGGAGGTCCACCGGATGCATCCGGCTGAGATGGAATCCCTGCAGCAGGAATTACAGCTGGGATCCCCCATGAGCCTCTCCGACCTGGCTGATCTATAGCCCCCTATCACGAGGGAAATGATCGTGACCTGGTTGGAATCCCTGCGAGCGAGGGAGGGTGTGTCGTAGTGCGGGACCCCCAGACTGACAGAACGGGACAGCAGCGGATTACCAGGCTGCCGACACAGGACCACTGGGAGCCAGAGGCCTTCCCACCACACACCTCCTTGAGCAGGAAAAGAGAGGGAGAAGCCTCACCAGAAAGAGTCATCTGCTCTGCGCACAGGTCGCACACTGGAATCCTCGTCCGCAGGTTATGTGGGAGGGGACAGACACTTGACCAGATTCTGGGGAGGTGGTAGACGCCACAGAGGGAGGATCTGGTAAATCTGCTGTGAGAAATAGTCCTTCCCACCCCACCCAGTGTTCTGCCCTGGGAAGGGGTAAGAACTCCACTCGAACCCTAGTGTAGACTTACTTAGCTGTACAGCACTGAAATAGGCCCTTCAGCCCATCAAGTCTGTGCCTACACCACCCCACTTGCCTGCTCCTGCACCTGGCCCACGTCGACCACTTCCTGGAGCAGATCGTCCCATTTACGAACCACCTCCAAAGTCCAGATGAAAAAGCTGCACTTCACGTCCCTTTGGTTCTTCATTCCCCAACACTAGTAAAAGACTGTACACGTTCACCCTATCTGTACCCCTCGTGGCTTTATACACCTCGGTCTCCTATGCCCCATGGAAGACAGCCCCGACCTGTCCTGTATCTCCTTACAACTCAGGGCACCGCGGGAGCGTAGCGGCTAACGGGACGTCAGTGCAGCCCAGGACTTTCCGGAGTACGGAGTTTAAATCCGGCGCCGTTTGTACGTTGTCCCCTATGAGTTTGCGAGGACTTGCTCTAGTTTTCTCCCACAGTCCAAAGGCGTAAAGGTTAATTGGTCATTGTGAATTGTTGGCTGATTAGGCTAGTGTTATGTGGGTGGGTTGTTGGGTGGTGCGGCTCATTTGGCCTGTACCGCGCTGTACCTCTAAACGAAATAAATGAAACTTAACTAGTTCAACTACCCACTCCAGACTACTTCCTGAAGAATCTTTTCCTGCCGCCTCTCCAGTTTAAATCCACCCTTTCAATAACCGGATAACCAGAACTGAGCAGCCTCACCAATTGTGAAACTGAAACGGGACGTCCCAACTCCTGTACTCAGTGCCCCTAACAGCTGACGGCCAATGTGCCAACCAACAGCATCATTGCTCTGTCTCCCCGTGCATCTATTTTCGGTGAGTACTCCCAGGCGTCTGTTCCACACAACGCACTTCATACAGCCGGGGGAACGGGAACTGCACGGAATATTCCCAAATGCCGCTTCTCCGACTGCAGCATAACGTCCAGCCACGTTGGTGGGTGAATTGGCCACTGTTTGGCCGAAGGGTGTTGGGATGGAGAATAAAACAAACAGGTGCTCGCTAGCCCAAATGGATTTACTGAAGGACAACGTGCTGAAGACCCTTCATCCCACAAGTGGCTGCTAGCCTTCTCCTGGACAGATCAGCTCGTGTATTCCTGGGTCCCCACTGCCCCTGGTATGGGAGGTGGGTGGGAAGATCCGAGCAAAGAAGGCAAGGCAACTGATGGAGGAGCGATGGAAATTAAAACTGGTGGAAGGAAACGGGGCTGGAAGTCTATGGTGATCTCGGAGATGGGGAGGGTGTACGGATGCAAGTGGGTCTCAGAGTCGAGGTAGTGTGATTACAGAGACGGTGAGGAAAGGGGTCACGGAATCGGGGAAGGGTGTCAGAGTCGGAAGTGGTTACAGAGTTGGAGAGGTGTTTAGGGAAGGGAGACCATCACGGAGACGGGGAGGGAGGTGGTCATTGGAACGGGGAGAGTCCAAGGGGCTTGAGGAATGGAGAGGGGGGAGGTTACAGAGACAGCAGTGGTGTAGAGACAGGGAGATCGGTGGAGGGGGAGCGTGTACGGGGCGACCATTGATACAGGAGGGGTCTGAGCAGTAAGAACCGCCCTCCCGCCGGCAGTCTCATCACCAGGGAGTCTTAGTCCTCGGGCTGGCCAAGGGCTCCCTCATCCATGGAACCAGTGTACTACTGAGTGCTGGGTGGGAGTGACATAGGGTAGCGCCTATGGGATCCAGGGAGAAAAAGCATCGATTGTAATGCAGTTACAAAATGGAATTATGCTTATTGTATATAAATTTTGAAATTATCTTCATGTTGGAAATTTGATTAACGATTGCAATAATTAGTAAATAACGGTTCTATGCTTTCAATGTAATTTTCTGGGAAAATGTTTAGAAATATTGTGCATGACGGGACGGTGCAGAGGGAGTGTGTAACATGACGTCGCTGCCGTATACGCCCCTCTCCAACACCTTTACCCCAGCAGACAGGCAGACTCCACCCACCCCACCTTCCGACACGCTGCTGCTTATTGGATGGAGGTCCGTCTTCTCCAAGCTGAGATACCCTTCAGCATGGTAATATACACAAAATGCTGGAGGAACTCAGCAGGCCAGGCAGCATCTACAGAAATGAGTAAAAAGTCGACGTTTCGGGCCCAGACCCGTAAACAAGACTGTAATTACAGACAGGTTCATGAGCCGCTCCGACCTTTCTGGTATCTAGTCCCTCCCCCACTGAGGCCTCACAAGTACCACACATCAAAGTTGCTGGTGAACACAGCAGGCCAGGCAGCATCTCTAGGAAGAGGTACAGTCGACGGGGTACATAATGTCTTACTCGCTCTTCTTTCAGTTAGTCCTGACGAAGGGTCTCGGCCTGAAACGTCGACTGTACCTCTTCCTAGAGATGCTGCCTGGCCTGCTGTGTTCACCAGCAACTTTGATGTGTGTTGCTTGAAATTCCAGCATCTGCAGATTTCCTTGTGTTTGCGGCCTCACAGGTTGTCCGTCTGGCTGACATACCGGCATAGGGCGGAGGCTTTGCTGAGGACAGCGGGATCTAAGGCTGTTGCAAAGGGCGGGAACAAATCACCAGACTGTGGAAACTGAACTGCAATGGGACGACAGCGGATCACCGGGCTGTCGAAATAGGACGGGAAAGGGTCAGCAGGCTATAGAAACGAGGCTACTAGGACTAAGAGGGTTCCCCGCCATGCGACAGTTCTAGCGGGGACCAAGAGGATTAACCCCGCACCGCTTCAGACTGGAAGTTTACCGATATTCAGTCCCCCTCCCCCCACGGTCTATCCCTGGGAAAGAGCGAGAATCGAAGTTTAGAGTCACTGTGTTGTACAGCATAGAAACGGGCCTTTCAGCCCTTCAAGTCTCTGCTTTCACAGTTCGAACTTGCCCGTGTTAATTTTGTTTTCCTCTGCGTCCCGTCATTAGGGAACTTTTCCGAACGTCTTTCAAACGTTGCAGTTGTACCCACGTCAGTCATATCGTAATATGTACTCGTCACCCACTGGGTGAAAAATCTGCCCTTTAAAATCTTTCTCTTCTCGTGCCACGCTGGGGGAAGACGATGAAGGTCCATCTTCGCGGTTTTATAAACCTCAGCCTCCTTCACTCAAGCCTTCCTGTCCCGTGAATCGTTTCTACTCCTCCATTGAATCACACTCTTCATATAGCTGGGAAATCAGAACTGCAAACATACTCCAAGTGTGGCCCCAGCAGTGTCTGGTACAACTGTAACATTTCGTCCCTACTCCTGTACCCATTGCCCTGACCGATGAAGGGCAATGACCCTGTTTGCACCTGACGGAGCTTTCAGGGAAGCGTGTACCATTCCTGTTCTACAAAATTCCACAGGGTCCTACCGCCAACTGTATCACACTAATCCGTAAAGTCACCTCACGGGTGAAGTGGCAATTCCAGACTGAATGTGGAACGACGATAGGTTTGGCAGGGCTTGAATGCTATCACCTCTTTAAAAAGTTAAATCAAGCGAAACAGGCGATAACAGGGCTTCACTTCCAGATTAGTTCAATGTCCTCTATTCTGTCTTTGACATGAAGGAACCATCACGAACTCCACAACCCCCAGTGATTCTGCGATTTCAGTACCGAACCGACGTACGATGGGCGGGTGAACCCACGGAAAGCATCCGGCCCAGCCGGGGTACCTGGCCAATTACTAAAGACCTGTGCTGATCAACGGGCTGGAGCGTTCACTGAGATGTTTAACATCTCACTTCGGCAGTCTCACCTGCTAAAAGCAGGCTTCAATTATACTAGTGCCTAAGGAGGACGTGGTAACCTGCCTCAATGACTAGCGTTCAGTAATGAAGTGTTTTCAGAGGGTGGTGATGAAACATATCAACTCCTGCTTGAGAAGCGACTTGGATCTACTCCAATTTGCCTACCAGAGCAACAGGTCCACATCAGATGCTATCTCATCGGCTCTTCAGATCTGGACAACAAAGATGCATAAATCAAAATGCTCTTTATCAACTATAGCTCGCCATTCAATACCATAATCCCCTCAAAAATAATCAAGCTTCAAGACCCTGGCCTCAATACATCCTTGTGCAATTGGATCTTCGATTTCCTTACTTGCAAACCCCAGTCAGTTCGGATTGGCAACGTCCCCTCCACGATCTCTATCAGCACAGGTGGAGCACAAGGCTGTGTGCTTAGCCCCTATACTTATGACTGTATGGCTAATCACAGTTCCACTGCCATTAGATCGAATCAAACATTAAGACGAATCAGCATACAGGAGGGAGATTCAAAATCTGGCTGAGTGTTGTCATAACAACCTCTCATACAATGTCAGTAAGACCAAGGAGCTGATTATTACCTCGAGCTTCCTTAGGAGCTTGTGAAGATTCGGCATGACATTTAAAATTTTGACAAACTTCTATAGATATGTAATGGAGATTATATTAACTGGTTATATCACGGCCTGGTATGAAAATACCAAAGTCCTTGAACAGAAAGTCCTACAAAAGGTAGTGGATATAGCCCAGTCCATCACGGGCAAAACCCTCTCCACCATTGAGTATATCTACACAAAGCATTGTCACAGGAAAGTAGCATCTATCATCAGGGACACTCAGCACCCAGATCATACTCTCTTCTCACTGCTGCTGCGACCAGGAAGAAGGTATAGGACCCTGAGAACTCACACCACCAGCTTCAGGAACAGTTATTACCCCTCAATCTTCAGGATCTTGAATCAAAGTAGTCAACTTCACTTGCCCCATCACTGAAATGTTCCCAAAACCTATGGACTCACTTTCACGGACTTTTCATCTCACATGCTTTATATTTATTTATTACAGTTCCTTCATTTCTGTATTTTCACAGTCTTTTGTACACTGGTTGAACGCCCAAGTTGGTGCCATCTTTCATTGATTCTATTATGGTTATTATCCCATTATGGATTTATTGAGTATGCCCCCAAGATAACGAATCTCAGGTGACACTAATACATTACTTTGAACTAACCCAATCCTTCCTGTAGCAGGGTGACCAGAACTGCAGACAATACCCCTCGTGCAGCCTGTGATTTGTGTAATTAAAACACTGACAAACCAGGTGGTTGGGTGAAGCGACGACTGTTGGGTTGGAAGGTAAAACGGAAACAGAAGCTTGCTGGCCCGAATGGACTTACTGAGGGTCACCCCATTAAAGGATTCCCTTTGACCCCTCAGCGACCAGCCCCTTCATCCCTGGGTCCTTGCTGTCCCTGGAGAGGAGGGGTGGAGGTGAAGTCATTGAGTGAAGACACTGCAGCTAATGGCAGAGCGAAGGGATCCAGAGATATATAGGAAGGAGGTGGTTACAGAGAGAGTGAGGCACTTAGGGGTTGGAGGGTATTAATAGACACAAGAGGGAGTGGAGGGCGTCATTTACATAGGCAGGGAAAGGGAATATGTACCACAGTAGTCAGAGTGCTTACAGGGGAGACGATGAACACAGGACAACAGGGTCCTCCCTCCCATCCCCACTGACAGCTTCAAAAACAGCCGCCGCATCCAAAACATGCAAGAGAGAACTTTTTCACTGGCTGTCCTCAGACCCCCGGGTTCCGTGCTTAGACAGCCCAAGGGCTCCCTCTGCAGCTCAGAGAAGTCATCGAAGAAAGAAAGAAATCAGGAAGGCTAAAAGAAGGCATGAATTTCGTCTAGCAGACAAGATTCAGAGCAAAAGAATTTTAAGGGACAAAATTGGTCCTCTGGAAGACCAGAATGGTAATCCATGTATGGTGCCAAAACAGATGGAGAGATGTTAAGTGAATTATTTCCATCTGTATTTACTCGGGAAATGGACAAGTGTCTACTGAAGTCAAGCAAAACGGCATCAACTTCACAGACCCTGTACCGATTATGGAAGAGTTGTTTGCTACCCTGACAAAAATCAAGGTGGATACATTCCTGGGGCCTGACAAAATCTTCCCTTAGACCCTATGGGAGACAAATGCAGAGATGGCTAGGATCCTAGCAGAGATATTCAAAGCATCCTTTGTAACAGGAAGAGGTACCAGAGAATTCAAGGATAGCCAGTGTTGTTGCGCTGCTTTTAAAAAAAATCTCTAAACATAAACCAGGAAATTATAGGCCGGTAAGTCTGACATCAGTTGTGGAAAAGTTATTGGAAAGTATTTCAAGGGACTGGATATACAAGTGTATGGATAAACATGGCCTGATTAAGGATGGTTGGCAGAAATTATTATAATTCCTCTTCCCCCATGACAGTCCACGGCCTCCTCTACTGTCACGTTCAGGCCGCACTAGGGTGGAGGAGCAAGGCCATATATTCCATCACGGTAGACTCCAAACTGATGGCATGAACATCAATTTCTTAAAGTTCTGGTAATGTGCCCCCCCCCCATTCTGCTTCACCATTCCCATTTTTCTCTCACCTTATCCCATTACCTCCCCCTCCCCCTTTACTTTCCATAGCCTTGTCCTCATCAGAACCCCCCCAGTCCTGTATTTGTTTCACCAACCACCTTCCCAGCTCTTCATTCTACCCCTCCTTCATGCATCGTAGGTCGTGTTTAACCACTCCTATAGATTTTTTTTTTCCCAAGGAAGTCACCAGGAGAGTGAATAAGGGCCAGGCAGTGGATATTTTCTACAAGGCATTTGACGAAGTCCCACTTGGGAAGCTGGTCAAGAAGGTTCAGTTGCTCAGCATTCAGGATGAGGTGGTATATTGGATTAGACACTGGCTTTGTGGGAGAAGCAAGAGAATGGTAGTAGAAGGTTGCCTCTCTGACTGGAGGCCTGTGACTAGTGGTGTGCCGTTAGCAGTCCTGGCTCCTTTGATAATCGTCATCTATATCAATGATCTAGAAAATGTGATTAACTGGATCAGCGGATTTGCAAATGACGCCAAGATTGGGAGTGTAGCAGAGAGTGAGGAAGGCTATCATGGCTTGCAGAGGGTTCTGTATCAGCTGGAAAATGGAAGATAGAATTTAATGCAGACAAGTGCAGGGTTTTGCACTTCGGAAGGAACAACTGGAGTAGATCTTACAGAGTGAACAGTCGGGCACTGAGGAGTGTGGTAGAACAGAGGTAGCTAGCAATACAGGTCCATGATTCATTGAAAGTGGTGGCACAGGTAGATAAGGTCATAAACAAATCTTTTGGTACATTGACCTTCATAAATCTATTGAGTATAGGAGATGGGTTTTTCGTGGTCAGACCCAATTTAGAGTATTGGGTAGTTTTGGTCACCTACCTACAGGAAAGATGTAAACAGGGTTAAAAGTGCACACATGAGCTCAATTTCAACATTTAAGAAAATTTTGCATCGCCATCAGGCTGGTAGGGATATGGTCCTGTTGCAGGTCAATGGCAATAGGCAGTTTAAATGGTTTTGTCTCGGACTAGATGGATCAAAGGGCCTGTTTTGTGCTGTACTTTTCCGACTTTACAGAAATAATGTGGACAGTATAGTAATTGGCTGCATCATTGGAAACACATGCCCTTGAATGGAAGTCTCAACAGTAGTCGATACAGCCTAGTCTATCACAGGTAAAGCCTTTTCTACCATTCAGCACGTCTGCATGGAGTGGTGTGACAAGAGAGCAGCATCGATAACCCAGGCCAAGCCCTCTTCTTGCTGCTGCCGTTAGGGAGCTGCTACAGGAGCATCAGGTCCCACACCACCAGGTTCAAAAGTTATTCACCCACTTCCTGCCCCCCACCCCCCCACAATCATCAGGTTCTTGACCAGAGGGGATAACTTCACTGACATGGTTCCACAACCAATGGACTCACTTTCAAGGACTCTGCAACTCTCATTGATTCCTTAAGGTTGTTATAGCCAAGGTAGTAATGAGGACCATCTCCCACTACCTATTAAACACACCCAAAAGTTGCGTGCCTCAAATAGCCTCCAACAACCAAGTCTAGCTCCTGGCCTTCATGTGTGGCTTAGCTAGTATGCCTGGAGCAACCGTTTCTACTGACAGAAGGGGCAAATGAGGGTTATTAGCCCCTTAAAGCCAGTCCCTTTGGGCAGATAGAGCATGACAGATCATCTAGGAGAGGGAAAATTTTTTGATCTTAAGCCTCTGCTCTTTTGCCACCTTGAGTAAATAAATTCATCCTCGGGTTCCCCTTAAATATTTCACCTTTCACACTAAATCCATGACATCCAGCTCTCATCTCACAAACCTCAGTGGAAAAAGTCTGCTTGCCTTAACCATTTTCTACCCCTCATAATTTAATACACTTCTATCTAAATCTCCCCTCATTCTCCTTTGCACCAGGGTATTAACCCCTAACCTATTCAACCTTTCCCCATTCCTCAGTCCTGGCACACCTTTGTAAATTTTCTCCGTATTCTTTCAATCTTAAAGATTTCCTGTAGCTATGTGACCAGATCTACACACAGTACTCCAAATTACACCTCACACAACTTCAATGTAACATACAACTTCTACACTCAATACTTCACTGTTTTTCCAGCTGGTCCACATCCACTGCGAGCTTTGAGAGCCTTCCCGTTCACTATGCTCCCAATCTTGGTGTCACCCGCAAACGTATTGACTCCGTATATAGCATTATCATCCAGATCATTGATATAAATGACAATGACCACTACCCACAAGCCCCTAGTCAGAGAGGCAACCATCTACAACCACTCTCTGGCCTCTCCAATAAAACCAATGTTTAATCCAATTTACATCATGAACGCCAGTGACTTAAACTTCTTCATCAACCTCCCATGTGAGACCTTGTCAAAGGCCTCACTGAAGTCCAACCACTGCTTTTCCTTCATCAGATTTTCTAGTAGCCTTTCCAAAAATCTCTGCAGGACTGGTTAGACACCATCTATCACACAAAGCCATGCTGACGGTGCTTAATCAGTTCCTGTCTATCCAAACGTGTATATACGCAGTCCCTTAGGATACCTTCCATTAACTTACCACCATTAAAATCAGCCTCACCGGCCTAGAATTTGCTGTCTTCTCGGAGCTTCTTGTTTAAGAAAAAACATAACATTAGCTATTGCTCAATCCTCACCCATGGCAAAGAACGTTCTGCTGAGGCCCCTGAGATTTCTGCACCAACCTCCCACAAAGTGAGGAGACCCATTGTTAGGTCCTGAGGTGAAATCCACCCTAAATTGCCTCAAGACAGCAAGCATCTCCTCCCATGTAAACCGTACAAGACATATTACCTTATTGTTGGTTTTCCCTCATTCTATAAACCCTGTGTACAGCTCCTGAGCACAGGTGCAAAAGGTCCATTTAAGATCACCATCTCTTTTGGTTCCATGCACAGGTGACCACTCCCATCTACAAGAGGACCAAATATGGCTTTACTACCCGTTTGCCCCGAGTACATTTGTAGAAATACTTTGGATTCTCCCTCACCTTGTCTACCAGAGCAGCCATCTTTTGGCCCTCCTGATTTCCCTGGGTGGGCTCTTGCATTTCTACAGCACACTCTTCCAGTACCTCTATGCATCTCCTCCTTCTTAACCAGGGCCTCAATGGCTTGAAAATCAAGGGTCCCTAAACCTGTTATTCTGACAGAAACATACAAACTCTGTAACTCAATTTTTCACTTTTGAAAGCCTCCCACCCTACCAGAAACAACCGACTTACCAGATATGGCCTTTTTTCAATTTATAATCTCAACCCGAGCACCAGACCTATCCCTTTCCACAATTATCTTGAAACTAATGTAATTTATCACTAAATTCAGTATTACGTGCTCTAGCTAGGTCTTCTATATATGCAGGAAACTTTCCTCAACCCATCCAGCTCTTTGTCAATTATTCAGATAATATTTTGATGGCTCTGTGGCAAAGTTTGCAGATGTCTATCAGGATGTTGTGCTGCAAGCTGCAGTGTGTCAAAGTGTACTGGACAGTGTGCATGGAGTTTCTGTGTCTGACCCCAAGACCATGACAGGATTGTAAGGAGAGAGCTTCACTGTTTGATGCTGGGAATGTGACAGATGATGCAGAGGGAGGTTCTGACCATGGCAGCATGCGAAGGGATGATGTGGAGTGTGCATCACCGTGTGTCCAACTCAAGAATGTGTGATGGGACAGTATGGAGGGAGCTTCATTCTGTGCCTGCATGCAGGAGTGTCATGGGAGACTGCAGAAGGAGCTTCACTCTTTTATAACACTGGCTGGAACAGCATGGAGGGAAGTTCAGTACTTTGGATCTTGGTTGGACCCCCATAACAGCCTCAGAACACCTTGCACATCCCCATGCGCTGTAGATTTTTGTTAATATCTCTTTATTTCTGTCACACAGGTGGACACTTGTCTCCGTTTTCCATACAAAATATTCTTTGCATAGATTTTATTCAAAAGATACATGTATAGTACAATAAGGGAGCGTCTAGTCGGGGATGGGAGGAGGGGTTTACCCTGGAGTCAAGTTGGCTGTACAAGGGGACAGGAAAGACACAGTCGTAATCTGTAATTTATCATGTCATTGAACATAATTGGAACAACTAGATCATCAGAGAACGCAGGGGAGGGAGGGGCAGTGTTTGGTCCCCATCTTGCTGGGAGAAGGGAGAGCAAGGCAGGAGGAGGGAATGGGAGGGTGCCTCCCCTCTCTGCATTCCTCCACCCCCCCATCCTAAAAGGAGGGGTGGATGTTGGTCAGTGGGTCTGGAGCACCCAATCACCAGCTGCTGGGAGAACCCGTGTCCATGTCCCAGCAGGCTGACAGGCACACACACACATGTGGAAACCTGGGTACAGATACTGTAAACCCAACCCCAATCCATCAGCCAGTAATGCGGGCGAGGGGAGAGTCCCCTGGGGTGGGGGACTCACCCTCCTGCCCCTCACAAGCTCCTGTTGGGGGTTCACATGCACATCCACTTATGGGTTTCAGTGGGAGAAAGGAAGGAAAAAGAGTAAGTTGGGGGAAGGAAGTGAAGAGAGGGCAGAGAGAAGGGGTAAGGAGAAAAGTGGAAGAAAAGGGGGAACAGGAAGCAGTGAGGGTGTGAGAGATGGAGATCACAGGAGATATTTCCAAAACCCTTCACCCTGGGGTCTGAGGACTGGGAGGAGGATGGTCTCCTGCCTCCCAGTTGTCCGAGGATGGGGGGGCTGGTGGTTGGGAAGTGAATTAGGCCCTGGGCCGGCGGCCCCTCCGGTTGACAGAGGGCGGTCTTCCCCTGCGGCGTGGGGGAGGGGGTGGAGGAGGAGGAGGACGATGTATCGAGGGCCGTGCTCTGCCTCGGGACTTTCTCCCAGGCGGCCTTCCCCGGCGGGGTTGGGTGGGGGGAGGTGGCGGCGGAGGAGGAGGGGGGGTGAAGGGTAGGGACGAGATGCGAAGTTGGGGATTCTTGGGAGGTCGCCCCCTTCGGCCAGGGATCCGGACTTTGGGTGGGGGACCTGGAGAGCGGGAGGAGATGGGGCGGCCCCTCTTCCTGGGTGGCGCAGGAGTGGATGGAGGGGGTGGTGTGGGAAGAGGGGCTGGCGGGGGAGGAGAGGGAGGCAGGGGAGGAGAGGGAGGCGGTGGAAGAGAGGGTGGCGGTGGAAGAGAGGGTGGCGGTGGAAGAGAGGGAGGCGGGGGAAGAGAGGGAGGCGGGGGAAGAGAGGGAGGTGGGGGAAGAGAGGGAGGTGGGGGAAGAGAGGGAGGCGGGGGAAGAGAGGGAGGAGAGCGGATAGCTTGGCGACCTCGAGGCCGGTAACGGCGTCTCTCAAGGGGGGGCAGGAGGTCGCCAGGGCGCTGGCGTGTAGAACGATGGGTGGGGGCGGCTGGTGGTGGAGGACCCGAGGAAGCCTCTTCTACCTTTCCTTGGCCCACCTCTGGAGAGAGGCGGACGCGCTTAGCTTTGACGGGGCGGGGCTCAGGCCGCCGGACAATGACGTTGATTCGGCCAGGGACCCGGCGCAGGACGGTGGCCGAGAGTTGGGCCCCCTCACTAGCCGGCAGCCCCTCCCTCACTAGGGCCTGGTCAGCTGTCCGGCGCCGCCGCTTGACTGGAGGACGGGGAGGTGGTGCAACTTCTTTGTCCTCCTCCTCTTCATCTTCACCCTCTGCAGCATCCAGAACTTGTGGACTGGTGGGCCTCGACCTCTGACCCTCCGCCTCCATGTTGACCAATGTCTCTTGATTGCCTTCTCCCAACTTCTGATGGTCCATCTCTGTGCCAACCAATATCCCTGGGTCATTCTTTTCCGACCTTTGAACCGCTGTGTTCACTGTTACCAATGTCCCTGGGTCACCTCCCGACCTTTGACCCTCAGTGTCCACAGTAACTGATGAACCCGGGTCGTCCCCTCCCAACTTTTGACCCTCTGTGTCCTTGGTAACCAATGGCTGTGGGTCAACATCACCCAATCTTCCACCCGTATCCACAGTAATTGATTCCTTTCGGTCACCCTCTCTCGAACTTCGAACCTCTGCATCCATGCTAACCGATGATTGCAGTTCACCCTCTCCTGATCTTCGACGCTCTGCGTCCATGGTATGCAATGCCACCGGTTTGCGCTCGCGTGACCTTTGGCCTGCTGCGTCCGTGGTAACTAGAGAGGGGCTGTCTTGCAACCTCTGACCCTCCAGTGCTGGCTCCACGGTTACTGACATCTCACCCATGGCAACAGGAACACTCAAGGCTTGGCCATCTGGCTGACCATCTGCAAGGGCAGTCTCTGTCTCCAACTGGCCAGTGAGCGTTTCTGCCTCTTTCGGTCCTGTCTCCATCCGTCCTGGAACTCTCTCTGTCTTTGCCTGTCCCAACTCTGTCTGTCTGGTCTCCCTAGGTTCCGGGACTGTCTCAGTCTGTCTCCGTCGGGTCTCAGTCGCTGTCTCTACCTGTCCCAGGACTGTCTCTATCTCTCCCATCTCCTTCTGTCCCAGTCTGGTCTCAGTCTCTGTCTCTGTCTCCACCTGTCCCTGGACTGTCCCCATCTCTCTCATCTCTGCGGCCCCCGTCTCTGTGGGGTGGGAACCATCACACACAGGTCGGACCCCATCACTCCCCCAAACCTCCGACCCGGCCTCCTCAGCGAAGATCTGCTCAGGGAGCTCACTGCTGATGTGGATGTGCAGGTCACGAGTAGTGGAGGCCTCAAAAGGCAGGGGTGGAGGGAGGGGCGGAGGGGGAGGCAGTGCCAGTGGAACCTCTTCGCCCTCCCCATCGGGGACACGGCATCCACGCAGTCGCCGGCTTAGACGAGTGCTGGGGCGGGGAGGTGGCTGTGGGCGGGTCCTCCTCGGGCGCCGGTTGGTTGGCTCCTCGGATGGGAGGGGCTCCTCTTCGCCATCCCCCCAGCTCCAGCTTTCGTCCTGAGCCTGGTGCAAGTCCTTCCGGGCAGCTTCCACCTGCTCCTGTGGGGGGGAGGAGGTAGGAGGTAGAATGATGGAGAGGGGAAGGGGAGGGGAGAAGAGGAGTAGGAGAGGGAAGGAGAGGGGAAGGGGGGAGGAGAGGGGAAGGGGGGAGGAGAGGGGAAGGGGGGAGGAGAGGGGAAGGGGGGAGGAGAGGGGAAGGGGGGAGGAGAGGGGAAGGGGGGAGGAGAGGGGAAGGGGGGAGGAGAGGGGAAGGGGGGAGGAGAGGGGAAGGGGGGAGGAGAGGGGAAGGGGGGAGGAGAGGGGAAGGGGGAGGAGAGGGGAAGGGGGAGGAGAGGGGAAGGGGGGAGGAGAGGGGAAGGGGGGAGGAGAGGGGAAGGGGGAGGAGAGGGGAAGGGGGAGGAGAGGGGAAGGGGGAGGAGAGGGGAAGGGGAGGAGAGGGGAAGGGGGGAGGAGAGGGGAAGGGGAGGAGAGGGGAAGGGGGAGGAGAGGGGAAGGGGGAGGAGAGGTAGGAGGGAGAATGATGAGAGGGGAAGGAGGGTTGGAGAAGGGAAGACTGGTCAGTGGGAGTCCTACCAGATGATTCTTAAAGATGAGTGTCTCTCTGTTCCCCTGTATTATTCCTCACATCACCCACTCTACCACCAGTTGTATCTACAGGAGCTGATAACTCAATAAGGCAATGTCCACTATCAAAGACCCCCACCATCTGGGCCATGCCGTCTTCTCGTAGCTCTCATCAGGCTGTAAGTTAAGAAGCCTGAGGACCCATACCATCCATTGGGTTCAGGAATAGGTACTTTCCTTCAAACATCACAGTTGCTGGTGAACGCAGCAGGCCAGCCAGCATCTCTAGGAAGAGGTACAGTCGACGTTTCGGGCTGAGACCCTTCGTTAGGGTCTCGGCCTGAAATGTCGACTGTACCTCTTCCTAGTGATACTGCCTGGCCTGCTGCGTTCACCAGCAACTTTGACGTGCATTGCTTTGAATTTCCAGCATCTGCAGAATTCCTTCTGTTTACTTCCCTTCAAACATTTGATTTGTGATCACTGCCTCAGTCTTCAACACTCTGCACTACAATGGACTGGTTTTCTTGTGGATGCTGCTCATCTGATGCCGTGTGTCTGATGTTGCTGCAGGTTCTCAAGTTTTTGCACTGCACATGGACTTGAACATAGGACAAAAATAATCCATAAGATCTCAATACAAGAACTGAATAGACCATTTGGCCCATCGAGTCTGCTACCTCATTCTCCTGCTGTCTCCCTGTAACCATTGACACCCTTACTAACCAAGAATGCATTAACCTCCATATTAAATACACCCAAAGGGACCCCACAGTCATCTGTGGCAATAAATTCCAGATTTACTGCTCTCTGGCTAAAGAAATTTCCTCTGATTGCTGACCTAATGGGATGTCCTTTTCCAAGACTGCGCCCACTCCCACTATTGGAAAAACCTTTTGCATATCCACCAATCTAGATTTTTAGGTATTCGATAGATACCAATGATATTCCTCTCATCGTTCTTCACAGCCCCAAGGGGTACATGCCCAGAGCTATCAAATGCTCCTTGTATGTTAATAATTCGCCTGTCATGCTGGGGAAAGGCTCTAGAGGGGGCCTACCTCTGCCTGCTTCAACTCCTCCCTGCTGACGTCTTCCAGCGTGGCTTCCAGGTAGTTCATGGCGTAGCGCTCGATGGGGGTGAGCTGAGGGAAGAGGGGACTCTGTTAGTCTGTGCAAGGAGGCAGTGACTGTGTATCTCCTCTCTCTCCCCATCCCCTGCTTCCATCCTTGCCCTTTTCCTCCACTTCCTTGCTCAGCCTTGAACAGCTCCTCTCCTCCAGCTTCCCCACAACACACCCTCACCCAAATTCTTCTCCACTTTACCACATCCTCTCCCCTTCACACTCCCTCCCCAGCTCCCCTCATCCTTTCCACATACCCTCACTCTTTTCCCTCTTCTTCCCCAGCCCCCAACCTCCCCATCCCTCTCTCCTCCCTCCCCTTGGGTTACCTGCTCCATCAGGGCGGCAATCTCCTGCTCGGCCTTGGACAACTCTTCCTCTTCTTCGCGGGCTGACCCCTCCTCACCCTCCAGAGGGATGTTCTCATTGAACTCGGCCAGGTCCGCCACCTGCTCCGCTTTGGCCAGCGAAGCCGCACGCATGTCCTCCTCGTCCTCTGCCCTGCCCAGTGCCTGGGGTCAGGGAGACAGACTCACCAAGTTGTGGGGATTGGTAAACAGAGACACATCCTAACCCACCCACACTCCCTCGCTCAGCACACATTAACCAAACACTAGACAGCCAAGGTGATACCATATTTCTGCTCCCCCAGCCAGACATGTATACCACTGGGGGATATCAACCAGATTCTATAGACCATCACACCAGTTAACTATATAGTATAAACTGCCAGAAAGTCAGCTAGTCTCTGCAGACTACCACACTGCTTAATTAGATGGTATGGTCGGGCAGCTGGCCAACCGTGGGAGGAAACCCACACGGATACGGGGAGAAGTTACAAACTTAGACGCAGTACTAGAATTGAGCGCTGACTCCGAAACTCTGTGAGTTGTAATCGCACCACGCTACCATGGCACCCAACGTACACCATTCAGAAGTGAGTGGGGTGGGGGGAGGCAGTCTCTGTAGACTGCCAGGCACAAAGGACACTAAGCTCGCACTTCGCAAACCAAAGCACTACATCACTCTCCCACACCCCCTCACCTGTTCCAGGATTTGCGTCTGCTTGGCCGAAACGGAGTCCTCCTCTTCTGGCCGGGGAGTGGGGGGCGGTGGGGGAAGAGGAGGTGGCAGTGGCATCTCTGGCTCCTTCTGGGGCTCTTCTGTCGGGACGTCAAACAGTTCTCGGATGGTTTGCTGGGGGGAGGGGATGGTTGTGGTGGAAGAAACAGAAGTAAGTGGTTAATCATCTCAGAGAGAAACATCTCTGGGAGGGGCCTGAATTGCAAGATGGCCAAATCCTGAGGTTCCCATCTTCCCCACAGACAGACAACCAGGGAGGATGCAACCTTAAAGCCCTCATACAGGGTGGCAGCCAACAAACATCCATGTGCTTGCACAAGTACCTTGTAAAGATTTTGTGTCCATTTGTATTGAAGAACCATAAAAAGCATCTTATCCAACACATCAGGGCTTATTCTTTCCATGACTGCAATAAACTGCAGAGTGTTATGACACAGCTCAGCACTTCAAGGAAACCAGCCTCCTCTCCATGGACTCCGTCTACATTCCCTGCTGCCTCAGTAAAGAAGTTGGTATAATCACAACCCCAAACACTTGGACTTTCTCAGATTCATCATCCAGAAGATAAAAAAGCCTGAAAGCACATCCCACCAGGCTCAAGTACAGGTGTTACCCTGCTCTCATAAGACTACTACTGAACAGTCTTCGTACAATCAGATGAACTCTTTACTTCCCAAGCAACAAACAAAAAATGCCAGACGAATTTAGGCCAGGCAGCGTCTGTGAAAAAAATTACAGTCAATACTGCAGACTGCCGAAGGGTCTCGGCCTGAACTGTCTTTGGCACTGCCTGGTCTGCTGAGATCCTCCAGCATTTTGTGTATGTTGCTTGGATTTCCAGCATTCGCAGACTTTCTCATGTTTGTGATTTCTGTACCTCCCAATCTACCTCATTATGGCCCTCGCACCTTACTGCCTGCCAGTACTGCACTTTCTCTGTAACATTTATCATGTGTGACGCCAAGCAGAGCTACCGGACGGATGATGCTAATAAGAGAGATAACGGAAGACAATGGAGAAACATTCAAAATGCTAATTAGAGAGAAGAGAGAGATTAACGAGAAAGAAACACAATTCAGATATTGACAGACCGTTTGCTTTGAACATGAACTGTTTGAAGTTTGATGGACAGGTGATACGCCAGCAGGGGGATAAAAAGAGGTTTGCTAAGGCACGACATGCCACGAGACCCTGGAAAGAGCAGTGTGCCCCCACAAGTTGGTGGGAGTTTGGAGGACTGGTTCGCAGGAATTGGTCAGAGGCTCACAGGGTGTAAAGATACGATCAGTGGGAACCCGGGGTGTGTGTCCGCCCTTGCCTGGGTGCCGGGTTCACCACGGAAGAACGATCGTATCCGGAATGGAGGGGTCACAGTCGGTGACCACAGCGGGATCAGAAGACATCAAAAGGTCTGCCTGAAACCAACTGCATCTCTCTCTCTCTAACGGTACAACAGTGATTACCTCGAACTGCACTAAACTGAGCTGAACTCTGCTTCACTTAAGACTGATCATTTTACCCCTAGACTGCGATACAGCTTGGTTGATTTCTATTACCCTAGTTCTGTCTGTATGTGTGTATTATCATTGCTAACCTGTTACATTTATATCCTTATGATTAGTGTACTGTATTACTTATTTCTTTAATAAAACTTTATTAGTTCCTAGTAATCACAGACTCCGAGTGTTCCATTTCTGCTGGTTTGGCAACCCAGTTACGGGGTACGTAACACATTTTACTCTGCAATTGATTTTCCTTTTCTATGTATGTAACCATCTGGCGAAAGTGACAAGCTCCAAAAGAAAAGCTTTTCCACTCTATCTTGATACGCACGACAATAATATTGCAGCATTCTTTTTAAACATGTTAATTCTTCTGGCATCTCGTTCTATCTGCCCACCACTCTTTTGATGAAATATTTGCCACTCAGGTCCCTTTCAAATCTTTTCACCTCTCACCTCAAAACCAGTACCTTCTGGTTTTGGACTCCCCACCCCGGGGAAAAGACTATAAGCATCCACTTTTCTAGTACCTGCCCTGCCTGTGACAAGACACTGCAGAGAGCTGTGGACACACCTCAGAACATCACAGAAACCAGCCCCTCCTCCGTGGACTCTGTTTACTCTTCAGTATGCAAGATGAACTTTTCACTGAATCTTGGTAGACACGACAATAATACACCATTATCAACACCATAAATGTCGAGGAGGTCACCCCTCAGCCTGTCCAGTCTCTCCTAGGGGAAAATAGGGGGCTATGCAGGAGGGAAGTGTTACACTGATCTTGGAGTAGGTTAAAAAGTCTGCACAACATCATGGGCCTTGAGGCCTGTATTGCACTCTTCTAATGTTGCTTGTAATTTAAGCCCTCAAGTCCCAGCAACATCCTAGCGAATCTTTTCTGCACCTGGTTTGTAACAGGGTTGAGCAGAACTGCAGACAACAGTCCGCCCAAAGCCTTCCCAACATCTTGTATAGCTGTAACACTAATATTCAGAGCTCTCGACCAACATAGACAAGTGTGCAAAGTGCTTTCTTCAGCCTGATACAAATTTATATAACTCTACTGTCCCAAATTATGAAGGGATCCAGGATTCTCCCCTGACAACTGTAGGAAGACAGGCTGCAGCTGCACAAAGCATCTGCGGAAGGGGGAATGGATAGTTGACATTCCGGGTCAAGACCCTTCACCTGGACCGAAACTAGAGAACGGATTCTCCGGCGCTTTGCATGCCAAACCCCAGATGTCAGTTGCCTCTGCCCCCACCCTCTGTTTACCTCCTTGAAGAAGGCAGTGGTGAAGTTGCCCCCTTCGATGGCTAGGTCCCCCAGCATCCGCTTCTGGTTGGCCTTCTTCAGGATGTTCTCCTCCACGGTACGGTCACTGATCAGCCTGGAGTGGGAGGGAGAGAGAAGTTCACTGGAAGAAGCAAACGGCACATACTTTCTCTGCCCCCACCCCTCCTCTCCACCCTCATCCCCTCCCTTCCACTCTCTGCACTCCAGCGCCTCCCATTTTTTGCCCTCCCTCTCGGACCCCACACCTGTAGATGTGGACATCTCTGGTCTGGCCGATGCGGTGACACCGATCCTGGGCCTGGGCATCCATGGTGGGGTTCCAGTCACTGTCGTAGAAGAGCACAGTGTCTGCCCCGGTCAGATTCACCCCCACCCCGCCACTCCGCGTGGAGAGGATGAAGCAGAAGATGCGCTTGTCGGCATTGAAGCGGTCCATCAGGATCTGCGGTGGGGGAGGGGGAGAGAGAAAACAATCTCACAGTCAGACCCAGGCCATACTACTGACTCCAGTCCAGTCCTTGGATAGACCACTCCCATCCAGTTTGGTTTGGTCCAATCCAGTCCCTGGAATGAGCGCTCCGGTCTAGTCTGAACCATTCCAGCAGTCCAGTAAACAGACAGACAGCTCCCCAACTCAATTTACACCACTCCAGTCCGGTCCATTCTAACCCAACATTGCTAAGTATGAGCAACACAGAGCAAGATCCTGAAGCACAGCACACGGGTCCCAGGGACAGGCGACGAGCCCCCGGAGGACCCGCAGGGGGCGCTGCCCTCACCTGGCGCTGCTCCACCCTGGTGCTACCATCCAGCCGCAGGTAGATGTGGCCATGGAAGTTGAGGAACTGCTCCAGCACGTCCAGCATGCGCGTCATCTGGGTGAAGAGAAGCACCCGGTGTCCCTCGGCCTTCAGCCGCCGCAGCAGGGGGTCCAGGACCTGCAGCTTCCCTGTGGGGGGATGGGGTCAGAAGGGTTAGAGGAGTGCAGCAACAGAGACAAGAAAGAGTGCAGGAGCAGAGGACAGGCAAGACAGTCAGAAAGAGGAGGCAGAATTTTACACAACCGTATGGCAAAATCTGCAGAATCCTTTCCCCAGTACCTGGGCTCTCAAAAAAAGGCTCCCCTCTTCACCCTCACTCAAATTTACAAGTCTGTTTATGCCTCTGAAAAGTAGTGATTGTATCTGATTTCACCACCTCTGGCAAAGCTCTGCAGGTACCGACCACTCTCTGTGATGCTGACCTTGCACAGCTCCTTCCAGCTTACTCTAAATCTTGACCCTGACTTAAACCATGTCTCGACTTTGACGAGATTCTGACTACCCATTCTACCTTTGCCTTCATTCCATGGAGAACAACCCCAGCCTCACCTACCTCCTCCCACCCCCACCCCCCCGGGTAAATAAACTCTTCCAATCAAGGTGACAAATTCACTCACTGTCTCCAAATTAGAGTCAGAGGACATGCATTTAAGGCAACTGCAGGGAAGTCAAGAGGTAGATGGTGGATGCCTGAAACATTGTGGGTTGTGACAACAGAAGCAGATACATTAGGGACATCTAGGAGACTATTGCGCACATGAAAGAAAAATGAAAGGTTCTGGGCTGTGTAGGAGGGAAAAGATCATGGAGTAAATTTATGAAAGTCAGCACATCATGTTGTGCTCTACCATGCAGCACGCTTCCATCCTGAAACATGAATTTAATAGAAGTCAGAGAACATGATCTATAAGGAAAGGCTGCACAGTATGAGTCTGTTTTTGAATCCCCAACCCCAAGGAAGAAGACTTGTGGGCATCCAGCCTCATGGGTTTTATCCCCCTCTGCATCAGCCCAAGAGGAACTGAATAAGGCCCTCCCCATTGAGCTCAGGAGCTGCAAGGTAATGTGGCAGCTCAGCTCCATGAAACTGGTCAGACCACACTTGGCAGTGTGGTGTTCAGTTCTGATCGCCTGGCTATAGAAAGGCTGTGGAAGCGTCAGAGAAGGTGTAGAGGAAATTTACTAGTGTGATGTCCGGATTAGAAAGCACGTCCTATGATGAAAGGTTGGGCAATTCTCTTCGGAATTCTCTAAGGATGAGGCAACTTGCGAGCTGTATAAGAAGATTAGAGACATAGATTGAGTAGACAGCCAGCTCCTTGCTCTCAGGATAGAAATGGCTACTAAAACATTTACAATAGAAATGGTAATATAATTGGGAGGGGGGAGGAGAGAGGGGGGACGACAGAGTGAGTGTGAGTATGTGTGTGAGTATATATACGTATGTGTGTATAACTATATATACCTTTATCTATCTGCATCTATATCTCTATCTATCTATCTACCTCCATACCTGCCAGGACTGGAGGTAGAGGCAGGAACATGGCTGATCGTGGAGTAGGTTTATAAAGGTCAGCACAACATTATGAGCTGAAGGTCTCAAACTGTGCTGTTCTATGCTTGTATCATGCTTGTATCTTGCCTTATAAGCATCTAACTTTGATGAGCTGGGCTAGTTTAAGCACCTGCCAACCCAGCCTCCCAGAACAGGTGCCCTTTCCCCAAATTTGGTGCTCAATAGTTCCTGTGATGCCACAGGATACTCAGTACCTTCCTCCTGCCAGTGCAGATTACACTCAAACAGGTGGGCATCTCAGCAGCTGCACTGACATGCAAGATCACAAGAGGCCACAGAGAGTTGTAGTCTCAGCCAGCTCCATCATGGGCACAACCCTCCCCACCAAGGACAACATCTTCAACAGCTGGTGCCTCCAAGAAGGCTGCATCCATCCCTAAGGTCCCTCACTATCCAGGCCATGCTCCCTTCTCATTACCGCCATGAGGGGAGGTAGAGCAGTCTGAAAACCCATGCTCAGCAGATTCAGGAACAGCTCCTTCCCCTCTGCCATCAGATTTCTGAACGGCCCATGAACCTACCTGGTTATTCCTCTGTTGCATTATTTATTTGCAAAAGACTAGAAAAGTGTGTAGAAATATTTGGCCCCCATACCTCTGTTCACATAAATTAGTATTACAACCAGGGATTTTGATCAATATACCTGAGATTTTTTATTTGTGAATTACATGCTTTTTAAAAAAAAACAGGAGCCCCCTCCCCCAAAAAAGAGAGAAAATTGTAAAGCAAAAACTGGAATGTCAGCAGTTCAATAGTATTCATCCCCCATTGCTCAGTACGTAACTGAACCACCTCTCACAGGTATTACAGACAGTAACTCACTGTCATAAAAATCCACAGATGCTGGAAATCCAAAGCAACGCACACATAAAACACTGGAGGAACTCAGCAGGTCAGGCAGCATCTATGGAAAAGAGTAAGCAGAAGGGTCTCGACCCAAACTGTCCATTGTTTACTCTTTTTCATAGATGCTGCCTGGCCTGCTGGGTTTCTCCAGCACTTTGTATACTACAGCCAGTAGTCTTTTTGGCTAAGTTTCTATTAGCTTTGCACAACTTGACAGAGCAAGATTTTCCCATTCCTTGTAAAAAAAAATCACTCGAGCTGTACCAGGTTAGTTGGGACCAGTGGTGGACAGCAGTCTTGAGGTCTTGCCAGAGATGTTCAATCAGGTTAAGGTAAGGTCAGGACTCTGGGCCACTCAAGGACATCAATTTTCTTGTAATGTTCATTTATGTGAACAAAGGGTTGGCAGCTGAATACTTTTTAAAGGCCCCATATAAAAGAAAGGATGTAATGCTGAGACTTTATAGCTTATTAGTCAGACAGTATTTGGGGTATTGAGAGTAGTCTTGGGCCCCATATCCAAGAAAGGATGAGCTGGCAATGGAAAATGTCCACAGGTGGTTCACAGACTTTATCCCCGTTTGATGGCTCTGGGCCAAAACTTGCTGACGATTAGAAATATGATGGGGTGTTGTGTATTTTACATTTCAGTAATATTTGAGTAATATTGTAAATACATTGTTTAAGCATTCTTGTTTACATAATAAATGTGGGTTATATGTAAAAGTAGGTAAATGGTATACATCATCATGCCACTATGTAATATGCAGATGCCTCATTAAAGTAAAACAAATTGGCTTGCTCTTTTCCTTTCAATTAGTTTTCTTGTGAGTTACAAAACATTACTGGGGGGGCGGGGGGAAGAGGTGAAATCTCAATGAAACCTACCAAATATTCAAAGTCATGGATAGAGTGGACATGGAGACAATGCTTCCTATAGTATAGTACCAGAAAGCACAGCCACAGAATAGAAGGGCATTACTTTAGAACAGAGATGAGGAGGAATTTCTTTAGCCAGAGGTTGGTGAATCTGTGGAATTAATTTCTCTCAGATGCCTGTGGGGGCCAAGTCATTGGGTATATCTAAGGCAGAGCTTAATAGGTTTCTGATTAGTATGGGCAAGAAAGGTCATGGGAAGAAGGCAGGGGAATGCAGTTGAGAGAGAAAATACATCAGCCATGATCAAACAGGGGAGCAGACGATATCAACCAAATGACGTAATTCTGCTCTTATGGACCAGGGCCCATCCCCGAGGAATCCTTGAGTACACCATGAACAACTCAACTTTCGAGATTCAGAGTTCTCCTCAAACCCCTCCCATTCAGGAGCATTCACAAAAGAACACCACTCACCGCAGTCGTACTGAATAAGACGGAGGTCGGGGAACTGCGTTCTCATGTTGGAGATGATGCGGTGAAGCCGAGCAGTACGAGGGGCGAGCTTCTGGTGCAGGGTCTCAGCAAGAAGCAGTTGCCGGTGATGGTCCGAGGGGGGAGGGTGGGAGACGTGCATCCGGATGGGTGGGGCCTCCACGGGAGGTATAACGAAGATGAACCTGCGGATCAGGACAGGCAGAGAGTTGGACTCCCTCCACTCCGCCCATCATACACCACCCCAACCCCCACCCCCAGGGTCAGGCACAGAGTGAAGCTCCCTTCATATTATCCCATCACACACTCCCAGGGTCAGACACAGGGTGAGCCTCCCTCCATACTGTCCAATTACAAACTCCCGAGATCAGAGAAGGCGAACCTCCCTCCATACTGTCTCATTACATACTCCTGGGGTCAGACACAGAGTGAAGCTCCCTCCACACTGTCCCATCACAGACATCAGGTTCAGACATAGAGTGAGGCTCCCTCCCACCACCCCGCACCCACCTATCGATGACGTCCCCCAGTTGCTCGATCCTCTCCTCGGGGTTGCGTACAGCTCTGTCCAGCGCTGACGTGGTCCTCCAGTACGCCTCAGGACCCCGCTTTTCCTGCCCTGTTTGTGCTGCCAGACAGTGGGCGTAGCCCAGTCCCCGCCAGCGATCCGCCCCACCACTCCCCTCCTCGGTCGGGGCTTGAGGAGGGGGCCCATGGGTGGTAAGATTGCAGAGCCGCAGGAGCTCGGTGCCATAGACAGGACACATGGAGCAGCGGCGCTCGTTCAGTGCGTGGATTCGCTCCAGTCGTTCCTTCCGATGCTGGAGCCTCTTCTGTTCAAGCGACTCCTGTACAGGTGGGAGGGGATCAGTGTGGTTAGGGGGTAGAGTTGTGTATCAATCCCAAACTAATCCCACTGCCCTGCTCTCTCCCCGTAGCTCCGTATCAGTCCCCAAACTAATCCCACTGACCTGCTCTCTCACAACATCCCTAACTTAATCCCACTGATCCACTCTCTACCCATAGCCTACTTTGATCCCCTAGATAGGTCTCTTTAACCTGCCCAGCAGCCATATTGTGATGGTTGACATAGGAATCACAGCTGGGGGGGAGCATTCCTGACAGCCACATTGTGACCGACATCGAAAATCAAAGCTGAGGGTGGGTCTCTTTAAGCAGGTCTGGCAGCCATATCATGACTATTGACATAGAAAACAACAGCTGACGGGGGAGTGGGGGGAGGGGGATATTTAACCAGTCCCAGCAGCCATATTGTGACTGTTGACATAGAAAATACAGCTGAAGGCAGTCCTGGCGGCCACACTTCGACGGCCGAAATGGGAAATGACTGAGAGTGCAGCTACTTACCAGTCGATAGGGAGACTTGGCGAGCTGGGCCACCTGTCGCCTTGGTCTCAGCGCCGCCAGTGAGGTAGATGCAATCGGCTGGGCGGGGGCAGGGGGTGCGGCACACACTGGCCGTAGGGTGGGCAGCTCTGTGTCTTCCTTCTCTGCCAGTCCAGCCCCAGAGACCACCAGCCGCGTCACGGTGGGAGCAGCTGCAGAGAGAGAAGGGAAGAGCTATTAACTCTAGTTAAGTTCTCAAGACTTCCCCACCAAGTCTACACCACTGCAACACCGTGGAACTGATCCCTGCTGATCGCAAACACACATACACAGAAGCATACGTCCTTCACCTCGGCCATTCGACCACCTGCTGCAACGGTATATGGATTACAAGCATGTGGTATAAGGAGTGGTTGTTTCCGGAGTGGCAAAAGCTGAGGGAAAACCTGATGGAGGTTTGTAAGATTATGAGAAGCATAGTTTGGGAGCTGTTATCTTTCCCACCACAGGGTGGAATGTTTAGTACTAGAAGTGTTGAGGTTTACAGCTGAGGGGTCACAGATTGAAAAGACATCTGGAGAATTGCATTAAATTCTGGTCGTCCCATTACAGCAAGGGTGTGAAGGCTTCAGACAGGGTGCAAGACGAGTTCACCAGGATGCTGTCTGAATTAGGGTCATGTCATGAGCTATAAGGAAAAAATGATGAAGGCCCAATTCCCCGACTGTGGGGAGGATAACCGTCTCCATTAACATTATTCACGACCCTGATTTAAAAAACTCTATAAGGTCACTGCTCAGCGCCTTTCAGTACAGGAGAACCAGACCTTGTCTCTCCTTATAACTCATGTCCTCATCTCCTGTTACCACCCTGGTGAATGTTTCCTGCACCCTTTCCACCATAATGACAATCTGTAGGTCATGTGAAGATCTGACAGAAGGTGGTGTATGACACGCTGATCTTCATCAATCAGGACACCGAGTACAGGAGTTGGAATTTATGCTGCAGTTGTACAAGACATTGGCGAGGCAACATTTGGGGTAATGTAATCAGTTTTGGTCATCCTGCTATAGGAAAGATGCCACGATGCTGGTAAGAGTACAGAGGAGACTTACAAGGATGTTGCCGGAACTCAAAGGGCTGAGATATGGAGAAAGGCTGAGCAGGGTGGAACTCAGAATTTAGGAGAGTGAGAAGACACCTTACAGAGATGAATAAACCCACGAGGGGCACAGGTAGGGTGAATGCATACAATCTTCCTCCTCCACTGTTGGAAAATCAAGAAACAGAGAGCACAAGTTAAAGGTGAGAGGGGAGAGATTTAATCGGGATCTAAAGGGAAACTTTTTCACGCAGGTGGGATGAGCTGCAAGAGGAAGTGGTTAGAGATGGGTACATTAACAACATTTAAAAGGAACTTGGACAGGAAAGATTTTGAGGAATACGGACCAAAGCAGACAAATGGGCAATCTGGGTTGACTGGCATGGACAAATTGGGCCACAGGTCCCCTTTCTGTTCTGTCTATTACAGAAATGTAAGAGATGAACATAGTGACAAGATATGGGTAGCTGTCTTGGGTAAAAGTTTGCTTACAGATAGTTCTCAATAAATAGAACATAGCACAAGCACTATCTATAATTAACTTACAAACTGTCATTAACCTGGAGATCAGACAGAAAAATTCACGAAAACTGGATGTGGTGTATGTGGATTTCAATAAGGCGTAGGGTCAGGAGACATGAGATCCACGGAAAATTGGCCATGTGAATTCAGGAATAGTTTGCGCATGGAAAGATAGAATGTATTCTGCCTGGAGGTTGGTGATCACAGGGATCTGTTCTGGTACTTCTGCTCTGTGTGATTTTTATAAATAACTTGGCTGAGAAAGTGGGAACTTGATAGAACGCAAAGCTGGACAGAGTAGTGGCAGATGGAAGAACAGAGGAATCTTGGCGTCCACAGACCCTTCAAAGTATCCATGCAAGTTGATGGAATGGATAAGAAGGCTTACGGTGTTTTTTATTAGTCAGATCGAGTTCAAGTTGCTTTGGGCTCTTAGGGATTTTCTCTTTGGAACAAAGGAGGATGAGAGGTGACTTGATAGAGGTGTGTAAAAGATGATACACCTATTATAAAAATAGACAGCCAGAGTCTTTTTCCAGGGCGGAAATAACCAATCCAAGAGGGCATAATTTTAAAGTGATGGGAGACAAGTATGGGGTGGGGGAGGGGGGGCTGTCAGAGGTAGGTTTTCTTACATAGCGAGTCGTGGGTGTGTGAAATGCCCTGCCAAAAGTGGTAGAGGCAACTACATTAGGGATATTTAAGACTCTTAAATAAGCACATTGATGAAAGAAAAATGGAGGGCTTTGTAGAAGAAAAGCATTAGATTTATTATGGAGCCAGTTAAGGTCAGCACAACATTTTGGGGTAAAGGGCCTGTACTGTGCTGTACTGTACTGTCCTATGGACTACAATATTACCAGGAGCGGAGGGCTTGACTTATCAGGAGTTGCTGCAATTATTTTCTCTTTAGTGGAAACCTTCAGGGAAGATTCACTGCATTTAGACAAGGCAGTGGTGGGAGCAGTCCCAGAGTGCTGTGGGCAATCTCCTTGCGGAAAGATGGAAGTTTAGAGAAGGGGGACTCATCTGACAGGTCAGATACAAGGCTGGGGAGAGCACATGGCAATTTCCTCAAAGGCTGGGGGAGTACTGTGTATGGATCTGCTCAGCAAACCATAGGAAGCTGTGACCCATGGTTTGGAGGTCTTCAAGTGATTTCTGTCCCCATCTCCAGGTGGGTCAGTTGGAATCTGGAATGCATGGCCGGACAGGGACTGAGAGTCTCACGGTTTAACAGCACTTGAATCACCGAGGCAGAGCAGGGCTCTTTGCCAGCACTGGGAAATGGGATCAGCGCAGCTGTGTGGTTGTTGTACAACACATACGGGGGGAGCCAAGGGGCTTGTTTCTGTGCTGCACTGTGATACAACAGTCACTGGACTGGGGGGAGTGGGAAGTAATCAGCAGATGTGAACAAGTATGTGGGTGTGTGTTGTTTGTGCGTGGACAAACTCCACCCATGAAAGTGGAGAGCACACATAGTAGGCCCACTCTCCCACCCCTCTGCCACCACCTCTTGCGCCCTACCTTGCTCAGCGGTGACGGGGGGAGCCTGGACCACACGCAGCACAGGGCGATGGGCGAGACCAGGTGGGGGGGTGCCGAGGGGCAGCTGGGCCCGGGTTGGTGGGATGGGGGTGGCGGGCTGCAGGCGGGTGGCGGGCTGCAGACGGGTGGCGGGGATGGGCAGTGGTCGGGGCTGAGGAAGGGGCAGCGGGAGGCAATCCTTGGGCGCCTGACGCACCACGATCTTCACCACGCCAGAGCTGGTCACCACAGAGCCGGGCACTGGAGAGAGAAGAAAACAGGGTGAGTTCGTTAGGGCTAATCGACACCTCCTCCCACAGGCCCCATTCTGCTGCCTTCCACCTTCCCCGAGTTGCTCTGACCTTCCTGCAACATGAGCGGTCCTCCCTCCCTCCCCAACCAGGTTACCATTACCCTCTCTCCTCACTCCTTCAGGTCAACCTCCTTCCACTCTGTCTTGCCTCTCCGCCACACACATTAACTCACCCTCTCCCCCTCCACCTTGCACCTCTGTCCTCCCTCCCCGATTCCACCAACTGCAGCCTCAATCACCACTCTACCCTGACCCCCATCACATACTAACCATTTCATCATGCCTCCCTCTCCACCCCACTACTGCCGCTGTATCACGCTGCCAATCTTCCCCAGCCCTCAGTACCTGGGGTGGCGTTGAGTGGGACGCTGAGACGAGCCGGAGCAGAGGACACAGCGGGGTGGGGAACAGACACGGCTTGCAGTGTGGGCTGACCACTTGGCTGGGCCATGGCCTGGATCAGGGCCAGCTGAGTGGGCTGTCCCACGAGGTGGTGGGTCCCACCAGATACCAGGTGGACCACGTTCCCTGTAAGGAGAGACAAACAGTGAGAGGAGGCTGGGGGGGGGGGGTGGAGGGGAGATGACTGGTGATGGAAGGGTGGTGGGAGGATAGAGCAGATAGAGGGCATGGAGGCAGAGAAAGTAGGGGCATGAGTGGGAAAAGGAAGTGAGCAGAGGGAAGCAGGAGAGAGAGAGAGAATAGGGAGATGGGGGTAGAAGGGAAAGGAAGGAAGGAATAACATTGGGACGGAGTGGGGAAAGGAGGTTTCCCTCCTCAACCCCATCCCTATACTCACCTTGCAGCTGCCGGGGTGGTGCAGTCCCCAGAGGCCGGAGGGGGGTCCCAGCCAGCGTTAGCTTGTTGCCCTGGATCTGGAAGGTGAGAGGTTTACTGCCCGGGGTGGGGACTGGCTGCTGACGGCTGCTCAGTGATGCCAGCTGCCCAATACTGACCACCTCTCCCGCTGGTTGGCACAGAGCAGAGGAAAACACATATCATTGGAGTGTTCAACCCCCCAAATTCCCTCCCTGCAACCCATCCAACGCACTCCTCCACCATCATCAACCCCTCCTCCCCATCTTCTCTTCTTGCTGCACTCTACCCCACTCCCTCCTCCAAGCTCACTCTCCCTTCACCTCCCCCACTTCACCATCTTCCTCCTCACTGCTCCCCACCCCCCCAGCCCCCCACCTCAGTCCCTGGTACTCACTGGGCAGTCGGGCCTGCATGTCGGGGGAGAGGATGAGGCGCTGAGGGAGGGGTCCACTTGCCCCTGTCTGCACCGTGTATCCAGCCAGGGGCTGGGGGCCACGCATGGCCGGGGTCACCCTCAATGCCTGTACAGGCACTGGTCTCACCCCCACCCCCAGACTAACTGAGGGAGGGGGCGGCTGGAGAGCGGCCCCCAGCACTGGGGTTCGTGGGGGTGCCACCACCTGAGGGAGGGACAGCGGAGACGGCATTCCTGAGGGGTGAGGGAAGGAAAGGGAGAGGGAGGAAGAGGAAATGGGAGACGGGGACGAGGGAGTGGAAAGGGGAAGGAAAAGGGAGAGGGATAAGGGAAGGGGGTGGGGGAAAACAGAGACAGAAATATTAGAACAGAATACAATATCCATACACATCCCGACACACACCACCAGTATGGGTCAGTAGGAAAAGCACAATACACCACAGAACACTGAAATCATGCACATCACCAGGACAGCAGGCAGCATCCAGTGGGCTGAGCACGCGGAAAGAACATTCAGACATCGGACAGATTTCCAACTTCTACAGATTGAGGACAAGCAGATGGTTCAACCTACGGTGACAGGGTCAGCTACTTAAGAACTTTATGCCCTACCATGATGGAATGGTGCACCTGGAGAATAATTACAAGAGTTCAGCTGGATAGGGGCAGGAGGCCACATCCTGGTCAGTATTCAGATCTCCCCCTGAGAGAGAGGGACTGAGAGACACCGGTCAGTGTACAGATCTCTCCCTGAGAGAGGGACTGAGAGACATCGGTCAGTGTACAGATCTCCCCCTGAGAGAGAGGGACTGAGAGACACCGGTCAGTGTACAGATCTCTCCCTGAGAGAGGGACTGAGAGACACTGGTCAGTGTACAGATCTCCCCCTGAGAGAGGGGGGAACTGAGAGACTGAGAGACATCAGTCAGTGTACAGATCTCCCCCTGAGAGAGAGGGACTGAGAGACACCGGTCAGTGTACAGATCTCCCCTGAGAGAGAGGGACTGAGAGACACCGGTCAGTGTACAGATCTCCCCCTGAGAGAGAGGGACTGAGAGACACTGGTCAGTGTACAGATCTCCCCCTGAGAGAGAGGGACTGAGAGACACCGGTCAGTGTACAGATCTCCCCCTGAGAGAGAGGGACTGAGAGACACCGGTCAGTGTACAGATCTCCCCCTGAGAGAGAGGGACTGAGAGACACCGGTCAGTGTACAGATCTCCCCCTGAGAGAGAGGGACTGAGAGACACCGGTCAGTGTACAGATCTCCCACTGAGAGAGAGGGACTGAGAGACACCAGTCAGTGTACAGATCTCCCCCTGAGAGAGTGGGACTATGGGACACCAGTCAGTGTACAGATCTCCCCTGAGAGAGGGGGGAACTGAGAGACACCGGTCAGTGTACAGATCTCCCCTGAGAGAGAGGGACTGAGAAACACCGGTCAGTGTACAGATCTCCCCCTGAGAGAGAGGGACTGAGAGACACTGGCCAGTGTACAGATCTGTCCCTGAGAGAGAGGGACTGAGAGACACCGGTCAGTGTACAGATCTCCCCCTGAGAAAGTGGGACTATGAGACACTGGTCAGTACAGATCTCCCCCTGACAGATGGGAACTGAGAGTCACTGGTCAGTGTACAGATCTCCCCCTGAGAGAGAGGAACTGAGAGACACCAGTCAGTGGAAATCAAACCCTTAGTGCCCTTACCTGGTGAAGCAGTGACAACCTGTGTGGCAGGACTGACGATGGGGTGGAGAGGGACTGTGCTCTGAATGGTCTGAAGAACCTCAGGAGGACGTACTTGCATCGGAGTCTGCGGTGTGTTCTGGGGCACTGGCAACGGTGGCCGCGGGCTGTTGACCAGGACAACCGTCCGCCCGTCTGGCTTCTGTGCAGGTTGCAGCATCCTGGGGCAGAGCAGAGAGGGGCAGATGGTGAAGGGTGGTGGGGGGGAAGAATTGGTAACGTACCAAGGGGAAGGAGAGCCGACTCGAGAGGGAGTGGGAGGAAGAAAGGAAGACAGGGACATCGAGAGAGACAGAGGGAAGAGGCATTGAGAGAGGAGGGCAGAAGAGAGCAAGTTGCCTTGACAGAGAGGACCAGAAGGGGAGAAGGTTGGAAGGGAGAGCACGGAATGAGAAGGGAATTCAAGAATCCTATACAGAGATGGGATGGAGGAAAGAGAGAGACACATGTTGAAGGAAGGGGAAAAGTAAGACAGGAGAGAGACACCATCTGAAGCAACAGCCTAAACTAAAAGGGGAAGGACAGGAATGGAACAGGGGAAGCGCCCTGCCCTCTCCTTTGGAGTGGAGGGAGGGCAAACCATCGGGAACGAGGCAGAGGAGAGAGACGGAGAAGACCCGAATGCAAACTCACCTGTTCACCTTCATTCGTACAGGACGGGGCCGTGGTGGTGGGTCTGGTCCGTCGGCAATCTCTTCGATCAGCTTCAGAGAGACCTTGTGGGCGGGGAGGAAGGTTTCCGACTCGTACTTGGAGAGATGGCCCTCCAAGTTGATCAGGTCAAACATACCTAGGTCCACTTGCTAGGGAGTGGCAGGAGGGAGCAAAAAGATGCAAGAGGGAAGGTGAGGGTTGCAGCCTATACTCACCCAGATATGAGCCAAAACCATAACCCCAAAAAATCCCTCCAGCTTCCAAAGGGACCACACACCCTTCTGCTCAGATGTGGGTCTTTCTTGCTGATTAAGGTCAGCGAACTGGTTTCCTAAGGCCAAAAAGCCTGGGACATTCCTGTTGGCTAATCCCCTGAACCCCACTGGGCCTGAGGTCAACCAACTGGGCCCTTCGCTGACAACCAGAGGTAGCAAAGGCCTGGAGCTATTCTTGGTAGATCCTGATGGCAACAGGAAGATGTACAAGAGTGAGACGGAATAATTTTTTTTTGTCCGAGCGAGGACTTGGACCTGCTGCGATTTGTCTGCTGCCATAACAGGTCTACAGCAATGCAATCTCACTGACTCTACGCCTGGTATTGGACCCTCCAGTTAACACCCAGATGTGCCAGGCTGCTGTTTCATGGATTGCAGCTCAGCGTGCAATACCATCGTACCTAATACTAATCAACAAACTTCAACACCTGGGCCTCTGCAAATGGATCCTCAATCTCATCGGGACACCAATCAGTGCTGTTGGGTGATAACACCTCCTCGTTGGCGCACCTTAAGGATGCATGCTTAGCCCACTCCACTGCTCTACTCCCTATATCCATGACTATGTTGCTAGCCATAGCTCAAATGCCATCTACAAATTCAGCAACAGAATCACTACTGTCAGACAGCAGCAGGGAGATGTACAGGAGTGAGATGGACTGGCTGCCTGAGTTGTGTCGCAGCAACAACCTTGCACTCAACGCCAGCAAGACCAAGGAACAGATTGTCAACTTCCGTAAGGAGAACACACACCAGTCCTCGGGTCAGTGGTAGAAAGTGAGCAGTTTCAAGTTTCTGGACATTAATATCTCAGAGGAACTATCCTTGGTCCAACACATTGATGTTGTCATGAAGAAGGCATGCCTGGAGTGCCACTCCATTAGGAGTTTGAGGAAATTTGGTATGTCACCAAACATTCTCACAAATTTCTACAGATACAGCATTCTGACTGCTTTCATTACTGCCTGGTATGGAGGCTCCAATGCACAGGATCGCAAGAGGCTGCAAAGAGTTGTAGACTCACACAGCTCCATCAACCGCCCCACCACCAAGGACATCTTCTAGAGGTGATGTGACAAGAAAGCAGCATCCATCACTAAGGACCCTCACCATCTGGAATATGCCACCTTCTCCTTATTACCACTAGGGAGGAGTTACAGGAGCCTGAAGACGTACACTCAACAATTTAGGAACACTTTCTTTCTCTTCACCATCAGGTTCCTGAATGGTCCATGAAGGCAAGAACACTATCTCCTTATTCCTCCTTTGCAGTATTTATTTATTTAGAAATATATATCAATTTTACATCTTTCCACTGTACAGCCACCACAAAACAGCAAATTTCATGTCATGCAAGTAGGTAACAATAAACCTCGCTCTGTTAAGACATTAACTAACAAAGTTCTCCAGGCCCCAAACAAGCACACTCCTACTGACCGAGTCAAAGTGCACTACAAAACAGATACAGGCCTCTTGGTCCATCTAGTCTATGACAATGTGACCTTCTGCCTAGTCCCATCTAGCTGCACCCAGACCACGTCCCTCCAAACCCCTTGCCCATCCATATACCCATCCAAACATAGAAACAGAAGAAATAGGAGCAGGAGTCAGCCATCTGGCCCATCCAGCCTGTTCCACCATTCAATAAGATGGCTGATTTGACCATGGACTCATCTCCACCTACCTGCCTTTTCCTCATAACCTTTAATTCCCCAACTATGCAAAAATCTATCTAACCTTTGTATTAAGTGTATTTACTGAGGTATCGTCAGTGCCACCTTATTGGATACCTTCTGGAAATCCAAGTAAATACTTCACTTAAACGTTGCAATCAAACCCACATCCACCACTTCCACTGGCAGTTATTTCCCACGCTCTCACTGCCCTCTACGTGAAGAAGATTCCCCGTCCCCACCCCCCCATTCCCCTCAAATATTTTGCCTTTCACTCTAAGCATTTGACCTTTAATCCTAGTCTCACCCAACCTCAGAGGAAAAAGCCTGCTTATATTCATCTCACCTAAATCTCTCATCATTTTGTACACCTCTATAAAACCCACCTCATCCTCCAGTGGTCCAGTAAGGTTCTAACCGATTCCATCTTTTCCTATAACTCATGTTTCAAACCTCCAACAACATCCTTGTAAACTTTTCCTTCACTCTTTCTAACTCATTGATATCTTTCCTGTAGTTAGGTAACCACAACTGTGCATAGTACTCCAAATTCTGCTTCATTTATGTATTGTAGAACTTCAACATAGCATTCCATTGCTGTACTTATGTATAAATGCCTAATTTACAAAAGGCAATGTACTAAAATCTTTCTTTATGACCAAATCCACTGTGATACCCTTTTCAAGGAATTACGTGTCTGTACTCCCAGGTCCTTTTGTTCTTCTGAATACCCCACTGCGCTACCATTCACTGTACTAAGTCTTACCTTGGCTTGTCAACGTCTTGCACTTGTCTGCACTAAATTTCGCTTGTCATTTTTCAGCACAATGTCATATGCCTTTTCTGCTCTGAAGAACACCAAATCCTGTACTGGAATTAGTCAGAAGTGAGCCCACACTTGCCAACGTGGCCGTAAGAATATAACAGCATATGAAATCAGAACAGGAGTCAGCCACCTGGCCCATCGAGGCTGCTCCACCAGATTTACCCGTGAATGCAGCTGTATCTACCCATCTTTTCTCCAGAATCCCTAATTTTGTTATGAAAAGATATACCTAACTGAGCCTACTGCTTCCCTAGGCAGAGGATTCCACAGATTAACTACTCTATGGGAAAAGCAGTTTCTCCTCACCTCTGACCTTAATCTATTCCCCCAAAATGAGGCTATGTTCCCAAGTTCTATTCTCACCTACCAGCAGAAACAATTTTGGGCCTATATCTTATCCACCTCTTTCAGAATTTTATGCTTCTATAAGATCCCCTCTCAATCTTCTGAATTCCAGTGAGTATAGTCCGAGACAACTCACTCTCTTCTCATAGGCTAAACCCCTCATCTCCAGAATTAACCTGGTGAACTGCCTCTGCACTGCCTTCAAAGCTGGTGAATCTTTCCTCAAGTAAGGAGACCAGAACTGCAAGCAGTACTCCAGGTGCAGCCTCACCAGTACCCTGTACAGTTGCAGCATAACTTCACGGCTCTTAAATTCAATCCCTCTAGCAAAGAAGGCCATTGTTCCATTTGACTCTTTGTAACCTGTTATACTTGCAAACTAACCACTTGTGATTTACGCAAGAGCACTACCAAGCCACTCTACACAACAACATGCTGCAATAATGCATCATTAAATTAATAATCTCAGACACAGGGTGAGCACTCTAAATCATCCAATCACAAACTCCCAGGGTCAGATCTGACAACTCTCCACCCCCACCGGCATCTTACCTTGAAGGGTTGGTACTCAAGGGCCCGGAGCACACAGGAGGCAGTGGTGTAACAGATGCCCTCAGTGATAAAGGGCGAGTGGATGGGGCGCGGGTCAAAAAGATTGGGATGGTTGCAAACTTTTCGCAACTGCATCAGGATGTTGATCACACTCATGAAGTGGCCACTCTCCAGAGTCTCTTTGGTGCTGGAGGAAAACGGGAAAAAATATCATTAAACTCTGCCAGGGCTGTCCCCCACCCATCATGCACTCAGGCTCCCGTGCCCAAGAGGGGTCACCTGCTGGGTCCAATCCTACTGCCACGCATCCCCTTTGAATCTAGGGAACTATACCTTTATCCCATCTGTTATCTTAATTCACAAAGCTCAATGGAAGTAGAATAGGCAAATAAGGACAGATCGAATAGAGTGTAGGTCCTTTGGTAGAAGGAATAAAGGCATAAAGGAATATTTTCTGAATGGGGATCAAATTCTGAAATTTGAAGCCTGGGAGTCCTATTGCAAGATTCCCTAAGGTTAACTTGCAGGTTGAGTCAGTAGTAAGGAAGACAAATGTGACGTTAATGTTCATTTTGAGAGGACAAGAATACAAAAGGATGTAATGCTGAGGCTTTATAAGGCAATGGTGAAAGTACCTTTAGAGTGAGTACTGTGAGCAGTTTTGGACTCCATACCTAAGAAAGTACATTGTGGCACTGGAAAGGGCCCAGAGGACATTTACAAGAACAATGATTGAATGGGGGAGCAGACTGCCTGGGCTGAATCTTCTATGTCTTATGATGCTCGAACCACAAGGGAGACATGTTAGTGTCTTTGATTCTGAGCACTCTGTGTATTGTTGGAAGGTGTACCGGCTGGTTGCATCGCAGGCTGGTACAGTAATTTCAATGTACAGCAATGCAAGAAGCTGCAGAGTCGTGGACTCAGACCAAAACATCACGGGCATATCCCTACCCACCATCAGTAATATCTACAGGAGCTGCCGCCTCAAGAAGACAACGTCAACCATAGATACCCACATCGTCTTCTCATGGTTCCCATCAGGCAGATGGTACAGAAATCTGAAGCCCCACGTCACCAGGGTCAGGAACAGCGACTTCCCTTCAACCATTCTGGTCTTGAACCAACCCACACAACTGTAACCACTACCCAAGGACAGCAACACTGTGACTACTTTTGCACCTTCACGGATGTGGTTTTTATTCTAATGGTGTTCCTTTTTGTAGAATTTTTGTAAATAATTTACACTTAATTTGAATGTTGCTTACATAACTCGAAAGATTAGCTTTGTCATATCTCAGAGCACCATAATGAAATGCATCATTTTGCGTTACAACCAACACAATCTGACAAAGTGCTGGGGGCAGCTCGCATGTGTCACCTTCTTTCCAGTGTCAACATAGCATGCCCACAATTTAGTAACTTGTACATGTTTGGAATGTAGGAGGAAACTGGAGACCCACGCGGTCTCAGGGAAAACATACAAACTCCTTAGACAGCAGCAGGAATTGGGCTCTGATTGCTTGCTCTGTAAAATATTACACTAGCCACTACGCTATCATGCTGTCCCTGCTATGTTGCTGCTGAAACTAAGTTTTTCACTGTACAAGTACACACATATACCTGTACATGTAACAATAAACTCCACTTTGAATCTATAAGCCACTAAGAAAGTCTGGGCCGTTCCTGACTGCAATAGTGCCAGAAAACATCAACTAGGCCAGAAGCAACGCCAGGGACTTTTCCGGCAACCAACACTACAGGCACAATGAAGCAAAGACCGGTCAAGTGGCCGCTACAGAGGGGACAGGGTAGTGGTGGAGGGTTGCTACTCTGACTGGAGGTGTGTGACCCATGGTGTATTACAGGGATCAGTGCTGGGACTTTTGTGTCTGTGATATATACACTCAAGTAGCCACTTTGTTGGCTACCTCCTGTCCCTAATAAAGTGGCACTGAGTATGTTTGTGGCTTTCTGCTGCTGTAGCCCATCCACTTCACGGTTTGATGTGTTGAGCATTCAGAGATGCTCTTTCTGAACATCACTGTTGTAACATGAGGTTTTTTAAAATTACTGCCTTCCTGTCCACTTGAACCAATCTGGTTGATCTCCTGACCTCTCTCATTAACAAGGCGTTCTGCCCACAGTACTGATGTTCACTGGGTGTGTTTTTGCACCATTCTCTGTAACTTCCAGAGACCGCTGTGAGTGAAAATCCCGGATCAGCAGGCTCTGAGATGCTCAGACCATCCTGTCCCACACCAACAATCTTTT
The DNA here is from genome assembly GCF_030028105.1 of Mobula birostris. Lineage (NCBI taxonomy): Eukaryota > Metazoa > Chordata > Chondrichthyes > Myliobatiformes > Myliobatidae > Mobula > Mobula birostris. Next base: position 2,211,768 of record NC_092380.1, read on the forward strand.
CAGGAGAAAGTCACTTAGATCACACTTCTTTCCTATTCTGATGTTTGACCTGAACACATGAACCTCTTGACCATGTCTGCATGCTTTTATGCACTGAGTTGCTGCCCCATAATTGGATGATTAGCTATTTGCATTAACAAGGTGTGCCGATGCATTTAATGAAATGGTCACTGAGTGTATAAATTTATAAGAAATTATAGGTGGGTGGGTTTGTAAATTTGCAGATGATGCAGTAAGGAAATTTGTCAGAAGATGCAGTGCGATATAGATCAGCTGGAAATGTACACAGAGAAATAAGAGATGGCATTTAATCTGAGCAAGTGTGGGGTGTTGCACATCGTCCCATTACACACTTCTATCGTCAGGACACAGAGTGAAGCTTCTCTCCACGTGGATGAGATGCGGATTAACTTCCCTGGGGCAAAAAGGGACGACACTTACGAGGCCTGAGACATGAAGTCATCGTACAGGTACCGCTGTCGTTTTGACAAGCGGCATTGCACCACATGCTCATACTTCTTTGGCATCTGCTTCTCCACGTCCACCTTAATCCTGCGCAGGAGAAATGGCCGCAGGACCTGCAGAGTAGGGAATGGAAAAGAAACAGTCATTGGCAATGTAAATTTATTATCCAAGTACTTATGCATTACCACATGAGATTCATTTTCCTGTTGGCATTTATTGGAAAATAGAAATATGAATTATGCAGAGACAAATATGTAAATTTGTAGAAATACAGGAGACTGCAGATGCAAGAAATCCTGATGAACACACAAACATTTCCAGCATTTTGTGTGTGTTGTATAGTTATAATAAACGATGATAGAGGCAAATGCATTAGGGACACTTAATAGACACTTAGACCGGCAAGTGGGTGTAAGAAGACGGAGGATTTTGGGCTGTCTAGGTGGGAAGGGTTAAGACCGATCACAGAGTAGGTTAAAATGTTGGCACAACATCATGGGCTGAAATGTTCCACATCTACTCTATCTGTGTCTTTCATAATTTAAAACATCTTTATCAGGTCTCCCCTCAGCCTCACTGCTCCAAAGTAAACAACCCAAGCTGTCCAATACTTCTCCTTACAGATCATGCTCTCTCATCTAGGTGTGGTGAATCTTAAATGTCAGAGTAAATATATTATCGAAGTACAAATATTTTACCACATTCTACCTTGAACTTAATTTTCAAGCAGACAATTGCAGGAAAAAAATACAATAAAATTTAACAAAAAACTATAGATAAACAGGAACAAATGTGCAAAAGGGGATAAACTATACAAACAGAAATAATACCGTGAGCCTGAGTTGTAAAGCGTCTTTGAAAGTCAGCCCGTAGGGTATAGAATCAGTTCAGAGTAATGATGCATGAAGTTATCCACACTGGTTCAAGAGTCTGATGGATGTAGGATAATAACAGCTCCTAAACCTGGTGGTATGGAACCTAAAGCTTCTGCACCTCCTACCCGAAGGTAGAAGAAGGAAGAGTGTGTGGCCTGGATGTTAGGGGACTTTGATGATAGATTCTGTTTTCTTGTGGCAGCATTCCATATAAACTTAGATACTGATGGAGAAGGTTTTGCCTGTGATGGACTGGCGATATCCACTACTTTCTGTAACATTTTCTGTTCTTGGGACATCAGGTGTTCAGGCTATGATGCAACAAGTTAAGCTTCTCTCCTCTGTGCAGCTACAGAGCTTTGATAAAGTTTTTTTGGTAATGTGGGGAATGTCGATAAGACCCTCTTCATCACTCAGGGAACTGAGTAGAGAAATTGGGAAGGTTAAATAGGTTAGGACTTTCCATGGAGCTCAGAGGACCGAGAGATACTTGTGAAGATATTCTCCCCGAGAAAGGGACTGAGGGGACATCTTAAGAGTTATACGAAACTATGAGGGATATATAGAAAGGGTGAATGCAGGCGTGCTTTTTTCCCTCAGCATGGGTTACAATAGAACTAGAAGTTACAGGTTCAGGGTGAAAGTAAAATATTTAAGGAAAATCCGGGTGGTGCGAGTGTGGAATAAGCCACCAGTGGAGGCGGTGGATGCAAGTTCAGATGTAACATGTAAGGGAAGTTTGGATATGTACACAGACAGAAAGATAGAGGGCTATGGTCTCATTGCAGGGGGCGGGGGAAACGAGACAAGTGTGCCCGTGTGCCTCTGAATGTGCGTGTGGTTCGGTCTATGCATATGCGCCTGGGGAAGGGAGGAGAATGGGGAGCAGGAAAACACGGGACAGGGAAATGGGAGGGGATGGAGAGAGGAAGGTGCAGGAGGTGATGTGCCCTACCTTGTGCAGCCTCTTGACCAGGTTCTCATTGTACTCCTGGCTGCCCTCGATCATGCCAGTGAGCGGGTTGGAAAACCACTCCTTGAACTCCCGGTGGGACTGGAAGACGTGCGGCATCAGGAAGTGCATAAGTGACCACAGTTCCATTAGGCTGTTCTGTAATGGAGTTCCTGTTAGCAGCAGGCGCCGCTGGCTGTCAATGCAAAGTGGAACCAGGTGAACAGACGGATAGGGGAAAGAAAAACAGTGGCAGGGCAAAATAAAAATCAGTTGCACTCAATTCAGCCTCTTCTATATCAGAGACAGCACGCAGCGCTGCAACATCCCACTTCACGCACCATTACACTGATGCCCAGAGGAACATTAGGTGATCTTCAAACCCTCCTGCCCTTTCACAGAATACAGCACAAGAACAGGCCCTTAGGCCCACTGTGCTGACCAACAATGCTCAAAGGAACTCATTCTATTTATTTAGAGATACGATGTGGAAGGCTCCTTCCGGCCCTTCGAGCTGTGTCGCCCAGCAACACCCCAATTTAACCCCAGCCTAATCACGGCACAGTTTACAATGACCAATTAACCTACTAAACCACACATCTCTGGATCACGGGAGAATGTACAAACTTCTTACAGGCACCACGGGAATCCAACGCGGGTCACCTATACTGTAACCACTACACTACTCTGCCACCCATCTCTGTCCCTAGGGTCCATACCCCTCCATTGTCTGCCTGCCCATTGGTCTGTCAGCCTCTCCAATGCTTGCTCTATCTGCTTCCACCACCACCACCCATAGATGCATATTCCAGGCACCCACTACTCTGTGTACAAAGAATAACTTGCCCAGCATATCTCCTTTGAACTCATCCTCTCTCCCTAAATACATGTTCTTTGGTATTACACGTATCTAGAGAAAAAGATACTTGCTGTCATATTATATCCTCTCATAATCATATCAACCTCTATCAGGGCTCCCCTCAGCCTCCACTGCTCCAGAGAAGACAACACAATTTTGTCCAGCCACTCTTCGTAGCTTATGCTCTCAAATCAGCATGGCTTAGTCAATAAGAACACTCATTTTTCTTTAACTTCACTGACGGCTCATCTCCACTCCAACTTCAGCCTCCCGCCCATCATTTTGCCAACAGTTTATCCATCACTGCAGCAACCCCAGCTTCACCTATTGGCTGCAATCACTTTATCCCGTCCACCAAATTCTCTCTGTAACTCACTCCACTACTTCCCAGTACCACTTACAGATTCCTGAGGTGAAAGGATGGACCTAGTTTCCCTCCCAGAGCCAATGACTATCTCCGGGAGGCCTCTGGCTTTCTTTCTGTGTATGGGCAGCGGCGTCTGTGTCTCTAGGCGACTGACCTGTTAAACTTGAGCAGGGACTGCCAGCGCTGCGACTTAAAGTTCTTAATGTTCTGCGCTTCGTCCAAGATCATATACTTCCAGTTCTTGCGGCGGAAGGCTTGGTGGTCTTGGAGCACCAGCTTGTAGGAGGTGATACAGACATGGAAAGCATTGGGTTTGGTCCAGCCCTGGGGTGGGATGAGAGGCAGGTAAATGCACAGCAGCTATCCAAACCCAAGTGGATGGGAGAGATAAAACAGGAGAAAGAGCGATGAGAAAGACTAGATCAGATAGGAGTTAAAAGAAGAAAAAGAGAGACAAGATGACAAGGAGAGATGGAGAGAGGAAGTGGGAGGGAAAGAAAGGAGACTGGGATGGCAGAAATGAGATGGGATGGAAGGGAAAAGGAAAGGGAGGGAAGAGACAAGATGGGATGCAATGAGAAAGGAGGAAGAAGAGGGATGGGAGAGAAGAGGGCAGGGGAAGTAGAGAAGGATTGGGAGGAAGTGCAAGAGAGCGAGTAAGAGACAGGATACGAGGGAGGAGAGACAAGACGGGAGGCAGAGGGTGCAGGGGAGAGGGAAGGTGAGCAGAACTGCTGAAGGCACCAGTGGTCAAAGGGAAGTCGCGCCCCCCCCACCCCAAACACATACCTGCCGCTTCAGTTTGCGCTCCTTCTGCACACCATAGTAGGTGAGGATCTTGAAAGAGGGACACCACCTCTTGAATTCCATCTCCCAGTTCAGCATCACGCTGGTGGGCACGATGATGAGGTGAGGGCCCCAGTTCCCTGTGGGATGAATGGAGGACCATCAGGACAGGCTGATCTGAGACAACCCCCCAACCCCACCACCTCCAACGGCGAACTCACCCTTCTCTGTAGCCAGGTGAGAAAGCAGGGCAATGGTCTGGATGGTCTTGCCCAGCCCCATCTCATCAGCCAGGATGCCGTTCAGCTTCTTCTCATACATGGTAACCAGCCAGTCCAGGCCGATGTGCTGGTACTCCCGCAGCGTCCCACGAAGCAGGGAGGGCACTGGTGTCTTCACCTGAGACACAAGCATGCAAGCACACAGTTAACACAGCAGCACCCAATTACACAACCACCACCACCACCCAACCCAAGCAGAGCGTGCCCATGAGAGCTTAAACTCCCACCCATTACTTATGGAACACTGATCATGGGGCACTCGAGGCTGCCTGGCCTACTGAGTTCCTCCAACATTTTGTGTCCGTTGCTTAAAAGCAGGTATGGCTATTTCCCCAGGGAAGCTGCTTAAGATCATGCAGAAGATACAAAACCGTGAAAGCACCAACCTCAAGGACAGCTTCTATCCCACTGTTATAAGACCAACTTTTGACCACACACTATCTTGTGCCCCTTGCACCTTATTGTTTGGCTGCATTGTACATCCTCTGTGACTGTAAAACCTTATTCTGCATTCTGTGTAATGGTATGATCTGTATTGTCAGATCTCCGTAACTTTCAAACCCTGGATTCATTTAGTTCAGGAATAAGTGAGAAACTGACTCATTGATTGTTCACGATTGTTTATTTTGAAGTTAACAAAGATGCAGAGCACTTGAAGCTAAGTGAGAAGCTGAGAGGTAAAGCAGAGATTCAATGAAAAGATGGTGCCCTTGAAAAATTATCACCTTCGAAAAAATTATCACCTTCATAATCCAGATAACAGAAATTCCTTAGAGAAGAATAAACCAATCAACGATAATACCAGTTATGTGCTAATACTTAGCCAATGAAAAATAATAAACTGTTTTGTACAGTTGCAAGAAAAAGTTTGTGAACCCTTTGCAATTACCTGTTTTTCTGCATTAATTACACTCATAAAAAGTGGTCTGATCTTCATCTGAGTAACAATAATAGACAAACACAAACACACAAATATTTTTCATGTCTTTATTGAACATATTGTTTAAATATTCACAGTCCAGGTTGGGAAAAGTATGTAAACCCTTGTATTTAATAACTGGTAGAACCTCCCTTAGCAGCAATAACCTCCACCAAATATTTCCTGTAGCTGTTCAGACTGGCAGAACAGCAAGGAGGAATTTTAAACCATTCCTCCATAGAAAACGTTTTTAGTTCACAATATTTCTGGGATACCTTGCATGAACAGCATCTCAATTGGGGTAAGGTCTGGACTCTAACTTGGCCATTCCAAAACACAATTTTCTTCTTTTTAAGCCACTCTGTTGGTGACTTGCTCTTGTATTTCAGATCATTGTCTTGATGCATCATCCAAATTATATTAAGCTTCAGGTGATGGACCACAAGCCTGACATTCTCTTGATACAATGCCTTGATACAATTTTGAATTTGTTGTTCCCTCAACGATTGCAAGCTGTCCAGGCCCCAAGTCAGCAAAGCAGCCCCAAACCAGGATGCTCCTTCCACTGTGCTTCACAGTTGGGATGAGGTTTTGGTGTTGGCGTGCAGTGCCCTTTTTCCTCCAAACATAGTGTGCATTTCTGACAACAAGTTCAACTTTGTCTCATCTGTCCACAGAACGTTGTCCCAGAAGTATGTGGAACATCCGGGTGGTCTTCTGCAAACTTCAGAAATGCAGCAATATTCTTTTTTTGGAGAGCAGTGGTTTCCTCCGTGGTGTCCTTCCATGAACACCATTCTTGTTCCATGTTTTTCTTATAACGGACAGATGAACAGAGACTTTAGCAAGTTCTAGAGATTTCTGCAGGCTTTTTGCTGTTACCCTTGGGTTCTTTCCCACCACCTTCAGCATTGCACGTTGTGCTCTTTGCAGAACGCCCACTCCTAAGGAAACCAGCAAGAGAACTGAATTTCCTCTATTTGTAAGCAATTTCTTTTACTTGGACTGATGAACACTCAGGTCTTTAGAAATGTTTTTGTAGCCTTTTCCAGTTTCTCTACAATTCTTCTTCTAAGGTCCTCTGAAAGTTGCTTTGATCAAGCCATGGTGCACGTAAACAGATCTTTCTTTGGGAAGAGCAGGCTCTGTCAGTAACCTGACTGTGTGCCTTTTTTAAAAGGCAGGGCATCTCTATAACTCACACCTCCAATCTCATCTCATTGATGGAACACCTAACTCCAAATAGCTTTAATAGAAGGCATTACCCCAGAGGTTCACAGACTTTTTTGAACCAGGATTGTGATTGCTTACATGGTGTACTCAGTACAATTCTTTGTGTGTAATTAGCTTAGGCAGATTGTGTTAGTCTATTATTATGACTGAGATGAAGATTACACCACATTTTATGAGTAATTAATGCAGAAAACCAAAAAATTGCAAAGGGTTCACAAACTCTTCCTTGCAACTGTAACTGCTATACTGTCTTTGCCAGGAAGCAGGGCCGAACCACTACGTACTGTGAAAAATAAGCCTGAGTTGGTTAAAGACTAAAAAATGTCAGTAAAAAAAAAGCTATGATTTTAGTCTTCCATTAATTCAACTATCATCTTATAATAACTAATTTCACTCAGTACATTGCTATTGCTTTATTATTGTCCCATGCACTGAGATACAGTATGGAGCTCTTGTCAGATGGAGTTCATAAAGATCTAGTCATTACTCAGGGCAGTGACGTAGAACATGGTAAAACAATAACAGAATGCAGCATAACGCGTAACAGTTAGAAAGATAGCACAATGTAGGTAAACTATAAAGTGCAATATCATAATGAAATAGACTACAAGATCAAGATTCATGTTGCTGCATTAGGTGACCATCCAATCAATAGTTCCATAACAACGGAGCAGAAGCTGTCCTTGAGCCTAGTGGGATGTGCTTCAGGGTTTCATTTCTGCCCGGAGGAGGATGGGAGAAGGGAAACATCCAGTGTATGTGGGACCTCGGAATATTCTGGCTGCTTTATTAAGTAAGCAAGAACATAGCCAACGTTCATGAAGGGAGAGCAGTCTTCCATGATGTGCTCAGCTGTGTTCACAACTCTGCAGTTTCGTGTGGTCCATTGCAGAGCAGTTGCTGGACCAAACTGGGCAAGTGACATTCATAAAGCAAACCAATACTGCCCACCCTACCAGCACATGAGACAAGGTACCTGGGTGGTGGCCAGGGTGTAGCCCTTGGGCTGAAGGCTCTCAGCTGCAGCTGCAATGTCTGTGATTTCCTTCTTGGGGCCCCTGGAAGGTGTGGGCTCCCGGCTCAGCTCCTCATCTCCCAAGCCGTCCTGCAGTAAGTACTCAACACCAATCTCCTGCTCCTCCTCATCCTCTTCATCCTCCTCTTCCTCCTCCTCATCCTCTGTTGCCGTCAAGTCGTCAGAATCTGCGACGGGATGGGAAGGGTGAGTAACTGCTGGACAGCAGCAGCATAATGACACGGGATCAAGCCACAGGGTTTCCGTGAGGGGGGAAACAGCGGGGACAATTAGTGATGGAAAAGGCCCTTCCACCCAACCCATCCCAACTGACCACAATGTCCAGCTGCTTTATTCCCACTGCCCACGTTTGGCCTCTTTCCCCTCCAAACAGCATGCAAATGTTGTAATTGTAACCACCGCAACCACACCTGATGGACAGATACAGCACTGTGGAGGCAGTGGGGTTAGTTTAGGTACTGCCACAGGGCTGTGGGGGGAGAGAGTGGGGCAGTAGCATTAGAGTGGGGAGCAATACAGGGCTGTGGAGAAAGTAGGGCAGTAGGATTAGTGTGGGGAGTGACACAGGGCTGTGGAGAGCGGGACAGTAGGATTAGTGTGGGAAGCAAACAGAGCTGTGAACAGAGTGGAGCAGGATGAGTGTGGGGAGCAATACAGGGCTATGGGGGATAGAGTGCGACAGATTAGTGTGAGGAGCGACACAAGGCTATGGGGAGAGATCAGGGCAGTGGGATCATTGTGACACAAGGCTGTGGACAGAGAGGAGGGTAATAGGATTAGTGTGGGGATTGACACTAACTAGGCCATGGGATTAGCTTGGGTACCGGTATAGGGCTGTGAGGAGGGTGTGCTCCCTCACCAGAAGAATGGCTGCTCTCCTCATACTCAGATGTGGTATCCTCGCCAACCTCACCCTCGCCATCATCCTCCGAGTCAGAGGTGCCCTCAGAGGGGGAGTCCAGTGCCTCAAAAGGCTCTGTGAAAGCTCGGCCATACTTGCGCAGCAGATCAGCAACGGGCAATTCACCTGCACAGGGGCAGGAAGGAGGTAAATGAGCATTTTAAAAGCAGAGGATGAGGAATCTCAGACAGAATCACAGTATCTACAGCCTTACTTTCTCTGGCCAGTTCGTCCAGCTCGGCTGCGTGGTCCACATCTCCTGCCAGCTCCTCCTCCGCATCAATCGTCCACTCATCATCCTCATCTGTACAGATAGCACCTCAGTGAGTCAGCAGGATCATAAGAGCCCTTCACAGCCTGTACCCCGCTCCCAGGAACCTGTTATTTTAAACATAAACCCTCCAAACACCTGGATTAGATCCCAGTAAACCATTCCCAAGAACCTGTAACCACTTAAAGTCTGATGCTGGGGGTGGGGTGGGGTGGGGGGCAGATCATGTGGCTACCTTCCTCGTGGTCAGCGTTAAACTCCTCATCATCCAGTTCCTGGGAAGACCTTCGCCTCGGCCGCCTGCGAGTTGAACACCGCCGGTTGTTCTGCATGATAGAGAGGAAAGGAATGTTGAGCAGTTTAACAGTGCAGTGTAGTCTCAAACACACTGAGCGGGGAATGGGGTAACAAGTATTGGTAAAGTCAGTGAGAACTACAGCACATAGGCCCTTTGGCCCATTTAGTCCATGCCCAACCTCACCCTCCTGCACACAGGCCATGGCCCTCCATATCCCCATGATCTTATCTAAACTTCTCTTGAATCTTACAATTGAACTCACAACCACTTCTGCCAGCTGAGTGAAGAAGCTCCCCCTCCGATTCCTCTTCAATCTTTCACCTTTCACATGAAACCTATGAGTTCCAGTTCTCGACTCACCCAACCTGCTTAGATAAAGCCTGCATGCATTTACCCTGTCTATACCCCTAATCATTTTGTATACCTCTAAGATCTTCCCTCAATCTCTGAGACTCCAGGGAATCAAATCCTAACCTATTCAACTTTTTCCAAAAACTGAGGTCCCAAGTCCTGACAACATCATTCTAATTTTTCTCCATACCCATTCAAGTAGGTGACCAGAAATTCAACCTCACTCTCATACGACTTCAACATGACAACTCCTGTACTCAATGCCCTAAAATATACCGGCCAATGTGCCAAAAGCTTTCTTTAGTCATAAAACATACTGTACCTTGATGAAGTATTCAGCCCACAACCGTCCGGTCACACGTATGAGTATTACAACCAGGGACCTTGATCAATTTAACTCAGAATTTTCATTTGTGAATCACATTTTTTCCCCCATTGTCACGGGAAAATTGTAAAGCATGAAAAACTAAAAATTCAAAACCTGAAATGTTCGTCCCCTTTTGTTCAGCACCCAGCTGAACCATCTCTCACAGCTCTTTTTTGGATAAGTCTCCGTGAGCTTTGCACAACATGATGGAACAAAATTTGCCCATTCCTCCTTGCAAAATTGCTCAAGCTGTGCCAGGTTAGTTGGGGAGCGGCAGCAGACAGCAATCTTGAGGTCCTACCAGAGATATTCAATCAAGTTAAGGTCAGGATTTTGACTGGATCAGTCAAGGACATCAATTTTCTTCATTTGAAGCCCCTTCATGATTGCCCTAACAGGATGCTTTGGGTCCTCGTCCTGCTGAAAGACAAACTTCCTCCCCAGTTTAAGATTTCTGGCAGAGGCAAGCAGGTTTTTAATCCAGGATCTCTGTATTTAACAACGTTCAACCTCCCATTAAGCCTGACCAGATTTGCAGTTCCTGTTGCTGAAAAGCATTGCCATAGCTTGATGCTAACTACACCATTCTTTACAGTAGGGATAACGTTACCTGGCTGATGCACAGTATTAGATTTACACCACGCATATGCTTGGTGTTGAGGCCAAAAAGTTCTCAGCAGTCAACAGCAGCAGCCAGAGCCTCTCCTGAACCTCTACTCCCTTCGGACACTGACCATACAAAAGCCATTGCTGGTTGGAGCCATGGGCACTGCTCACCTCCCGTGTCCTGGGTGGCCTTCTCTCTTCCTCTTCCTCCTCCTCCTCCTCCTCCTCAGAGGAGCTCCAGCAGCCATCTTCACTGGTGGCCCGCCGGCAGGTGGTCGCGGTGGCCGCCGGCAGGGAACGCAGCACCTCTTCCAGCGGCAGCTCGCTCTCCCTGCGCAGCATCTCAATCTCCCGGCGCCGGGCCTCAGTGTCGTTACCTGCACGCCTCTCCTCCACCTCAATGGTCTCCTCATCGTCCTCCTCTTCCTGTGGCTCGAAATCTGTGGTGGGAGCATGCGCAGGAGCAGAGAGATGGGAGAAGGTAAAGGTCAGTGTAGCGGGAGGGGGTGCCCGCTTCAATCACCAGCTGCGACTCTGCCCCACAAACTCCCACCACTTCTCCAGCAGCAACAATCCAGCTGAATGCTCTCCAGTTACTACACGAGTCTTCCTGGTACTCTGATTTTTTTTTTAACCATGTCCCAACGATGCAGAGGATCAGACAGTTAAACTGGCTGATACAATTCCTTTCTCTGTTCCTCTCTCGCCCAGTTTCCCCTCTCTGCCCACACATCACCCTCCTTAACTCTCCCTTTTCGTCATGTCTTCTTATGCCCCCACACTCTCCTTGTATCCACTTCCTCCTGAACTACCATGACCCACCTCTCTACCCCTCACTTTCTCAGTCTCCCCCCATTGCCCGTCACCACCATCACTCCGCACCCTTCTCCATCTCCCCATCAGTCACACCTCTGCCTCCTGTGTCCCCACCTTTCTACTTCCCCCTTCGACCCCCCCCTCACTCTTTCATTCTGTCGTCCACTCAGTGTCAAACCACACCCCACCCCCCAGCCTCTGTGAGGTACAATCTGGGGAGAGAGCTGAGGGGAGAACAGAAGAACAAACCAGGATCAGTGCAAACAGAGTAGACACGTGGAGGGAGCTTCCCTCTGTTAATCCCAGGGAGTGTGTGACAGGTCGGGAGGGATGGCAGGGAGCAAACGGACTGATACCGGCACTAATGTTCCCTCTAAGATGTGCACGCACACACAAGGTTGTCACCCTCTACCTCGTTGGCATGTTAAGTATACTTCACGATCATACACAATCACATTTCCTTCTCCAGTTTCTGATGCGAGCAGTGTCAACAACGTAGAGTTTGCGATTATCTGTCTACAGATTTTAGAACTGTCCTATTTGTACTGTTTTTTATTGAAACTATTCAGTCCACACATTGTTGTCACTGGGGGAAAAATTGCACAGCATAAGATTTTTGCTCGTATCATTACAAATTAGACGGAACACTGTTGGGCACTCACCTTCGTCCTCCGTGGCAGAGCCAGAAGCCGGGGGGCTGGAGGCTCCGGACCCAGCCAAGGAGGAGCCGAGCAGAGAAGAGCCAGGCTTGCTGGTAGGCAAGGACTCCTGCAAACTCTGACTGAGTAGGTCGGAATATTTCTCAGTCTGCCCCACAATGAAGTCAAGCTGCAGGTCGAGGGCCTTCTTGCGCCGCTCTTCCAGGCGTGACTGTTGCTTGAACTGGACCACCTGAGGAAGGGACAGAAGGTGAAAGGAGTCAGCAAACCAGGAGCAGCAGCTCCAGTTCCAGGTGGGGCAGCAGAGGCAGATAAAAATCTATGAAGAAACAGGAGCAGCATTAGGTCACTTGACCCATTGAGACCGCTCTGACATTCCATCATAGTTGATTTATTATCCTTCTCAAACTCATTTTCCTGCCCTTTCCCCGTAACCTGCGACACCCTAGCTATCAATCTCTGCATTAAATACACTCAGTGACTTGGCCTCCACACAGCCATCTGTGACAATGAATGCCACAGACTCACCACTCTCTGGCGAAGGAAATAACTTCTCATCTCTGTTTCAATGGAGCGTCCTTCTATTCCCAGAATGTAACCTCTGATCCGACTCTCCCCCTATTGGAATCATCCTATCTCTGTCCTCTTTATTTAGGTCGGGGGTCCCCAACCTTTTTTGCACCGCGGACCGGTTTAATATTGACAATATTCTTGTGAACCAGCTGACCGGGGGGTGTTCAAGTCCGGTTAAACTCAGCTCAACATGTCTTTTACAGTTAGGGTTGCCAACTTTCTCACTCCCAAGTAACGGACAAAAGTAACAGTCAAATCCCGGGACACTTTACCCCAGGAAAGACTACCATGACCATGAAGCCTTGCACAGGCACCTGTGTGCGCATGTGTAACATGTGCATGTGCGTACGTGCCGATTTTTTTCTCTCCCACAAATCGGTTTTGCCTTCATCTTCCTGACTATACTGTACATACATTATTTCTACTTTATATAGGCTGTGTATTTATCATATCATTTCTGCTTTTACTATAGATTAGTGTTATTTATTTTCAGGTATGTGTTATTTGGTATGATTTGTCAGGTTATTTTTTGGGTCTGGGAACGCTCAAAAATTTTTCCCATATAAATTAATGGTAATTGCTTCTTCGCTTCACGCCATTTCGCCATGAACGGTTTCATAGGAACGTTCTACCTAAGCGGGGAAGATACGGGACAAACCAATTTAGCTCAATATACCGGATGTCCCGGCAAATACCGGACAGTTGGCAACCCTGTGTTCAAGTTCAACAGTGCGTGACCGGGAACGAGGAAAGGTGCAGCAGACTCATATCGTTTCCTCACAGCCCGGAACATAGAACACTACAGCACAGGATAGGCCCGTTGGCCCACAAGGGTGTGCCAAGCTTTTAACCAACTCCATCAACAATCTAACTCTTCACTCTCACAGAGCACTCCACTTTTCTTTCTGCCAGCTACTTTATGTAGGGAAGTGGCACATATTTGGAATGAGCTGCCAGAAATACTTGCTGAGGCAGGAACAGTAGCAACATTTGGAACATAGAAAGGTATAGCACAGAACGGATTCTTCATCCCACAAAGGAATGATGTTTTAACCTACTCCATGATCAATCCAACTACGGGTTCCAAATCTTTTTGATGTCATGGACCAATACGATTAAGCAAGGGGTCCATAGACCCTTCTCTCCCACACAGTCCATGATTTTTCTTTCATCTATATGCCTATCTATATCCCTTATATCTCCAAAATGTGGTTGCCTCTACCATCAACCCAGCAACAAAGTCCAATCACTGTGTAAAAAAAAACCCTCTTGAACTTAATCACATGACTGAGGCCAGCATACCAAATGCCTTCATAACTACCCTATCAAATTGTGCAGCAACTCCCATCTTTTCGTCTACACTTTTAAGAATCCTGCCATTAACCCAGTATTCTGTCTTCAAATTCAACTTTCCAAGTACACTCCATCTCCACTTCTCAGCATAGCTCTGCATCCCATCATGTTCTACACAACCACACCAGCAACCTTCATATCATTTGCAAATTTACTAAGCTATCCTTTCACTTCCTCATCCAAGATACTGAAATAAGAAAAAGTCATAGATAGAAAAACCACAAAGAGTGGGGTCCCACAACAGACCCTCGAGGAACACCAGCAGTCATCGACCTCCAGGCAGAGGATGCCCCATCTACAACCACTCTCTGCCTTCATTGGGCAAGATGAGGACATTCTGGAAGCCTCATGCTAGCTGCATCACCATGCACATAAACACGTGGAATCACTCGACTGCGCAATCCAGCACATCCTATGGTGTGGGCTTCACACAGCCTGAGCCAGCCAAGGTTCTGCAACTTAACAATGTCCCAGAGCCCATGAATGGTGGCCAGTATTGTGTGAATGATGGGGATTACTCTGCCCCAGCATACACAGTGTTTACCACTCTCGTACACCAAGCTCCCTATCCTTGTAGCAGGGGTCCTTCTGTTCCTCAGTATTCCCGATCATTCTTACCCTCATTAGATCTTGCAAAATGCACCACCTAATGCCGGTCAGGGTTAAACTCCATCTGCCATCACTCTTTACCAACTGATCAGTCCCACCAGTAACGCACACACTACCACAAATTTCAATATCGTCTACAAGTTTCCCTGCCAACCTGGCGTTGGATGGTAATTTTGTACCTCCAGCTTTGAACACAGCTCAGCACTGCCACGGCTGGCTATGACTCGCTCCGGAGATTCACTCTGAGCCCCAGTTACCAAATCCCTGCCCATGAGGGCAAGGGCAGAGACCTGTTTAGAGGGCAGACTGCTCCTAGGTGCAACGCTCCCCCCCCACCCCCCAGTACAGAACAAGGTTGTGCTTCGCTTTACATCTGGTCCCTGAAGTGCGTGAAGGGACAGATCTCCCAGTGAGAAACAGCTCCTCACTCCCTCTACCCCTTGCCCTCCCAGCGCCGTGCCTGCCCCTCGACTCTTACCTTCTCAACATTGGCCCAGAACTGCTTGACTTCCTTGGCAACATTGGAGGCAATGCGGCGGAGTTTGGCCTGCTCTTCCCTTTTGGCCCTCTCTTCCTTCTGCCGCAGGTCCTCATGGAATCGCAGAACTGTCCTTGCCACCTGGTCCAGGCCAAAAGAATTGATCTCCAGTAAGAGGGAGCCTTGGGGATCTGTGGAAAAAGTTGAACACCACCAGGGGACCCAGGTCTCACTCCTGGTGGGAAGGTGGAGGCCCTAAGATACAAGCGATGGAGCACAGCCCTGTCTAGCTGGGACTTATGGCGGTGTAGAAGGTCACCAAAGAGCATGGCGTAATACTTATCAGTTATGTGAATAGATGGTGGAAGAGTTTTTAGCCTGCGTTTGACCATGGGGATGTGAAGGAACAACAAGAGGGGTTTCACTCCATGTTGGGCAGGGAAATGTGAGATGTTGCACCTTTAAGAGAGCAAATGTAAATGGAGAGGACACAGTGAATGGCAAGACTCTTAATAGTACTAATGTACCGAGAGATCTTAGGGTCCAAGTCCACAGCTCCCTGAAATTGGCCACAGAAGTAGATAGGGTGGTAAAGAAGGTATACAGCATGCTTGCCTTTATTGGTCGAGGAATTAAGTTCAAGAGTCAGTAAGTTGTACTGTAGCTTTATAAGACTCCAGTTATGCTGCATCTGGAATACTGTGTGCAGTTCTGCTTGTCCCAACAGGGGAGAGGTTACAGGGATTAGCCTTGTTACACATACATCGAAACATACAGTGAAATGTGTTGTTTATGACGACAAACAACGCAGTCCAAGAAGGTGCTGGGGGCACATTCCTCCCACATTTCAAAGATATAAAGGTTAATGTTAAGTGCTGTCACGCTGCCAGTGCCAAAAGCACACCCAGAGGAAATCCACGTGGTCAAGGGAAGAACGTAGAGATTCCTTACAGACAGCAGTGGGAATTATATCCCAGATGCTGGCACTGTGAAGCATTTCACTAACCACTGTACTACTGTGAATCCAGGTTGCTGACATGCAGTGCTACAGTGATCACACTACCGTGCCACCATGCTGCCCATGAAGTGTGTACAGCAGGACACAGAGGGCTGTGCCAACAGAACAGGACATCACAGTAGAGTTAAAAAGCATTTCACTGTATGTTTTGATGTACATTGACAAATAGAGCTAACCACTCACCTACTGGGCGAGCATGGGATGAAGAGACGGCTCCTATGCTCTCCTCTCTCACTGTTCCTACACTGTTCTATGCTCTACGTTCTCCCAGGCCAAGTGTATGGATCCCAGGATCCATCCTAGAGTGGATGGACCCTCCCTGCTCGATTTCCCAGGGAAGGGGGACGGGGCACTCACCTTCCTCGCCACACCCCTCTTCCAACGCCGCTCCTGGGAGAAGTCGGCTGACAGCCACTGCATTTCCTCACACAGATAGTCCCACTGGGCCTTCGGACGGATGGGCTCCGTCACACGGTTCAGCCGCCTCAGAGACCACAGACCCTCCCGGCGCAATTCAGCAATCCGGTGCTCAATTTTCGCCTCCTGCAGGATGAGGAAGGGGAGGGGCAGTCAGCCAGATAGGAGGGGTAGGGCAGTCCCGTACTGAAATACTGAGGGTGGGAGACAATCCCAGGCAGAGGGATGAGGGGGAGGAAGAGGAGGGAAATAGGCAGTCGCAGATGGGGAGAGTAGGGAGGAGGGGGGTCAGTACTGCTGGTAAGAGACAGGAACATGGAGACGGCGAGCGGGTGTGGGTGTTTCAGATCATGATCCCCTTCAGACACCACCCCCACCCCCCACTGCTCACTCACGTGCTTGGCCTGCTCAGCGATCTCAGCCTGCGTCTTGTCCCAGGCTTGGCCCTTGCCGGCCTGGTGTGCCTGGCTGGGCTCCCAGAGCCCAGGGCTTAGCGATACCCGGCCATGCCCCCTCAGTGAGCCCAGCCCGTCCAGGGAGTCATTGGCCAGGCAGCCAGGGTGGGCTGGAGAGGCTCCCGCGCTGGAGGCTGGAGAGGAGGAGGAGGAGGAGGATGACGAGGAGGCAGAGGAGGAAGAGGAGGAGGAGGAGCAAGATGAGGAGGAAGAGGAAGAGGAGGAGGAGGAGGAAGAGGAGGAGGAGGAGGAGGTGGGCAAGATGGGGCTGCTACCAGTCATTCCCTCCTTGTTCTGTGTGACCTGTAGAGAGATTCACTCCGTTAATAAATAAGGCACATAGAACACTACCCACTTCCCCCACCAGAACTAGTCCATGCATTACCTGCTCCTTATCTATCCATCAGGGCATCACAGGATATTCCCCACTTCCCCAGCCGATCAAGACCACACCGTAACCCCTGACAAAGCTCTTCATCATTCACCAGCTTTGGTGTCTTCCGCTGACTACTAGATGCATGAACAACACTGTCATCTGGACCGTTAACGTAGGTGGCAAATGACAGTGGCTCAGCACTGATCCCTGTGGTACACCACTGGGCGCTGGCCTCCAGTCTGAGAAACAACCCTGCATCCTCCCACTGCTAACTCTGCCACCCTGTCTACCTGCTAACACTGGTTTCTGGCAAGCATGCAGCCAAACCCCTAGGTCCCATTGTTCTACAACATCGCCAGGCAGTTGGAGAGACGGTAGGAGCCGTGGAGGGAAGGAGGGACAGACTGAGATGGAAGGAACGTTGAAGGGAGGAAGACAGAAGGATAGAGAGATCAGTGCGGGGGTGGAGATAGATGGAGGGAGGGACAGATAACAAGATGGAGGAAACGGTGGCGAGAGGGATGGAGAGATTGGCAGAGGTAGCGAGGGTCTGACAGAAGGAGGGGAAGAAGAGAGAGACAGAAACAGAGACAGGCGCACGTGCGCACACACTCATAAGATGGAGACATTTGCAGGAGAGGGCAAGAGGGACGGATGGAGAGCGTGTGCTGGAGGGACAGGGAAAGAGAGATCAGTGGAAGGAGTGAGTGAGAAAGCAAAGGACAAAGAAATTGATGGAGTAACGTTAGGATAGACAGAGAGACAGATGAATCAGTTGAGGGACAGAGAGAAGTTGGAATAATGATTTGTATTCCTAAGTCTCTCTGTTCTACAATACTCCCCAGGCTCCTTCTGTTCACTGTGAAAGTCCTACCCTGTTTTGTCTTCCTAAAATGTAACACCTCACACTATACTGAATTAAACTCCATTTGCCATTCTCTGGCCAATTTATTCAGCAGATCAAAATCCCCCTGTAAATCCTGATAACCACCTTCAACTGACCTATACCACTCGTGACTTACACAGCTTTGTAAGGTAATCCCTCAGTCTCCTACACTCCAAGGAATAAAGTCCCAACCTCTCTCTCCTAACTCAATTCCTTGAGTATCAGCAATAACCTCGTAAGTCCCCTTCTGTACTGTGCGCAGCTTCCTACAGCAGGGTGATCAAAAGTGAACGCAATACTCCAAGTGCGGCCTCACTAACGTCCTGCACAACTGCATAATAACATCCCAACTCTGCACTCAGTGCCCTGAATGATGGAGGAGTGTGTGCCAAACACCTTCTTCACTGCCACGTCCGCCTGTGACACTGAAGTACCTTTGTTCCACAATATTTCCAAGGAAAAGGCAGTGACTACCACTGAGGAGCAGGAGAGTGGCTTCTGTGGGGCAGTACCTGTCTGTGGTGTGCGTTGTACTGCAGGGCAGGACTGCTCTGCATCTTGCAGCCTCCTCTGCTGGTGACGTAGACACACTCAGGGCGCTCCAGAACGGCCAAGCTGTTGGGTAGCTGCTGCAGGGCATGCTCGGTGCTGAACACATTCTGGAAAGTCGGCCTGCCAGACGAGGCGTCCACGTCCTGGGTCCCCTGCTGACCCAGCGTCCGTTCGACACAGTTGAGTAACACCACGCCTATGTATGGGGGCGGGGGGAGAAGTAGAGGGACAGGGTTAAACACAGGCAGAAGTTCCCTCAGTGCCATCCCATCACACACACCCGGGATCAGACATGGAGTCAAGCTCCCCCCACACCATCGCATAACACACTCCCAGGATCAGACACAGGATGAAGCTCTCTTGACAGCGTCCCAAAGACTCCCTCCACACCCCTAGTTTCACTCCACTCCCAAGTACCTGGGTGCTGTGCAGTATCCCCGTTTCCCTCAGTGTATCCTTCCACGGTGTTGGTTGAAGTTGCAACACCGGTCCTGTTGTTGGGGAGAGGAGAAAGGGAAGGAGGAAGAGGAGAAGAAACAAGCAGCAGTGGTTAAACTGGGCTCCGCGAAGATCTAAATAGCTTTTTCAGACAGCCGGCTCAGCCAAACGTAATACTCCTCTTCTGTCAGGATGAATGACAGCATGCACATCCCATCCCACCCAGAGCTTTTTATTATAACTGTCCTTGGAGTCAGAGATAAAGAGTGCAAAAATAGGCCCTTCCGTCAATCTGTCTGTACTGACAGTCTTGCCTGTCCATACTCCTCTGCCCACAGTCCTAACCCAGGGGTACCAGAGGTCAGCAGATCCTGTCCTTCTTCCTGCGGGGACTGTTCCAGCTGCTGAGCTCTCAGAGGGGTGGCACAAACGCCATCTGTAAGTTCACCAATAACACCACTGTTGTTGGCAGAAACTCAAAGGGCAATGAGGAGGCATACAGGAATGACATATATGCTCGTTGAGATGTCATGACAGCAACCTCGCACTCAGTGTCAGCAAAACCAAAGGAATGACTGTGGACTTCAGGAAAGAGGAGTCAGGGGATCACATCCCAGTCCTGGTCGAGTGGTCAGCAGCGGAAAGGGTGAGCAGCTTCAAATTCCCAGGTGTCAACATCTCAAGAGGATCTACCCTGAGCCCAACATATTGATGCAGTTAGGAAGAAGGTACTCCAACAGCCATACTTCATTAGAAGCTTGAGAAGATTTGGTATGTCACCACAGACTCTGGCAAATTTCTAGAGATACACATGGAGACATTCTGACTGGCTGTATCACTGTCTGGTATTGATCGCAAGAGTCTGCAGAGTGTTGTACTCAGCCACTACATTATGAGCACAACCATCCCCACTATCAAGGACACTTTCAGGAGGCTGACAACCCTCACCATCCAGGACATGCCCTCTTATTACCATTGGGGAGGTACAGCCCGAAACCCACACTCAACAATTTAGCAGTAGCTTCTCCCCCACTACCATCAGATTTCTTTACAGTCCATGAACACTACCTCACTATTCCTTTCTTTCTGCATTAGTTATATTTTACTTTACACTAATGCGATACTTTACAATGTATTGCTACTGCAAATCGTACAACTTTGTAATATTAAACCTGTTTCTGATTCACCAACAGACTGCTTATTGCTGCCTGAGCCCTGTTCATTCGCATTCCTGACACCCCCACCCCCACCCCAACCGCTCATCCGGTGGCCCAAGATAAGTACTGGACCTCAACTTGTCAAGCAGCAGTTAGGAATGGGCCATAAATAAAAATGAATACACAGTAACTTCCGCTTGCACTCCGAGATTCCAAATAATTCAATCCCAGTTTACACAATCTCTCCTACTATCTGCAGAGTTGTGCTGAACAATGTCTACATGAGAGAAGCCAGCATAATCAACGACCCCACCTACCCCAAACAGTCTCTCTTCTCCCCCTCTCATTGAGTAGAAGATACAAAAGCCTGAAAGCACATCCCACCATGCTCAAGGGCAGTTTCTACCCTTAATACCATTGTAAGACTATTGAACAGTTTACTAGACTGCTAAGACAGACAAACTCAGAACCTACCTCATTACAGACCTTGCATCTTATTGCCTACCTGCACTGTAACACTTTATTCTACATAATGCTATTGTTTTGTACATGCCTGCTGACACCACTTGTTTTCAAATTTGCTGACACGACCACTGTCACAGGGCGAATCAAAGGTGGTGGCAACTCAGCTTATGAGAAAGAGATTGCAAATCTGGATGAATGGTGCCACAAAAGCCTCTCACTCACTGTCAGGAAGACCAAGGCGCTGATGATTGACTTACTCTGTGGTGACATACCAAATCTTCTCAAGCTTCTAATGAAGTATGGCTGTTGGAGGAAACCAGAGGTCCATGAGCTAGTCTTCATTAGCGGATCAGAGGTGGAGAGGGTCAGTCATTTTAAATTCCTCAGTGTTATCATTTTGGAGATCGTATCCTAGTGCAATTATGAAGAAAGCACAGCAGTGTCTCTACTCAGGAGTTTGCAAAGATTCAGCATGATACTTAAATCTTTGGTGAACTTCTACAGATGTATGGTTGATAGTATACTGACTGGCTGCATCAAACCACAGCCTGGAATGGAAACACTGATGTCCTTCAATGGAAAATCCTACAAAAAGCAGTTCATCACAGCTAAAGCCCTCCCCACCATTGAGCACTGAAAGAAGAGCTAGTAAGAGATTTGAAAGTGGGAGGGGAAGGGCCTCCTCCTCCCACTTTCAAATCTCTTACTAGCTTTTCTTTCAGTTAGTCCTGACGAAGGGTCTCGGCCCAAAACGTCGACTGTACCTCTTCCTAGAGATGCTGCCTGGCCTGCTGCATTCACCAGCAACTTTTATGTGCGTTGCTTGAAATTCCAGCATCTGCAGATTTCCTTGTGTTAACTTCTCTCAATTTCATTTGCCCCATTATTGAAATGCTCCCACAACAAACAGACTCACTTTCAAGAACTCTCTTCATTCCAGGTTGTTCATATTTATTGCTTATATATTTATTATTATTTCTTTCTTTTGATATTTGCAGTTTGCTGTCTTTTGCACACTGAC
This sequence comes from Mobula birostris, assembly GCF_030028105.1. NCBI lineage: Eukaryota > Metazoa > Chordata > Chondrichthyes > Myliobatiformes > Myliobatidae > Mobula > Mobula birostris. The sequence continues at coordinate 2,233,608 of NC_092380.1, forward strand.
AGAATGTCCAAGTTGGTGTGGTTTTTCATCGATTGGTGGAAGAGATACAGGGAAGGAGAAGGGGGGGGGCGGAGTCTGATGGGCAAAAGGCCATGCAAGAAAGAAAAGCGGGGAGGAGCACCAGAGGGAGGCAATCGGCGGCAAGGAGATAAAGCAAGAGAAGGAAAAGGGAATGGAGAATGGTGAAAGGGTGGGGGGCATTACCAGATGTTCAAGAAGTCAATGTTCATACCATCAGGTTGGAGGCTATCCAGACAGAATACAAAGTGTTGTTCCTCTAACTTCAGAGTGGCCTCATCGCGAAAGTGGAGGAGGCCATGGATAGACATACCGGAATGGGAATGGGAAATGTATTTAAAATGGGTGGCCACTGGGAGATCCTGCTTTTTCTGGCAGATGGAGTGTAAGTGCTTGGCGAAATGGTCTCCCAATCTACATCTGGTCTCACCAATATGCAGGAAGCCACACCAGGAGCACTGGACACAGTATAATACGTCATCAGACTAACAGGTGACATGTTGCCTTACCTGGAAGAACAGTTTGGGGCCCTAAATGGCAGTGAGGGCAAAAGTGTAGGGGCAGGTGTAGCACTTGTTCCACTTGCAAGGATAAGTGACAGGAGGGAGATCAGTGGGGAGGGACGTACAGACAAGGGAATTGCGTAGGGAACAATCCCTGTGGAAAGCAGAAAGGGATGAGGGAGGTGGGAAGGATGTGCTTGGTGGTGGGGTCTCATTGGAAATGGTGGAAATTGCAGGGAATTATGTGCTGGACGTGGAGGTTGGTGGGGTGGTCGGTGAGGACAAGACAAACCCTGTCCCTGGTAGGGTGGCAGGTGGATAGGTTAAGAGCAGACGTGTGTGAAATGGAAGAAATGCAGTTGAAGTCAGCATTGATGGTGGAGGAAGAGAAGCCCCTTTGTTTGAAGGAGGACATCTCATTCGTTCTGGAATGAAAAGCCTAAGCCTGAGAGCAGCTGCAGCGGAGACGGAGGAATTCAGAAAAGGGGATGGTGTTTTTGCAAGTAACAGGGTGGGAGGAGGTATAGTCCAGATTGTTTTGAAGATTTCATAGGCTTGTAACAAACATCAGCAGATAAGCTGTCTCCAGAGACAGAGCTACCAATCAATTTCCCAGCTCCTTACTTCATTCCTCCCCCTTCAGGTTTCACCTATAACCTTGTGTTTCTCTCTCCCCTCCCCCCACCTTTTAAATCTACTCCTCAGCTTTATTTTCTCCAGTTCTGCTGAAGAGTCTCAGCCAGACACGTAGGCTATATTCTTTTCCATAGATGCTAACTGGCCTCCCGAGTTCCTCCAGCATTTTGTGTCTTTTGCTTGGATTTCCAGCATCTGAAGATTTTCTCTTGTTTTTCATTGATTCTATTAAGGTTATTATTCTATTATGGATTTATTGAATATGCCTGAAAGAAAATGAATTTCAGGGTGTATTTGGTGACATATATGTCTTTGATAATAAATTTACTTTGAATTTTTACCATGCACTGTGCAATGAATTGATCTGTACGAACAGTATGCAAGACAAGTTTTGCACTGTATCTCGATTCACGGACAATAATAAACCAATTCCAAATCCAGAAATCTGGGTAGGCTGCATCCACAGTACTGCATTCTGGAAAACTCATACAACCAGACTCACGGACAGCATCCACCTCCCTGTTGCAGAGTACGGTAAGATGTACTCTTAACCTATCACTTGACCTCCACCAGTTAGGATCCTGGACCCTTTTGTTTAACTACACTGTACTTTCTCTGCGCTCTGCTACTATTTTACCCTATTCTACCTCAATGCAATGCGCAATGATCTGATCTGCATGAACTGTATATCCGTACGTGTGGCAATGTAAACCCCATACCGGAACAGGCCCTTCTATCATAAACATCTCTATTGTATCTGCTTCCATCACCCCCTTTGGCAACAGAGTCCAAGCACTCACCACTCCATTAAAAAAATAACCTTGTAAACATCCTTTACCTCTTCTCACCCAAGGAATCCAAAATCGTCCACCATATCTTACAATTGCAAATCAAAAATAAATCCATCAGGCTTTCAGGATTCAGGAAATAAATTAAAACAATTGTAAACAAAATTAAAGGAAGACTAAATCATTCTCTCTTTTGCCCTCCTGATCATCTGCCGAACCAGTGCATTAACATTTGGCTTTTCAGTCTGTTTCCTCAGTTTTACACAGTTGGCAGCATGAAGCAGTGGACAGTGCCAGAGCTGGGCGCTACCCAAACCGTCGACATATGTACCTGTCTGCGCATGCCTCTTCTCCCCCCCACCCCGCTGCATGTGGCATCCTTCCTCTGCGCATGTGCCTCCCTCCCTCCTCTCTCCACATGATCATTTCACCCTCCCTTCCTATGTACTTCCCTCTTCCCCCCCCCCAATCGCTCTGAGGAGGCCTGACAGAAACTTATATATAGATGAGTCAGATAATTACAGCCTGTTTCTTCAGGGTGAAAATATGAAATACTAGAGGGCAGAGGTTTAGAATGAGAGAGGGGCCTGTGGTTGGTGTCTGGAACAGACTATAATGGGAAGCAGATACAATACAGTCAATTAAATATGCAAATAACCAAACAGAGAATGGAAAGATGTAAGATTGGTTTATTATCTTCAGCTGTACCAAGGTACAGTCAAAAGCTTGTCATGCATTCTGTCAAGGAAATCAATTCATTGGTGTATTGAGGTAGAACTGAAGAATGCAGAACAAAGTGTAACAGCTACAGAGAGTGCAGTGCAGGTAAACAATAAACAACAAGATCATAATGAAGTCATCTGAGAAATCAAACGTCCATCTTATCGTACTAAGTGTCTGTTCCAGACCTTTGATATCAGCAGGACAGACACGCGCTTTCAGGCGTTTGTATCTTCTGCCTGATGGGAGAGGGGTGAAGAGAGAATGTCTGGGTCTTTGATTATGCTGGCTGCCTACTGAGGCAGCAGGAAGTGTAGACAGTGGATGGAGAGGACACTAGTTTCCATGATTCTATGGTGCATCAATAAGAAATGGTATTTGGCATCATGATAAGTAAAAACAGAAGGCAGAAAGGCCCATTTCTGTGCTCTACCAGTTAATGATTTTGGTTCATCCTCCCTCTCCAAGGCCATCATACCCTTCCTGTAGAGCAACATCCAGAACTGCATCAACCTCCAGCCGAGCTCTGACCAAGAATATAAGAACCTGAAGCATCACCCCAGAGATTCAGCAGATGCTAGAAATCCCGAGCCACACACATAAGACAAAGGAGGAACTCAGCAGAGCGGGCATGGAGGGGAAATAAACAAGACTATTTTTCAAGCTGAAATCCTTCACCAGGACTGGAAAGGAAGGGGCAGAAGCCAGAATAAGAAGGTAGGGGAAGTACAACATGGCAAGTGATAGATGAGACTAGGTGAGGGGGGGAAGAGGGGGTAAAATATGAGAAGCTGGGATATGATGTGGAAGAGGTAATGGCTCAAAGAAGGAATGACAGGAGAGGACAGTGGGAAGGAAAGGTGGGAACCAGAGGAAGATGATAGGCAGGAAGGCGGGGAAGAGAGGGACAAGAGGGCCACTAGAATGGTGGAGAAATATGAAAGGTGACAGTGGTAAAAACCAGAGAGAATAAGTTAACAGCAGTAAAGAGAAATCGATGTTTATATTGGAAACTATTCAGAGAGAATACAAGGTGTTGCTCCTCCAGCTTGTGAGTGGCTTCACCAAGGCAATAAAGGTGGCCATGGACAGCAATGCCGTTGTGGAATTGGGAAGTAAACTCAATGGGTGGTCAACCTTGTTATGGCCCAGTGGCTGCCTACACTGCCCTTCCCCTCCGATACTTCATTCTGCATTTTGTTTTTGCCTTTCCCTTTGTACAGCCTGAATGTACTTGTGTTTTGAAATTATCTGTCTGGCTGGCACACAAACGAAACAGGAGCTTTACACTGTTGCTCAGTACACATGGCAATAATAAACTGGGCAGTACAGGAAGGGTGGACAAGGTAGCAGCAGTGAAGAGCCTACTCCCTCCTCCCTCCCTACCTTGCACACCTGGGTTACGTGCCCAGTTAGAAAGGAACAATACAGAAACTGACCCTTTGGCCCATTGAGCCAGTACTGACCACACATTTACCTCAAACCTGTATACCCATCAACTTACCCTCTACCCTCAGTTCAACCCCACAGCCACACACAAGGTGGGGGCAAGTTACAGTGACTGATTAACCCATCTTTCACTGAGACGGGAATGAGGAGGAAGAAACCCACCCGTTCAAAGGGAGAGGGCGCAGATTCCTCAAGACAAAACTGGAAGTAGGGATTGATTACAGGTTTCAGTCCTGACGAAGGGTCTCGGCCCAAAACGTCGACTGTACCTCTTCCTAGAGATGCTGCCTGGCCTGCTGCATTCACCAGCAACTTTGATGTGTGTTGCTTGAATATAGGTTTCTGGCTTTACCCACTGTGCCAGCAGGCAGTGGTTACGCTGACCACCTCTTTAGGACAGGTTCAGTAGGTGCAGCAATAGACACCACCCCATCCCCGGTGGATAGGGTGCTAAAGAAAGCAAAAGAAATTAATAAAGCATAATCTGTTGTATTTATCAGTTGCAAAACTGAGTTCAAGAGTAAGGAGATTGTTTTGCAGCTTTATGAAATGTTAATGAGGTCACATCGGGAGTATTCTGTGCAGTTCTGGTGGTCTGCTAGAGGAAAGGTGTGGGGGGCTTTGGAGAGGGTGAAGAGGAGGTTCACCAGGATGCTGCTCGATTAGAGGGCACGAGCTGTAAGAAGTCAGACAAACTTGGGCTGTGTTCTCCAGAGCAGCAGAGGTGGAGGGGAGACCAAATAGAGGTTTATAAGATCAAGAGAGGCCTAAGCGTTAGATAGCTGGTACCTCCCTCCCTTGGGTAGAAATGGCTTATACTGGAGAGCATGTATTTAAGGGGAGGAGGGGGCAAGTTCAAAGTAAATATGCAGGGCAAGTTGTTTTTTTTATATATGTAAGGGTTTTGTTATATAAGATCACATACATAGGGCAGCGGGAGACTGGAATGCACTGCCAGAGGTGGTGGTGAAAACAAATATGACTAAGGAATTCAAGAGGCTCTTGCATAGGCACATGAATGTGCAGAAAATCAAAGGATGTGAATATTGTGTAGACAAAGTTCAGCTGGGCATTTGATTTCTAAATTCAGCACAACACTGGGCAGGAGTTCCATGTTCAGTGACCAGTGGTGTTCCACACGGATCTGTTTTGAGACCGCTGCTCTTTGTGATTTCTATAAATGAATTGCATGAGAAAGTGCAAGGTGGGTTTAGTAAGTTTGCAGATGACACAAAGCTTGAAGGTGTTGTGGATAGTGTAGAAGGTTGTAGAAGGTTACAACAGGACATTGTAAGATGCAGAACTGGGCTGAGAAGTTGCAGATAAGAGTTCAATCAGGAAAAGTGAGAAGTGATTCACTTTGGAAGGTCAAACAAAGGCACAGTATACGTTAATACAGGAATCTTAGCAGTGAGAAACAGGAAGATCTTGGGGTCCACGTCCACAGATCCAGCCAATTTGATAGGATGGTTAAGAAGGCGTATGGTGTGTTGGCCTTCATCAGTTGAGGGACTGAGTTCAAGAGTCGCAAAGTAATGTTGCAGCTCCATGAACTCTTGATGAGACCGCACTTCGGAAAATTGCGTTCAGTTGTGGTCACCTCATTCTAGGGTTTGGGAGCCTTAGAGAGGTAGAGGACACTTACCAGGATGCTGCCTGGATTAGAGAACATATCTGATTAAGAAAGGTTGGATGAGCTAGGGCTTTTCTCTTTGGAGCAATGGAGGAAAAGAGGTAACTTTAACAGAGGTGTACAAGCTGATAAGAGGCCCTTTTTCTATAAAGGTGATTAGGGGGAAGTATAACTTGGCATGTCAGGGGTTGATTTCTTTTTTAAACAGAGTGTTAAGTGGATGGAGCACACTGCCAAACTCTACAAAGGCTGATATATTTACAGACTCAGAGATAGGAACATAGATGAAAGAAAAATGAAGAGCTGTATGGAAGGGAAACACGATCTTGAAAGTCAGCTACAAGTATGATGTTGTGGCCATCTCTGAAACTTGGCCAAAGGATGGCTGCCATTGGGAGCTGAACATCCACGGATATGCGGTGTTTTGGAAAGATAGGTTAGTAGGCAGAGGGGGTGGTGTGGCTCTGTATAAGAAATAATATTAAATCATTGGAAAGAGACGACATAGGATTGGAAGGTGTAGAGTCTCTATGGGTTGAGTTAAAAAATGACAAGGGTAAAAGGACCCTAATGGCAGTTGTATACAGGCCTCCAAGCAGCAGCCGGGATGCGGATTACAAATTACAGCAGGAGAGAGAAAAGGCGTGTCACAATAATTGTTGGGGATTTTAACACGAAAGTGGACTGGGAAAACCAGGTCAGTACTGGACCTCAAGGGAGATCATTTGTAGAATGTCTAAGGGATGGCTTTTTAGAACAGCTTGTTGAGCCCACTAGGGGGCTGGCTGTGCTGGATTGGGTGTTGTGTAATGTTATGTTCCGGAGGTGATAAGAGAGCTTAAGGTTAATGAAGTCTTAGGGAACAGTGATCACAACATCATCAAGTTCACATTGAAATTTGAGAGGGAAAAAATAAAATCCAATGTGTCAATATTTCAGTGGAATAAAGGAAATTACGATGGCATGAGAAGGGAAATGGCCAAAGTTGACTGGAAAGGGACACTAGCAGAAAGGACAGCAAAGCAGCAATGGCTGGAGTCTCTGCAAAAAAATGAGGGAAGTGCAAGACAGATATATTCCAAACATGAAGAAATTTTCAAAGGGAAGAAGGACACCACCGTGGCTGACAAGTGAAGTCAGAGTCAAAGTAAAAGCAAAAGAGAGGGCATACAAGGAAACTAGACCTAGTGGGAAGATAGAGAATTGGGGAGCCTTTAAAAACTTGCAGAAGGAACTAAGAAAGTCATTCAGAAGGAAAAGATGAATTATGAAAGGAAGCTGGCCACTAATATCAAAGGCGGCAGTAAAAGCTTTTTTTAAGTATATAAAGGGTAAAAGAGAGTCAGGGGTAGATATAGGACCAATACAAAATGTCGCTGGAGATATCACAAAGAGATGCAGAGATAGCAGAGGAAATGAATGCGTATTTTACATCAGTCTTTACAGTGGAAGACGTCTGCAGTATACTGGACATTCAGAGTGTCAGGGAAGTGAAGTTTGTGCAGTGAAAATTATGACTGAGAAGGTGTTAAAGAAGCTTAATGGTCTGAGGGCGGATAAATCTCCTGTACCTGATGGAATGCACCCTCGGGATCTGAACAGAGTAGCTGGGGAGATTGCGGAGGCATTAATGATGACCTTTCAAGAATCGATACATTCTGGCATCGTACCGAATGACTGGAAAATTGCAAATGTTACTCCGCTATTTAAGGGTGGGAGGCAGCAGAAAGGAAACTATAGACCTGTTAGCATGACATCAGTGGTTGAGAAGTTGTTGGAATCCACTGTTAGGGATGAGATTACGGAGTACCTGGAAGCACATGACAAGATAGGCAAAGCCAGCCTAGTTTCATGAAAGGAAAATCCTGCCTGACAAACATACTGCAATTCTTTTGAGGAAATTACAAGCAGGGTAGACAAAGGAGATGCAGTAGACCTGGTGTAACTTGGATTTTCAGAAGACCTTTGACAAGATGCTGCACATGAGGCTGCTTAGCAAGAAAAGAGCCCATGGAATTACAGGGAAGTTATTAGCGTAGGTGGAGCATTGGCTGGTCAGCAGAAACAGCGTGGGAATAAAAGGATCCTCTTCTGGCTGGCTGCAGGTTACCAGTGGAATTCCACAGGGGTCAGTGTTGGGACCACTGCTTTTTACGATGTATGTTGATAATTTGGACTACGGTACTAATGGATTTGTGGCTAAATTTGCCTATGATAGAAAGACAGGTGGAGGAGTGGGTAGTGTTGAGGAAACAGAGAGCCTGCAGAGAGATGTAGATAGTTTAGGGGAGTGGGCAAAGAAGTGGCAAGTGAAATACAATGTTGGAAAGTGTCTGGTCATGCACTTTAGTGGAAGAAATAAACAGGCAGACTATTATTTAGATGGGGAGAGAATTCAAAATGCAGAGATGCAAAGGGACTTGGGAGTCCTTGTGCAAGATATCCTAAAGGTTAACCTCCAGGTTGAGATGGTTATGAAGAAGGTGAATGCAATGTTGACATTCATTTCTAGAGGTATAGAATATAAGAGCAGGGATGCCATGTTGAGGCTCTATAAGGCACCCGTGAGACCACACTTGGGAGTATTGTGTGCAGTTTTGGGCTCCTTATTTTAGAAAGGATATACTGACATTGGGGGGGGGTTCAGAGAAGATTCCAGGAATGAAAGGGTTACCATATAAGGAACATCTGGCAACTCCTGGGCTATATTCCCTGGAGTTCAGGAGAATGAGGGGGGACCTCAAAGAAACATTCCGAATGTTAAAAGGCATAAGCAGATTAGATATGGCAAAGTTATTTCCTATGGTACAGGATTCTAGGACAAGAGGGTATGACTTCAGAATTGAAGGACGTCCTTTTAGAACTGAGATCTGTGCAATTTGTTGCCACAGGCAGCTGTGGAGGCCAAGTCATTGGGTGTATTTAAGGCAGAGATAGATAGGTTCTTGATTAGCCAGGGCATCAAAACGTATGGGGTGAAAGCAGGGGAGTGGAGATGACTAGAAGAATTGGATCAGCCCATGACTGAATGGCAGAGAAGACTCGAAGGGCCGAAAAGCCTACTTCTGCTCCTATATCTTATGGTTTAACATTGTGGACTGAAGGACTCTGTACCGTGCTGTACTTTTCTAAGTTCTACTTTACTAGCAGAACAGTACATCTTCAACAACTCCCCACCTTCAACAGGGCAGTCAGGACTTGTACCCGCCCCCCCCCCCCAACACCACAGTGGGAGATGGAAGAGTCACCGTGGATTTGACAAGGGGTCCCATGTTACAAGGAATTTCAAGTCAACAAATCTCATACTTTGCTGGCTGTCTCCTCAGCTCCTATCGACTCCAGCAATTAACTGTGGCAACAGAGCCACTGGCTCCCCAAGGCACAGTCTTCGATTTACATCGATCTTACATTGTCACAAACAGCCACAGAGACAGGAAGAGGTGCGGTTTCCAGGGCGGGTTACACAAGGATATACGAGAGGAAGGGTGACCCAGACATGGGGAGGGACAAAGGGGTTAAACTAAGATGTGAAAGGAGACCAGATTTTTGAAATGGAGGAACTGCTTTCCAAAGACCCAGGTGCGGAGAGGAATAAAGTCTGAAACTCCAGCACTGTGCAACAGATCTGTGGAATGACTGGGGGGGGGGGGGGTACAGAATGAAGAGGCAGGGCTGGAAAGGGTTGGCCAGGAGAGCACAAGGAATTGTTCTCAAGAAGAACTGGTCCCTGAAAGATTTAATGGGATGCTTCCTGAATTAGAGAATACGCCTTATGCGGAAAGGTAGGGCTTTTTTCCTGGGAGCAATGGACAATGACCAGGCTCCTTAGTAAAGCTAATTAAGATGAAAATAGGCACAGATCATTCCCACAGTCCTGATTGAGAAGTTACAGAACCTGGGCCTCTGTACCTCCCTCTGCAATTGGATCCTCGACTTCATAGCCGGAAGACCACAATCTGTGTGGATTGGTGATAATATCTTCTCCCTGCTGAAAATCAACACTGGTGCACCTCAGAGGTGTGTGCTTAGCCCACTGCTCTATTCTCTCTATACCCATGACTGTGTGGCTAAGCATAGCTCAAAAACCATCTATACATTTGCTGATGATACAACCATTGTTGGTAGAATCTCAGATAGTGACGAGAGGGCGTAGAGGAGTGAGATATGCCAACTAATGGAGTGGTGTCACAGAAACAACCCTGCACTCAACGTCAGAAAGTCGAAAGAGCTGATTGTGGACTTCAGGAAGGGTAAGACGGAGGAACACATACCCATCCTCACAGAGGGATCAGAAGTGGAGAGAGTGAGCAGTTTCAAGTTCCTGGGTGTCAAGATCTCTGAGGACCTAACCTGGTTCCAACATATCGATGAAGTTATAAAGAAGGCAAGACAGTGACTATACTTCATTAGGAGTTTGAAGAGATTTGGTACTTCAACAAAAACACTCAAAAACATCTATAGATGTACCTAGGAGAGCATTCTGACAGGCTGCATCACTGTCTGGTATGGGGGGTTGGGTGGCTACTGCACACTGAAAGAAGCTGCAGAGGGTCGTAAATTTAGTCGGCTCCATCTTGGATACTAGCCTACAAAGTACCCAGAACATCTTCAAGGAGCGGTGTCTCAGAAAGGCAGGGTGCATTATTAAAGACCTCCAGCACCCAGGACATGCCCTTTTCTCACTGTTACCATCAGGTAGGAGGTACAGAAGACTGAAGACACACACTCACCGATTCAGGAACAGCTTCTTCCCTTCTGCCATCCGATCCCTAAATGGACATTGATCCTGTGAACACTACCTCACTTTTTAAATGTATTATTTCTGCTTTTGCATGATTTTAATCTATTCCATATATGTATACTGTAACTGGTTTACTTAATTATTATTTTTATTCTTTTTCTTCTTCTATATTATGTATTACATTGAACTGCTGCTGCTAAGTTAACAAATTTCATGTATATGCCAGTGATAATAAATCTGATTCTGACAGCATGGACATCCCATGCCTTATATGCAGTATTGCAATGGCTAATACCAAAGGGCACCCTGAGCTAAGTTTAGGAGATGTCAATGGTATTTTTTTTTTGTTTTTCAAAGAGTGGTATTTTTGTCCAGTGTAGTATTAGAGGCTGATAGATCAGAGGGATTAAAAAGATTTTTAAACAGGCACAAGAATGTGAGAAAAACGAAGGGTTATGGGCTATGTAGGAGGGGTTACACTGAAGGGCCCGTACTGTACTGATCTGTTATACACCGCTGCAAAATTATGATTTGCTCCAACCAAAAAAGTCCATTCTTGTTCAAGGTCTCATCGTGATTCAAGCCCTCCAGAATCCTTGCTGTACTCTCTCCAGCTCAATAACATCCTTCCTTTTAGTGGCCAGAGCTACACCCAATATTCCAAGTGCGGCCCAAGCAACCATCTGAACAACCTGCTGGGTCCAATATCTCCTCATTCAGCAGACTCACCAGCAAGAACATCTGGTATCACAATTCCCCTTCCACAAGCCACTGTTTACAAGTCTACCGAGTGCAATAGATGACCCCTACAGACTCTCAAGTGAAGTGTCACCTCACCTGGAAGGACTGTCTGGGGACCTGAATGGTAGTGATGTAGGAGGTGTAGGGGCAGGTGTAGCACTTTTTCAACTTGCAAGGATAAGTGCCAGGAGGGAGATCAGTAGGCAGTGGGGAGGGACTAATGGACAAGGGAGTCAAGAGCCATGTAGGGAGCGATCCCTGTGGAAAGCAGAAAGTGGGGGAGGGGGGGGGGGAGGGTGAGAAAGACGTGCTTGGTGGTGGGATCCCGCTGGAGAAGGCAGATATTATGAAGAATTATATGCTAGACGCGGAGGTAGTGGGGTGGTAGGTGAGGGCAAGAGGAACTCTACCCCTGGTGGGGTGGCGGAAGGATGGGGTGAGGGCAGACATGCGCAAAACAGAAGAGATGCAGTTAAGGGCATCATTGATGGTGGAGGAAGGGGAGCCCCTTTCTTTGAAGCAAGACATCTCCTTCATTCTAGAATGAAAAGCCTCATCCTCAGAACAGATGTGGCAGAGAAGTAGACAGGTATATGGAGGAATTTAAGGTGGGGGGGGTTAAGGAGGCAGTTTGTCAGCACAAAATTGTGGGCCGAAGGGCCTGTACTGTGCTGTACCATTCTATGTAGAAGGAATTGAGATTAGCGCTGGCATTTTCACAGGTAACAGGGTGGGAAGAAGTATAGTCGAGGTAGCTGTGAGAGTCAGTGGGTTTATATTAGACATCAGTAGACAAGCTGTCTCCAGAGATGGAGAAAGGGAAGGGAGGTGTCAGAAATGGACCAGGTAAATTTAAGGGCAGGGTAGAAGTCAGAGGCAAAGTTGATGAAGTCGACAAGCTCCACGTGGGTGCAGGAATCAGTACAAATGCAGTCATCGATGTAACTTAGGACAAGTTGGGGAGTGATGCCAGTTTAGGCTTGGACATAGATTGTTCCATTTAGCCGACAAACAGACAGGCATAGATGAGACCCATACGAGTGCCCATGGCTACACCTTTTGTTTGAAGGAAGTGGGAGGAGCTGGAGGAGAAATTATTAAGAGGTCAGGTTCCACTAGACAGAAGACAGTGGTGGTGGACGAGAACTGGTTGCATCTGGAGTCCAGAAATAAAAAGAACTCCGAATCCTTCCCGGTGGAGAATGGAGGTGTATGGGAACTGGACATCCATAGAGAAAATAAAATGATCAGAGCCAAGCAACTTGAAATATAAGCAAGGATGTAATGTTGAGGCTTTATAAGGTTTTAGTCACCACATTCAGAGTGTCGTGAGCAATTCTGGGCTCCTTATCTAAGAAAGGATGTTCTGGTATTGGAGAGTCCAGAGAAGATTTACAAGAATGATCTCAGGAAATGAAGGATTAACATATGAGGAATATTTTGACAGCTTTAGGCTCATTGGAGTCTAATAGAATGGGGGTGGAAGGAAGGCTCTCATTGCAACCCATCGAATATTGAAAGGTCGAGATAAAGTGGACGTGAAGAGGATGCTTTCAATAATGCAGGGAGGGTCCAGGACCACAGTGCAAACCCTCAGCATAGAAGGATCTCATTAGATGAGGAGGACTTTCTTAATCTTTGGAATTCATTTGCACAGTAGTAGAGGCGGTCATTGGGCATATTTAGAGCGCAGGTTAATAGGTTTTTTTATTAATAAAGGCGTCAAAGGCAGGAGAATGGAGTTGAGAAGAAAATTAAATTAGCCACGTGGGCCTAATTTCCTAATTCTGCTAATTTCTTATGGTCTGAATTGATAGAAAATGTGATCAAAAGGAGAGGCTGAGTGAATTGGCAGGGTGTGGGGAAAGGAACACGAAGGGAGCAGGTTATCCGTTAGCATAAAATTCGATGTTCAAACTTGTGTAAACAGAAGGGACTTTCAATAAGCTTGAAAGAGTGCAGAGAAAACTGACATGTCTGTTGCCAAGACTTGAGCACCTGAGTTACAGAAAAGGATGAACAGGTCAGGGAATTGACAGAGCTAATCTCATTAGGTATATTTAAAGCGGAGGTTGATAAGTACATGATTAGTAAGGGTGAATGGTGTCAAAAGGCAGAAGAATGGGGTTGAGGGGGAAAATAAATCAGCCATGATTAAATGGCTGAACACTCAATGGGCTGACTGGCCTAATTCTGCTCCTACATCCTGGAGCACAGGAGAATGTGGAGAGATCTTACAGAGGTATAAACAATCATGAGGGTTATGGATGGGGTGAATGCTAACAGGAGATCTCCCTTCAGGTGGGCAAGAACTAGAAGTCACAGGTTTAGAGTGAAAGGTGAAATATTTAAGGGGAGTCTGACAGGGAAACGCCTTCACTCAGAGTGTGAAACAAAAGTAGTAGATGTGGGTTCAAATGTGACATTTAAGGGAAGTTTAGACAGGCAGATCAATGGGGGAGGTATGCAGGGATATAGTCTAGGAGCAGATAGATGGCACTAGGCAGAAAATGAGGCCAGTACAATCAGTATGGGTGAAAGGGCCTGCTTTTGTGCTTCAGTGCTCTATGAGTAGCCAGCATCTTTCAGAGCATAAGCAGTTCCTTTGGGCTGGCCATTATAAGCTCCTTTACCTGCATTTGACCCAGATACCCCTCAAACATGCGGAAGTGTGATTTAAACAACGTAATTGTGCCCACATCTGTACATCCACTGGCAGTTCCTTCCATATCCATACACCTTCTTGGTTGGAAAAAACTTGCCCCACGGGCCCCCCATGAAACCTGTCAGCTTAAACCAGTTGTTTTGGACAATCCACCACCAAGAACATGGTCAAGGTGGCATGCTTCATTAAGGACCCTCACCATCTGAGACATGCCCACTACTCGTTGCTACCATCAGGGAAGAGGTAAAGGAGCCCGGGAACGTGAACCTGAGGACCGCCTCCTTTTGCCATCACATTCCCGAACAGTCCATGAACACTATTTCACTATTGCTCCATCTTCTCATTGTCATTCGTAACTATTTGTTTTGTGCAGGACTGCTACCACAGTGACATTCTGCATGTCAATCATGATAAACCTGATCCCTACCCTTGGGGTGGGGGGGGAAGAGAGTCCGTAAATATCAGGGAGAAGTGAGTGCCATTGCTATTACAAAAGAAAAAGTGCTAGGCAAACTCAAAGATCTTAAAGGTGGTAAGTCACCTGGACCAGATGGACTACATCCCAGAGTCCTGAGACAGGTTGCTGAAGATTGGATGCATTGGTCCTGATCTTTCAAGAATCACTTGATTCTGGCATGGTCCCAGAGGACTGGAAGATTGCAAATGTCACTCCACTCTTTAAGAAGGGAAGAAAGCAAAAGAAAGGACATTATAGGCTAGTTGGCCTAACCTCAGTGGTTGGGAAAGTGTTGGGAGTCTATTTTGGGATACCTGGAAACTAATGTTCAAATATGCCGAAGTCAGTATGGTTTCTGCAAAGGGGAATCTTGCCTGACAAATCTGCTAGTGTTCTTCGAGGAAGTATCAAGCAGGATCCACAAAGGAGAGGCAGTGGATGTCATTTGCTTGGATTTTCAGAAGGCATTTGATAAGGTGCCACATGAGGCTGCTTAACAAGATAAAATCCTATGGTGTTACAGGAAAGATTTTATTGGCATGGATGGAGGAATAGGAGATAGGCAGGAGGCAGCAAGTGGGAATAAAAGACTCCTTTTCTGGCTGGCTGCCAATGACTACTATTGTTCCTCAGGAGTCAGTAATGGGACCACCACTTTTTACATTGATTGTCAATGATTTGGATAATGGATGATGGCTTTGTGGCAAAGTTGATGGCTGACACGAAGATAGGTGGAGAGGTAGGTAGGTGCTGAGGAAGCAATGCGATTGCAGCAGGACAAGTTGGAAGAATGGGCAAGAAAGTGACAGATGGAATACAATGTTGGGAAATGTTGCGATAATGCATTTTGGTAAAAGGAACAATGGTGCAGACTATTATCTAAATGGAGAAAAGATTCAAACATCAGAGGTGGAGAGGGACTCATGCAAGACTCCAAGGAAATTAGTTTACAGGTTGTCTGCGGTAAGTAAAGGCATCTGTTAGTCTTGCGAGACCATGGATCTGCGTCTGGAAAGTCTACACTCTCCAGGGCGCAGGCCTGGGCAAGGTTGTATGGAAGACCAGCAGTTGCCCATGCTGCGAGTCTCCCCTCTCCACAACACCAATGTTGTCCAAGGGTAGGGCATTAGGACCCATACAGCTTGGCACCAGTGTCATCGCAGAGCAATGTGTGATTAAGTGCCTTGCTCAAGGACACAACACATTGCCTCGGCTAGGGCTTGAACTTACGACCTTCAGGTAGCTAGTCCAAAGCCTTAACCACTTGGCCACATGCCTACACTAGTCTGTAGTAAAGGCAAATTTATTTCAAGGGGAATAAAATATAAAGCAAGGAGATAATGCTGAGGCTTTAAGACACTGGGTCAGGCCATACTTGAAATATTGTCAATAGTTTTGTGCCCCATATCACAGAAAGGCTGTGTTGTCAGTGGAGAGAGTCCAGAGAAGGTTTACGTAGATGATTCTGAGAATTAAGTGATTAACATACGAAGAGCATTTGGCAACTTGGGCCCATACTTGCTGGGATTTAGAAGAACGTGGGGAATTTCACTGAAAACTACCAAATGTTGAAAGGACTAGCTAGGGTGGATGTGAAGAGGATGTTTCCTATGGTAGGGGTATCCAGAACTACAGGGTACAGCCTTAAAATTGAAGGGCAAACTTTTAGAACAGAGATGAGGATTTTTTTTTTGTTGGAGTAGTGAATCTGTGGAATACTCTGCCACAGACTGGTGGAGACTAAGTCCCCGGGTATAGTTTCCTGATCGGTCAAGGCATCAAAAGATAGGATGAGAAGGCAGGTGTATGGGGTTGAGTGGGATCCAGGATCAGCCATGAAGTGGCAGAACAGACTTGATGTGCTGTATAAACTGATTCTGCTCCTGTGTGTTATGATCGGAGAGGCGGCCATTCTCCCTTTCTCCCGTAGCTCCAGACAGCAACCAGGCCCAAATTGTGCCAAAGGTCAAATGACTAACACCAAGGCAGGTCGACTGTTTTAAGATTCAACACACAGATAAGGAGGGCACTTTCTTACAAGAAAGAAACATAAGCAGATTTAAATCCTCCGCTCTGGCAGAGATTAGGAGAGAGGGCAGTCGGGGGAGGGGGGTGGATTTAAACAAAAGGAAACACTTGTAGGAGTAGGAGGGACCATCACCCCCCCCCCCCCAACCAAAGGGAATATGCTAAAGCCTCCGCTGAAATGAATGGATCTGTGGGAGGAACCAGGCCGCTCTGAAAACTGACCAGGGCAAGCAGCCGACAACACTGCAGTCAATTCGGGCAGGCTCTTCCTGAGGCAGTGGTCCTTGGGAGAACCGGAAAAGGGATGTCGATGCCAGGAGAAGGAAGGAAGGAAGGAAGCAAAAAAGCAGCAGGGATTTATACAGCTTCTTTTCGAAAAATGGGAACTTTGACCGAAAACCGTATGTGTGCGTGAGAGAAAAAGACGGAGGGAGGGAGGGAGTGAGGGAGGGAGGGGTAGCCTAAAGATTGAGATTCAAACCATTTATAACGCTAGGGGAAAGACAAGGGAGAACGCGAAAGGCTGAGGTTTGGGTGTGATATGTAAAAGATATTACGAGTGCATGTCCCGACTATTGCAAAATTATGATTTTTAATTACCACCCCTCCCCCACCCTGCCAAGGCGTGTTTTATTCCCCTCGACCAGGAAGGTGAACCCCAGCAATCGAGGCTTATGAAACTTGCGAAAAGGTTCCCAGGGTCAGGATCCCAAAGCCATCGAGGGGACACATTTAGCAACTGCGATATCCATCGAACAAATGCACTAAACGCCGAGAAAACCGCCCCCCCCCCCGCCTTAAGTAGTTACAGGGCGATAAGGCTTGAATTTTAAATTAGCGCTATTTGCAAAACGTAGCAATTGAAACACAGTTAAGGACCTCAAGCTTTCAAACCCACCAGAACTGCGGCACTGCAGATTTTAACTGCACGGGAGCAGCCGCAGTTAAAAACGCTGCGTTTTTTTTGCCATAAAAGTTTACCATGCAAAAATATTGTAGGGTTTTTAAGTTAAACTTGCACACTGCAGATTACACGTTAAAATGTAGTATGTCAGAAGACTGCAGATCGAAAACCTGAATCAACCAAGCTTAAATTTGAAAAAAAATGGGAGCACACCAATGCAAATATCAGGTCCAATAGACGCTACCCAATGCAAAACAATTAAACCTTACAACCGAAACCTTCAATACAGGGAAAAAGCGCACACCGGGAATTCAAAACGTCTAACAGCTGAATAAAACGGTGCAAATTCTACAGTAAACTCAGATTCCGGAGCGAAACATGCACATTTCAAATTTTGTCCGGTGTAAAGGGCGAAGGACCCCGAGTGTTGCTGTGGGGACCACAGCAATTGCACGATTTGGACATCGTGGGCAAAACCTGAAAACGTTCAATTAGAATTGTTCAATGCAAAAGAAGCTGAAAGACTGAACAACTCAAAATGCAACTAAAAGATACAATCGCAGGATTGGACAGGCCCCTGGCGTTTTAGTTGCAAAAACAGATAAAACCGCCAATTTTAAAGGAAAATCTGATGCCACTTCAAAAACCGAACAAACCACCAGCGTGTCAAGTTTTAAAAACGGGCTGTTTTAAATTCACCAAGATAAACGAAATAATTTACTCAGTGCAGGTGCAAATGCACCCAATAAAATCCACACCAATTAGATTTTATGAAGATTTGGAGACTTTCGCTTTAACTTAATTGGGCACACAAGCTAAAAACACGCACGAAAATCCCACTCCTGGGGCCTGTTTTTTTAATTTTTACGGAGTGTATGCGTGCAGGTAGCTGAAGTTTCTCTTTATTACTAAACTTGGTACTTAAAGCATACTAAAAGATGTTTTAGAGCAAGAAGTCCATGCCCACACTTGACTTGACCTTACACTCAAACCTCATCGAAAACGTGAACCGTTCCTTCGCAAAAGCAACTCACCCAAAGCGCGAGTAACCTTTTTGCAAAACAAAACTGGCCCACAACACAGACATTCTTTTGCAAAGACTTTAAAAACCCTTACGGACACCCCACATTTCCGCGCTACAGCAAGAACTAATCGTGCGTGCACAAAAGTTTAAACTTCCCCCTCCATACTGAATTCTTTGCACTGCAAATATTAAAACCCGAATGAATTTCACCGGGGTTTGTGTCCTTGCTACAAAGATGAAGAGCTGCAGGTCTCAATATTTCCAGGAAATAAAAGAGGCTGTATGCCCTTCAAGAGACCACCATGCAAATTACACACAAACAATAAAAATACAGCAACGTGCACAGTATCACCCACCCTGTAGATCCTTGCAGCTCATTTTATGGACGGAAAAGGAAAGGGGGCAATAGGAAAAAAAGGGGGGGGAGATGCTGCAAAGAGCTCCCTACTGCACCACGTGCAGGAGCCCGGGAGCAGGAGGGGGGGCATAATGACGTCAGCGGACCCCGGGGAAGTAGGGAGGAGGGGGTGAAAAGAAGATGGCGGCGCGGCGCAATCGGCGTCCATCTCCCGTCCCCCTGAGGTGCGGCCGCTCGCCCACTTGCCCATCTGCCCCCCTCGATTCCCCCCTGCCGCCATACGGCACCCTCCACCCCCCAGCTCAGGCGCAGAGGAGGAGGGATCGCCGGTCGAAGGAGGAGGAAGAGGTGGGGGTGGGTCCCCGGCCTACCTGGGTCTGGCTTCCCTTCTTTCACAAAAATGACCACTCTGCCGGCACCATCCACCCGCGATCGCCCTCAATCCGTGTCCGCCGCGCCCCGCGCTGCTTTTTTGTCCCCGCCCGGGGGAAGGGAAAGAGGTGGCGGCACCCAGAAAGCTCACTGAGGGAAGGGGGGGGGGAACGGCCACAAAATGGCGGAGCCGGCCCGTTGCTGCGGCCTCGCTCTGGGCTCTGACCACGCCCCTCTTCTTCTTCCTCGCGCCACCCCTCTCCGCTAGTTCGCGTTTAGTTTCGCGAGAGCTGGCCGACCGGAGAAACAGGCAGGGAAATGTAGTCCACTGTTTGACTGTCTTATTCTATGTACAAGTTTAGTTTCCTATACATGTCAAATGTCCACTTTTTTTTCTGTGTATAAATATAGGAAATAGATTCTTGATTAGAGAAATTTGTCGAGAATCCGGTATATTTTCCTGTGCACATGTTTTTTGCCATACTCAAAAGTAAATATGGGCTGCCTTAATGACTGTCACCCGGTAGCACTCACATCAACAGTGATGAAATGCTTTGAGAGGTTGGTCATGACTAGACTGATCTTCTGCCTCAGCGAGGACCTGGACCCATTGCAATTTGCCCATGGCCACAGTAGGTCAACGGCAGACGCAACCTCAATGGCGCTCCACATGGCTTTAGACCACCTGGACAACACAAACTCCTACATCAGGATGCTGTTCATTAACTATAGCTCAGCATCTAATACCATCATTCCCACAATCCTGACTGAGAAGTTACAGAACCTGGGCCTCTGTACCTCCCTCTGCAATGGGATCCTCAATTTCCGAACTGGAAGACCACAGTCTGTGTGGATTGGTGATAACATATCCTCCTTGCTGACGATCAACACCGGCACACCTCAGGGGTGCGTGCTTAGCCCACTGCTTTACTCTCTATATATAAATAACTACATGGCTAGGCATACCTCAATTACCATCTATAAATTTGCTGATGATACAACCATTGTTGGTAGAATCTCAGGTAGTGACGAGGGGGCGTACAGGAGTGAGGTATGCTAACTAGTGGAGTGGTGCCACAGCAACAACCTGGTACTCAACTTCAGTAGACAAAAGAGCTGATTGTGGACTTCAGGAAAGGTAAGACAAAGAAACACATACCAATCCTCATAGAGGGATCAGAAGTGGAGAGAGTAAGCAGTTTCAAGTTCCTGGGCATCAAGATCTCTGAGGATCTAACCTTGTCCCAACATGTTGACATAGTCATAAGAAGGTAAGACTTCATTAAGAGTTTGAAGAGATTTGGCATATCAACAAATACACTCAAAAACTTCTATAGTTGTACCGTAGAGAGCATTCTGACAGGCTGCATCACTATCTGGTATGGAGGGGCTACTGCACAGGACCAAAAGAAGCTGCAGAAGGTTGTAAATCTCATCAGCTCCATCTTGGGCACTAGCCTACAAAGTAACCAGCACATCTTTAGGAGGCAGTGTCTCAGAAAGGCATTATTATTAAGGACCTCCAGCACCCAAGGCATGCACTTTTCTCATTGTTACCATCAGGTATGAGATACAGAAGCATGGAGGCACACACTCAGCGATTCAGGAACAGCTTCTTCCCCTCCACCATCAGATTCCTAAATAGACAATGAAGCTTTTAGATTAGATTCAACTTTGTTGTCGTTGTGCGGAGTACAGATACAAAGCCAATGAAATGCAGTTAGCATCTAACCAGAAATGCAAAGAATAGTGTTATTTACAAGATAACTGCGAATAAAAAGTGCTACAGCATGCAAATATAAAAGTATTGAGACAGTACAGTATGGGTGCAATACTGCTTAGCGCTGTGATGTGAGGTTCAGCAGCGTCACAGCCTCACGGCAGAAGCTCTTCCTGTGCCTGCTGGTGCAGGAGCGGAGGCTCCTGTAGTGCCTACCGGATGGGAGGAGAGTAAAAAGTCCTTGGTTAGGGTGAGATGCATCCTTGATAATGCTTTTCACCCTGCCCAGGCATCGTTTATGGTAGGTGTTCTCGATGGTGGGCAATTGGGTGCCGATAATCTGCTGGGCAGTTTTCACCACACGCTGGAGTGCTTTGCGGGACAATTGCCATACCACACTGAGATGCAGTTGGTGAGCATGCTCTCAATGGTACAGCGGTAAAAGTCCGTCAGTATCCTGGGACAGAGGCGAGCTTTCTTCATGCTCCACAGGAAATAAGGCACTGTTGCGCCTTTTTGATCAGGATGGGGAAATTCAGGGACCAGGTGATACCCTCGGAAATGTGGGCACCAAGGAATTTGAAGTTTGATACACGCTCCACTACAGCTCCGTTGATGTAGATGGGGACATGAGTGTGGCTCCTAGCGTGCCTGAAGTCCACAATGATCTCCTTGGTCTTCTGGGTGTTAAGGGCCAGGTTGTTGTCAGCACACCACGCCGCCAGGTGCTGGACCTCGTCCCTGTAGGCCGTCTCGTCATCCCCTCTGATCAGGCCAACCACTGTGGTGTCTGCCTCACTTTTTTTTTTAAAAAGTGGACACTGCCTGACTTTTTTAATATACAGTATTTCTGTTTTTGCACATTTTTAAAAAATATATTCAATATATGAGGGGTGATTGATATGTTCATGGCCTAAGGTAGAAGGAGTTTTAGAAAATCTAGCACATTTACTTTTCAACATAGTCCCGTCCTACGTTTACACACTTAGTCCAGCAGTCGTGGAGCATACGGATCTTGGACCTCCAGAAAGTGTCCACAGATGGGTGATTGATAAGTTTGTGGCCTAAGGTAGAAGGATATGAGTTATACAGCTCTCGTTACATGCACATGCAGGTCAACTCTTTGAGTGATTATGCAGAAAGTTTGAAGTTAATAACTCATCACCACCTACCTTAGGCCACGAACATCAATCACCCCTCGAATGTAATTGATTTACTTGTTTGTTTATTATGTTTTGTTATTATTTTTTTCTCTCTCTGCTAGATTATATATTGCATTAAACTGCTGCTGCTAAGTTAACAAATTTCACATCACATGCTGGTGATAATAAACCTGATTCTGATTCTGAAATCCTTGACTAGTGGGATTTGTCAAAAGCTGAGTTTCCGAATCAGGTTTATTATGACTGACATACACCCAGTGGTCACTTTCTTAGGTTCGTGGTCTCCTGCTGCGTTAGCCCATCTGCTTCAAGGTTGGACGTGTTGTGCATTCAGAGATGCTCTTCTGCACACCACTATTGTAATGTATGGTTGTTTGAGTTACTGTCACCTTCCTGTCAACTTCTACCAGTCTAGCCATTCTCCTCTGACTTCTCTCATTAAAGCATTTTTTGTCCTTCAGAACTGCCTCTCACCGATTTTTTTTTTGTTTTTCACACCATTCTCTGTAAACTCTAGAGACAGTTGTGTGTGAAAATCCCAGGAGATCGGCAGTTTCTGAGATACTCAAACCACCCCCTCTGACACCAATAATCAGTCCACGGTCAAAGTCACTTAGATCTTATTTCCTCGGAACCTACTCATTCTGATGTTTGGTCTGAACAACAACTGAACCTCTAGACCATGTCTGCATGCTTTTATATATTGAGTTGCTGCCACATGATTAGCTGATTAGATACTTGCATTAACGAGCAGGTGTACCTAATAAAATGGCCACTGAGTATATATCGTGAAATTTGTTGTTTTGTGTAAAGACATAAAAATGACTCTTAAGTTACAATAAACGTTGCAAATTGTATCCATGGGTTCATGGACCATACAGAAATCTGATGGCGGAAGGGAAGAACCTGTTCCTGAGTTGCTGAGTGTGGGTCTTTCGGCTCCTATACCTCCTCCCTGATGATAGTTATGGGAAGAGGGAATGTTTATTCAACATTTTCATGTGATGTAATTTGACCTTTCCAAACTTATTCTATTCCTTTTTAAAATATGTTGAGAGGAGCAGAGTCGACGACACTAATGGTTCCTTTTTCTTTGACGTTATATAACAGCCCATGTCTTTTTTTCTTTCTCTTAGTTTAGTTGATTAACACTGTTTAGCTTGGTTTTTCTTTTGGGGTATATTTTTTTCTCCTTTTTCATGATTTTTTTTCTTTTTTTTTGTTTATTACATTTACATCCTGTGTGATTGGGAGGGTTAATACCCATGTGTTAAATGAGTTTATATTTAACTATGTTAATCATAACAATGTAATCCCAACAACTTTGTATCAATATTATGGTATGTTTATCATTATGAAACTAATAAAAAGATTGAAAAAGAAAAGAGAAGAGGGAATGTCCCAGATTGTGAGGGCCCTTAATGATAGATGGCACCTCCCTGAAGCAATACTTTTTGAAAATGACCTTGATGGTAGACAGGGTTGTGCCACGATGTATGCAGTCTCTTGTGATCCGTGCCACTCAGAATGGTCTCCACTATTTATCAGTAGAAGGTTATTCAATTTAGACATCAGAATTTAGGTATGAACTTTGTTTCTGATACGTACATCAAAACATAAAGCAAAATCCGTTGTTTGCATCGTCATTTTTTGTTTCGCAACGTGCTGGGGACATACAACAATTGTTGCTGTGCTTCCGGTGCTAACATAGCATGCCCACAGCTAACCGTACAACTCTTTGGAACATGAGGAAATTGGAGCAAACCCACACATTCATGGCAAGAATGTATAAACTCCTTACAAACAACAGCAGGAATTGAACCCTGGTTAGTGATCACTGTCGCTGTAAAGCGACTATGATAATATTGTCCAATATTCGAGTACATACAATGATTCCTTAAATAGAGGGAATTGTCAAACATCCAGTTAATTGCCCTATGCTCGTTTGCAGTCCTAAGCACAAGTACACTGTACAATGAATCCTTGACTAGAGGCATTTGTAAAAAAAACAATTTATTATAGAACGTAGAAGAGTACAGCACAGGAGCAGGCCATTTGGCCCAGAGTTTTGTGCCGCACCAGCTAAAAAGCAAATCAAAAACACCCAAACACTAATCCCTCCTACCTACACCACATTTATATCCCACCATTTTCTTTAAATCCATCTGCCTATCCAAATGTTCCTTAAAAACCTCTAATGTATTTCCCTCTACCACCATACCAGGCAGCACGTTCCATGATTCTCACATCTCCCTTGAACCTACCCCCTCTCACCTTCAATGAATGCCTTCTGGTATTGGATACCTGGGAAACAGATGCTCCCTGTCTACTTTACCTATGCCTCTCATAATAATGTAAACCTCTATTAGATCTCCTTTCAGCCTCCAACACTCTGGAGAAAACACTCTAAGATTTTCCAGCTTCTTGTGATAGCACATGCAATCTAAACCAGACAGCATCCTGGTAAACCTCTTCTACAGCCTCTCCAAGGACTCAACATCCTTCATATAGCGGGACGACCAGAACTGTATGTAATACTCCAGATGTGGCCTAAAAAAGTTGTCTGTTCACAACTTTAGTGTCCTAAGCTCGAAGACACACATGCAACTGTTTAGGGAATGGTTTGTTTTAGGGTTGTACAATGAATCCCCAACTAGGGGATTTGTCAAAAGTTGAATTGAATTGACTTTATTACTGACATCCTTTGTATAGTAAAAATATTTATGTCACGTCTCTGTCTAAATGTGCAATTTGCAATTTTGTAGCAATTAATAATAAATACCTGCAGTATGTACAACAGGGCAGTAACGGGATGGTTAAATGTGAACAGTCAATATAACATAGAAATTCAGTAGTGTCAGCATGAATTAAGCAGTTTGATGGCCTGTTGGTCCTGGCTTTTATGCTGCAGTACCATTTCCCAGATAGTAGCAACTGGAATAGTTTGTGGTTGAGGTGACTCGTGTCCCCAGTGATCCTTCAGGCCCTTTTTACACACCTGTCTTTGTAAATGTCCTGAGTAGTGGAAGTTCACATCTGCAGATACACTGGGCTGTCTGCACCACTCTTTTCAGAGTCCTGTGTTTGAGGGAGGTACAGTTCCCATACCAGGCAGTGATACAGCCAGTCAGGATGTTTTCAATTGTGCCTCAATAGAAAGTTCTTAGAACTTCGGGGCCCAGACCAATCTTCTTCAACTGTCTGAGGTGAAAGAGGCAGTGTTGTGCCTTTTACACCACACAGCCAGTACGTACAGACCACGTGAGATTCTCAGTGATGTTTATGCAGAGGAACTTAAAGCCGTTCATCCTCTCAACCCCAGATCCATTGATGTCAATAGGGGCTAGCCTGTCTCCATTCCTTCTGTAGTCCACAACCAGCTCCTTTGTTTTTGCGACATTGAGGGAGAGGTTGTTTTCTTGACCCCACTGTGTCAGCGTGATGACTTCCTCTCTGTAGGCTGCCTCATTATTATTTGAAATTAGGCCAATCAGTGTAGTGTCATCAGCAAATTTAATTAGCAGATTGGAGCTATGGGTGGCGACACAGTCATGGGTATACAGAGATTAAAGGAGGGGACTTAGTACACAGACCTGAGGGGCTCCTGTGTAGGGAGGCAGAGGTGAGGGAGCCCACTCTTACCACCTGCCAGCAAGTCCAGGATCCAGCTACACAAGGCGGAGGAGTAGTGGGACACGGAGTAGGAAGGCTTTGGCGCGAGAGGCCTCGGCGAGCAGAGGCTGAGGACCAGCTTCACTCCAAGTGAGGTAAGGCCAGGTAAGTTCCTTTAATAAATCTAATTACCTTAAGAGTAGGTAATGGAGGGAGCAGTTAGGGCAGTTGAGAGCTCTGTTTGCAGGGTGTGGGAAGTCAGGGTGAGCACAATTGTCCCTGATGACTACACCTGTAAAGGGTGCATCCAGCTGCAGCTCCTGACAAACCGATTTAGGGAACTGGAGCTGGAGCTGGATGAACTTAGGGTCATTCATGAGGAAGAGGCAGAAATAAACAGGAGTTACAGGGAGATAGTCACCCCTAAGAGTCAGGAGACAGGTAGCTGGGTGACTGTCAGGAGAGGGAAGGGGAATAGACAGAAGGAGCAGAGCACCCCTGTGGCCGTTCCCACCAATAGTAAGTACATCGTTTTGGACACTGTTGATGGCGACAAGCTACCAGGGACAAGTTGCAGTGGTTACGTTTCTGGCACTGAGATGGGACCTTCAGCTCAGAAGGGAAGGAGGGAAAAGAGGAGAGCGGTAGTGATAGGGGATTCGATAGTTAGGGAGACAGATAAGAGGTTCTGTGGAAGAGATTGAGAATCCCGGATGGTCTGTTGCCTCCGTGGTGCCAAGGTCTGTGATATCTCAGATCGAGTTCAAGGTATTCTGAAGAGGGAGGGTGAACAGCCGGATATCATGGTCCATGTAGGGACCAATGACGTGGGTAGGAGGAGTGAGGAGGTCCTGAAAGGTGAGTTTTGGGAGTTAGGCACCAAGTTAAAGGACAGGACCTCCAGGATAGCAATCTCAGGATTGCTACCAGTGCCACGTGCAGGTGGGTTTAGAAACAGTAAGATAGCACAGATCAACACGTGGCTGAAGACATGGTGCTGGAGGGAGGGCTTCAGATTTTTAGATCATTGGGCAGTTTTCCAGGGAAGGTGGGACCTGTTCCGGCGGGACGGTTTACATCTGAACTGGAGGGGGACAAATATTCTTGCAAGTAGATTTGCTAAAGAGGCTCCAGTGGATTTAAACTCGATACGAGGGGGGAGGGGAACCAGAGTGTAGGAACAGGTGTAGGGGAGAAGGAAGAAAAAGAAAATAGTAAAGTTGTTTGCACCGTTAGTGATATACAGAGAGTAAGAGGTGAAAAATGTCTTAAATGCATTTATTTTAATGCTAGGGGCATTATAAGAAAGGTGGATGAGCTTAAAGCATGGATTGATACCTGGAAGTATGATGTGGTAGCTATTAGTGAAACATGGTTACAGGAGGGGTGTGATTGGCAACTAAATATTCCTGGATTGGATTGCTTCAGGTGTGATAGAATCGGAGGGACAAGATGGGGAGGTGTTGTATTGCTTGTCAGAGAAAATATATACAGCGGTGCTCTGGCAGGATAGATTAGAGGGCTTGTCTAGGGAGGATATTTAGGTGGAATTGAGGAATGGGAAAGGTGTAGTTACACTTATTGGGGTGTATTGTAGACCACTAAATGGGGAGAGAGAATTGGAGTAGCAAATTTGTAAGTAGATAGCAGATATTTGTAGTAAGCACAAGGCTGTGATTGTGGGAGATTTTAATTTTCCACACATGGACTGGGAAGCCCATACTGTAAAAGGGCTGGATGGTTTGGAGCTTGTAAAATGTGTGCAGGATAGTTTTTTGCAGCAATACATAGAGGTACCAACTAGAGAAGGGGCAGTGTTGGATTTCCTGTTAGGGAATGAGATAGGTCAGGTGACAGAGGTTTGTGTTGGGGAGCACTTCGGGTCCAGTGATCACAATGCCATTAGTTTCAATATAATTATGGAGAAGGATAGGTCTGGACCCAGGGTTGAGATTTTTGATTGGAGAAAGGCTAACTTTGAGAAGATGCGAAAGGATTTAGAAGGAGTGGATTGGGACAATTTGTTTTATGGGAAGGATGTAATAGAGAAATGGAGGTCATTTAAAGGTGAAATTTTGAGGGTACAGAATCTTTATGTTCCTGTTAGATTGAAAGGAAAGGTTAAAGGCTTGAGAGAGCCACGGTTTTCAAGGGATATTGGAAACTTGGTTTGGAAAAAGAGAGATAACTACAATAAATATAGGCAGCAGGGAGTAAATGAGGTGCTCGAGGAATATAAAGAATGTAAAAAGAATCTTAAGAAAGAAATTAGAAAAGCTAAAAGAAGATATGAGGTTGCTTTGGCAAGTAGGGTGAAAATAAATCCCAAGGGTTTCTACGGTTATATTAACAGCAAAATGATAGTGAGGGATAAAATTGGTCCCTTAAAGAATCAGAGTGGACAGCTATGTGTGGAGCCAAAGGAGATGGGGGAGATTCTGAACAATTTCTTTTCTTCGGTATTCACTAAGAAGAAGGATATTGAATTGTGTAATATAAGGGAAACAGGTAGGGAAGTTATGGAAACTATGATGACTAAAGAAGAGGAAGTACTGGTGCTTTTAAGGAATATAAAAGTGGATAAGTCTACGGGTCCTGACAGGATATTCCCTAGG
This sequence comes from Mobula birostris, assembly GCF_030028105.1. Lineage (NCBI taxonomy): Eukaryota > Metazoa > Chordata > Chondrichthyes > Myliobatiformes > Myliobatidae > Mobula > Mobula birostris. The sequence continues at coordinate 2,261,755 of NC_092380.1, forward strand.
ACCTTGAGGGAAGTTAGTGTGGAAATAGCAGGGGCTCTGACAGAAATATTTCAAATGTCATTAGAAATGGGAATGGTGCCGGAGGATTGGCACATTGCTCATGTTGTTCCGTTGTTTAAAAAGGGTTCTAAGAGTAAACCTAGCAATCATCGGCCTGTGAGTTTGATGTCAGTGGTGGGTAAATTGATGGAAAGTATTCTTAGAGATGGTACATATAATTATCTGGATAGACAGGGCCTGATTAGGAACAGTCAACATGGATTTGTGCATGGAAGGTCATGTTTGACAAATCTTATCAATTTTTTGAAGAGGTTACTAGGAAAGTTGACGAGGGTAAAGCAGTGGATGTTGTCTATATGGACTTCAGTAAGGCCTTTGACAAGGTTCCACACGGAAGGTTAGTTAGGAAGGTTCAATTGTTAGGTATTAATATTGAACTAGTAAAATGGATTCAGCAGTGGCTGGATGGGAGATGCCAGAGAGTAGTGGTGGATAATTGTTCGTCAGATTGGAGGCCGGGGACTAGTGGTGTGCCTCAGGGATCTGTGCTGGGTCCAATGTTGTTTGTCATATACATTAATGATCTGGTTGATGGGGTGGTAAATTGAATGAGTAAGTATGCAGATGATACTAAGATAGGTGGAGTTGTGAATAATGAAGTAGGTTTTCAAAGCTTGTAGAGAGATTTAGGCCAGTTAGAAGAGTGGGCTGAAAGATGGCAGATGGAGTTTAATGCTGATAAATGCGAGGTGCTACATTTTGGTGGGACTAATCAAAATAGGACATACATGGTAAATGGTAGGGCATTGAAGAATGCAGTAGAGCAGAGGGATCTAGGAATCATGGTGCATAGTTCCCTGAAGGTGGAATCTCATGTGGATAGGGTGGTGAAGAAAGCTTTTGGTATGCTGGCCTTTATAAATCAGAGCATTGAGTATAGGAGTTGGGATGTAATGTTGAAATTGTACAAAGCATTGGTAAGGCCAAATTTGGAGTATTGTGTACAGTTCTGGTCACTGAATTATAGGAAAGATGTCAACAAAATAGAGTGAGTACAGAGAAGATCTATTTGAATGTTACCTGGGTTTTATCACCTAAGTTACAGAGAAAGGTTGAACAAGTTGGGTCTTTATTCTTTGGAGTGTAGAAGGTTGAGGGGGGACTTGATAGAGGTATTTAAAATTATGAGGGGGATAGATAGAGTTGACATGGATAGGCTTTTTCCATTGAGAGTGGGGTAGATTCAAACAAGAGGACATGAGTTGAGAGTTAAAGGGCAAAAGTTTAGGGGTAACATGAGGAGGACCTTCTTTACTCAGAGAGTGGTAGCTGTGTGGAACGAGCTTCCAGCAGATGTGGTTGAGGCAGGTTCGATGTTGTCATTTAAAGTTAAATTGGATAGCTATATGGACAGGAAAGGAATGGAGGGTTACAGGCTGAGTGCAGGTCGGTGGGACGAGGTGAGAGTAAGAGTTCGGCACAGACTAGAAGGGCTGAGATGGCCTGTTTCCGTGCTGTAATTGTTGTATGGTTATATGGTTTATATGGTCTCTGAGCTTCTTGTCAAGCCTGGAGGGAATTATGGTGTTGAATGCTGAACTGTAGTCCAAGAACAGCATTCTCACATAAACATCTCTCTTCTCCAGAAATGTAAGGGTGGTGTATACAGCTGTAGCTATTGCATCATTTGTTGTGTCAGTAGGGGAGTTGCAGGGGATCCAGTTGAGTTTCACTATCAGAATCTGGTTTATTATCACTGACTTCATGAAATTTGTGGTTTGCAATAGCAGTACAGTGCTAGACATTAAAAAAATATCAGGGTTGGTTACAATAAAAATATTGTGCAAAAGAGGAATAATAAGGTAGTGTTCATGGGTTCATGGACTGTTCAGAAATTGGATTGAGGAGAGTAAGAAGCTGTCCCTAAACAGTCACATGTGTTTCTTCAAGCTCCTGTACCTCCTTTCTGATGGTATTGTAGAGAAGAGCGCATGTCGCAGATGGTGAGGATCCTTCTTGAGGTACTGCCTCTTGAAGATGCCTTTGATGGTGGGGAGGGTTGTGCCCCTGATGGAGCTAGCTGACTCTGTCGACTCTGTGTATGATCCTGTACATTGAAGTATCCCTGCCAGGCAGCAAACAACTAGTCAGAATCCTCTTCACCATACATCTGTAAAATTTATTTAATATATACATTGGAGTTTCTTTCATGGTCCTACACATAGGTTTAGTGCCGTACACCATAGTTTGTTGTCCCACTCATGTCTATTGTCCCATGAAGAAATTATCATCCCACACACACATATATGCAATGAATCTTTGACAAGAAGGTTTTGCAAAAGTCCAGTGCATTGACCAGCACTCAGGTTCATTGACCAGGCATACATACTGTCAGGATGCAAAACAGCTTTAACACAAGGACAGAATAAGTGGCGAAACCACAAGGTCCTGTTGTCCTTTGCTGACACACTGGAGTGGGAGAGGTGTAAAAAGAGACCAGCTGGCATAAAGGGAAACAGGGAAACAGGGCAGTCATTTTCATCAAGGGGAGGGCCATGCCAGTCATATCAAAGAGGCCTAGATCCAATCTGCTGCAAACTGCCAAATCATGGGAGATGAGGGTGGAGAGGAAGCTGCAATTCCCAGAGGTGACACAAACCACACTTCGACCAGATATTGTAATGTGGTCCACTGAAAAAAAGAAAATCATCCTGGTGGAGGTCATAGTCCAGGGTAGGAAGAATGCAAGGAGGCTCACAACGCAAGAACGCAACAAGAGGATGACCCTGAAGTACCCGTACTTAGTCCAGGGATGCAGGGACGAAGGATGGCAGACATGACTATTCCCCATGGAAATTGGCTGTTGCGGGTTCCCAACAAGGTTGGCATGGAGGTTGCTGTCTGTGCTGGCTTTGATGAAAAGAGCAAGAACCAAGCAGCTCACAGGATGGGGGAGGAAACAGAATGAGCCTCTTGCAGGATATGGAGCGGGCGAGAGGAGTTGAATGGGAAGTCAGGAGCAGATGGGCACTGCTGAACTGCCAACTAGAGAGTGTAGAGGTTAAGGGTCAAAACACTATGAAGGCTGGGCACCACCTGATGATATCTGATCCTAGCCAAATGCTACAGTTACCTCATCAGGTAATTGCAGAGAGCACCATGGTGTTTGATACATGTGATTCTCCTACACATTGGATTATTGTCCTGCGCACTGTTGTCTTGTCCTGCACAGATTCATCGTCCTGCACAGAGGTTCATCACACTGCACACGGGGTTATTGTCCTACACAAAGGACAATTACCTGTACACGCATTTGTTGGAGGCCAGTAGGCTGATGAGGCAAGTGAAGTGCATTTTTCAAGCATTGAATGAACTTACCCAACTGGGTTGTGATGTCAGCCTCTCCCTCCTGAATTACCTCACCCAGCTTCCCCCTATGTGCCGCTGACTGATGTTTGGGAGTGAACAAACTCTATCAGTGTTGTACAAAACTGGAGAGAAATTTTCATCCTAAAGATGGTCCAATGAGGCAACTTTTGAAGAGGAAAATTCTAGGCCTACGGCCAATTCTAATAAGGTCAATGATGAAGAATTAATCTGAGTCATTTCACTGCAACAACAGAAACACAAAAAAGTCAATCTTTACAATGAAAGCTACTTACCCTTGAGTTTTACACGGACGGGTGATCCAACTTTGTAAGACTTGTCAATGATGGTGAAATTCAAGAAGACTTTTTCTGTTGCAAAGAGCTGCCTGCAACAAGCAAATTTAATGGTTTGTCTTCATATCTGGAAACAAAGGGTCTGTCTTGGAGGAACTGTGTTCCATCTGTACTGAAGTTTGGCCCCATGAGAGATTTCATTTCTCTTGTTAAAACAAAATCCTAATGTTGTCACAACAGACTGCTTTCTTCACAGAGAGCTGCTGATATCAAAAACTCATGGAGATGAAATGAAAAAAGTCCTAGATGACGCTACAAAAAATGGTTAACTTTTATTAAATAAAAACCAGTTAACTTGATAATGTTTTAAAAACTATGTGAAAACCTGGACAAAGAGCACACCAGTCTCCTGCTACATACAGAAATCCAGCAGCTTAGCAGAGGAAGAGTTCTCAACAGGGTGTTTGAGCTGAAAAGTGAATAGCAGGAGCACTTTCAAGAAAATAGTAGGCCAGATTTTGCTGAGTGCTTTGAAAATTAAGAATGGCTGCAGAAACTAGCCTACTTAGCGGACATTTTTCATCATATGAACTAGTTGAACAAGTCTCTTGTAAGGCACTGGAGAAAATGTTTTGACTTCAAGTGACAAGATTCTTGGATTTAAAAGGAAATTTAATTTTGGAAAAATCATGTTGCAAAAGAAAATCTTGAAATGTTTCCACTGCCGCTTGGGCTTGAGACTGAGGCAGGATATCAGAAAGTCTTGAGTCTTATTGAAAACCACCTGGAAGAACTGCAGAGCAAAATTGAACAGTATTTTCCTCCCTTTGAACACAAATGTATGACTGGGTGAGGGACCCTTTCTCTGAATCTTCGGCTCAGTCAGAGAACTTTAATTTCAAAGAAGAGGAGGAAATTTGTGGTTGTGCAATCTAACTATCCACTCAAGCTGAGATTTACTGACCTGCCCCTGGACAAGTTCTGGATTTCTATGAATGAAGAGTATCCTGCCATTCACAGGAAAACAATAGACATTTTGCTGCAGTTTTCAACTTCCTACGTGTGTGAGCAAGCTTTTTCTTGTTTATCAAGCATCAAGCGTGAGGACAGAAATCATCGCATTTCAGTTGAAGGTGAAATCTGTGTGAGCTTAGCTCAAGTTTGACCCAGAATTAAGTACTTCTGCAGCAAAACAAGCACAGGTTTCACATGCTAGACCTATATTTGAGCCTGATCATGTCACTTAGTAAGAAAATGTTTTTTTAAAGTCTTGTATAAAATTCTGTCTTAGGCTATATTTTTATTCATCTTGCTTTGGATTATGGTTTTCAGTAACTTTACTATTCAACATTGTCAATTAATTTTCATGTTGGGTTTATGATTGAGCACTGAAGCTCAGTTCAGGTGCTCTTTAAATACTCAATTATTGGTGCCAAAGACATAGAAACATAGAAAACCTACAGCACAATACAGGTCCTTCAGCCCACAAAGTTGTGCTGAATATGTCCCTATCTTAGAAATTACTAGGCTTACCCATAGCCCTCTATTTTTCTAAGTTCCATCTACCTATCCAAAAGTCTCTTAAAAGACCCTATTGTATTCGCCTCCACCACCGTTGCCAGCAGCCTATTCCACACACTCACCACTCTCTGAGTAAAAAACTTACCCCTGACATCTCCTCTGTACCTACTCCCCAGCACCTTAAACCTGTGTCCTCTTGTGGCAACCATTTCAGCCCTGGCAAAAAGCCTCTGACTATCCACACGATCAATGCCTCTCATCACCTTATACACCTCTACCAGGTCACCTCTCATCCTCCATCACTCCAAGGAGAAAAGGCCGAGTTCACTCAACGTATTCTCATAAGGCATGCTCCCCAATCCAGGCAACATCCTTGTAAATCTCCTCTGCACCCTTTCTATGGCTTCCACATCCTTTGTGTAGTGAGGCGACCAGAACTGAGCACAATACTCCAAGTGGGGTCTGACCAGGGTTCTATTTAGCTGCAAAATTACCTCTCGGCTCCTAAATTAAATTCCATGATTGATGAAGGCCGATACACTGTATGCCTTCTTAACCACAGGGTCAACATGCACAGCTGCTTTGAGCATCCTATGGACTTGGACCCCAAGATCCCTCAGATCCTCCACACTGCCAAGAGTCTTACCATTAATACTATATTCTGCAATCATATTTGACCTACCAAAATGAACCACTTCACACTTCTCTGGGTTGAACTCCATCTGCACTTCTCAGCCCAGTTTTGCATTCTATCAATGTCCCACTGTAACCTCTGACAGCCCTCCACACTATCCACAACACTTCCAACCTTTGTTTCATCAGCAAACTTACTAACCCATTCCTCCACTTCCGCATCCAGGTCATTTATAAAAATCATGAAGAGTAAGGGTCCCAGAACAGATCCCTGAGGCACACCACTGGTCACCAACCTCCATGCAGAATATGACCCGTCTACAACCACTCTTTGCCTTCTGTAGGCAAGCTAGTTCTGTATCCACAAAGTAATGTCTCCTTGGATCCCATGCCTCCTTATTTTCTCAATAAGCCTTGCTGAAATCCATATACACTACATCTACTGCTCTTCCTTCATCAATGTGTTTAGTCACATCCTCAAAAAATTCGATCAGGCTTGTAAGGTACGACTTGCCCTTGACAAAGCCATGCTCACTATTCCTAATCATATTATACCTCTCCAAATGTTCATAAATCCTGCCTCTCAGGATCTTCTCCATCAACTTACCAACCACTGAGGTAAAACTCGCTGGCCTATAATTTCCTGGGCTATCTCTACTCCCTTTCTTGAATAAGGGAACAACATCCGCAACCCTCCAATTCTCTGGAACCTCTCCCGTCCCCACTGATGATATAAAGATCATCGCTAGAGGCTCAGCAATCTCCTCCCTTGCCTCCCACAGTAGCCTGGGTACATCTCCTCTGGTCCCGGTGACTTATCCAACTTGATGCTTTCCAAAAGCTGCAGCACATCCTCTTTCTTAATATCTACATGCTCAAGCTTTTCAGTCTGCTGCAAGTGATCACTATAATCACCAAGATCCTCTTCCATAGTGAATACTGAAGTAAAGTATTCGTTAAGTACCTCTGCTATTTCTTCCAGTTCCATACACACTTTTCCACTGTCACACTTGATAGGTCCTATTCTTCCACGTCTTATCCTCTTGCTCTTCACATACTTGTAGAATGCCTTGTGGTTTTCCTTAACCCTGCCCACCAAGGCCTTCTCATGGCCCCTTCTGGCTCTCCTAATTTCCTTCTTAAGCTCCTTCCTGTTAGCCTTATAATCTTCTAGATCTCGAACATTACCTAGCTCTCTGAACCTTTCATAAGCTTTTCTTTTCTTCTTGACTAGATTTATTACAGCCTTTATACACCATGGTTCCTGTACCCGACCATAACTTCCCTGTCTCATTGGAACGTACTTATGCAGAACGCCACAGAATATCCTCCGAACATTTACCATATTTCTTCCGTACCTTTCCCTGAGAACATCTGTTTCCAATTTAAGCTTCCAATTTCCTGGCTGATAGCCACATAATTCCCCTTACTCCAATTAAACGCTTTTCTAACTTGTCTGTTCCTATCTCTCTCGAATGCTATTGTAAAGGAGATAGAATTATGATCACTATCTCCAAAATGCTCTCCCACTGAGAGATCTGACACCTGACCAGGTTAATTTCCCAAAACCAAATCAAGTACAGTCTCTCCTCTTGTAGGCTTACCTACATATTGTGTCAAGAAACCTTCCAGAACACACCTAACAAACTCCATCCCATCTAAACCCCTTGCTCTAGGGAGATACCAATCGATATTTGGGAAATTAAAATCTCCCATCACGCCAACTCTGTTATTATTACACCTTTCCAGGATCCGTTTCCCTATCTGCTCCTCGATATCCCTGTTACTATTGGGCGGCCTATAAAAAACACCCAGTAAAGTTATTGACCCCTCCCTGTTCCTAACCTCCACCCACAGAGACTCCGTAGACAGTCCCTCCATGGCGTCCACTTTTTCTGCAGCCGTGACACGATCTCTTATCAACATGATTGCCAATTAGTGAGCGGTCCTGAACCCTTAAAAGGGGTCGCACCAGATATCCATACTCCGGAGGGTTAAAGCGTCTAAATCCCCAAACCGGGCATGGTTGGGTGCGTCTCGTAACAGGACCCTCTCCCCTACGGCCGACTCCTGACGACCCTGGCTACTCGGAGAGGCGATGATGGTAATCGTTGATGAGAACCGGATCCGAGATGTCTCTTTCAGGCACCCAGCACCACTCCTCCGGTCCGAATCCTTCCCAGTCCACGAGATATTGCCCAAAAGTCCGCAAGTCCGAAAGTCTTCTCACCGATAAGACCTGTTCCCCACCGATGAACCTGCGTGGCGGTGGGGCTAAGGGGCTGGTGCTGACAGGTTTTAACTTAGAGATGCGGAAGGTGGAATTGATCTTCAAGTTCTAGGGGAGCTGCAAGGTGTAAGTCACCGGGTTTACCTTCATCTGGACTTTGAAGGGTCCAATGAACTTGAATGCCAATTTTCTAGACTCCACCCGCAGAGTCAAATCTTGAGTGGACAACCAGACCTGTTGCCCTGGCTGCAAAGCGGGTCCCTGTCTTCTCCTTCGGTTAGCTTTGGTTTTCGCCTTCCAGGTAGAGGCCAGCAAAAATCCCTCTTGCCCTGATGCATTTCTGCTTGCAGCGTTGGGCGAGATCTTCGGCCGCAGGAACCCCTACCTCGGTCTCCTATTCCGGGAAGAGTGGCGGAGGAGAACCAAACTGGCACTCAAACGGTGACATCCCGTGCACCGAACGCTGTCAGGTCTGGTGGGCAACTTCTGTCCGCATCAAATGGTCGCAGCACTCGGCAGGCCTCTGAGGTTCATTCCAATCTTGGTTAGCCCGCTCCGCCTGGACGTTGGAGTGCGGGTGAAACCCAGAGGAAAGCCCTAACGCACCCCGCCCCCGCAGAATTGTGATGCGAATTGTAGACTACGATCCGTGACAATATTCACCAGATATCCGTGGATCGTGAAGGCTTGATCCGGGACAATTTCGGCCGTCTCCACCACGGACGGGAGCTTATCCAAGGCAATGAACTTGCCGGCCTTCGAAAACAGATCGGCAATGATCATGATGACCATTTTCCCCTTGGATGGTGGAAGACCCGTGACAAAGTCCACGAAGATGTGTGCCCATGGTCTTTCCAGAACAGGTAGAGGTGGAGGTGTCCTTGAGGTTGAGTACGGGGGTCCTTGTTCCGGGCGCACAGCTCTCATGCCTGCACCTACTGCCGAACCTCTTGCATCATTCCGGGCCACCAACAGATTCTCTTGAGGGTTCTGGCAATCTCCGGGTGAGCGGCCATTCTCGATGAATATCCCACCGGAGCACCTGAGACCGGTCGGAACTCGAAATGAACAGCCGACCCGGAGGACCGTTCTTAGGGATCGTCCCTTGCGCTTGGACCATGTAAACAAGGGCTTTGATACTCCAAGTAATTGGCGCCACCACCGCGGCCTGGGGCAAAGTGATTGGTAGGCTGCTCCTCTCGTTCGGGTTCGTCAAACTAACGGGATAAAGGATGTGGTTTCTATTTTTTTTTTAACCCTGGTCGGTAGATCAGGATGAAATTAAAGCGGATAAAGAACAGGGACCACCTTGGCCTCTTGAATACAAGACAGGTTCTTGCGGTCAGTCCAAACGATTAAAGGGTTCTCTGCTCCCTCACGCTAGTGACCCAAAGCCAACTTAAACACGAGTAGCTCCCGATTCCCGCTGTCATAGTTCCCCTCTGCCGGGGATAGCCACTTGGAGAAGAATGTACACGAGTGCATCCTTCTGTCTGAAGGTGACCGTTGAGGCAACACTGCACCCACTTCGATGTCCAGGGCGTCCAGCTCCACGGGAAGGGAAGGTCGGGGTTGGCTGAAACCAAGACGGGAGCTGATGTGAGCCGCTGTTTGAGCTCGGCAAAAGCATCCTCCGCTTCGGTAGTCCAGACAATATCTTAATTAGAGGCGTCAGCGGAGCTGCCATTGAGCTGAGGTTCCTGATTAACTTCCGGTAACAGCAAACCCCAGGAATCTTTGGACGACTTTGACACTGGATGGTTGTGGCCAGACTACGACTGCCTGGCTCTTGGTAAAATCCATCTTGAGAATGTCATTGGACTACAGTATTGGAAATAGTCGTCGCGTAAAATTCGGACTTTTCCAGCTTGACATAAAGTTCATAGTCTAGAAGCCGCTTCAAGATGTTTCTGCGTGAGCGATGTTCTCCTCCATGGACTTCGAGAGATTAGGATGTCGTCCAAGTAAACGAAGGCGTACTCGTAGTGTAACCAGGAGCACGTCGCTTATAAAGGCCTGGCAAGAGTACTGGAGCGTTCACAAGACCGGGTACTTGGGGCCCCGACGGTGTATTGAATGCGGTTTTTCACTAACCTCTCTCCTTTATGCGGACCAGATTGTACGCACTCCACAGGTCTAGATTCATGAATACTCTTGCCCCTTAGAGAATCTTGAAGACCGTATACATGAGTGGAGGGGGATTATTAGCCCTTATGCGGTTTAACCCCTTACAAACAATACACGTCCGTAGGCTCCCGTCTTTCTTTTGTACGAAGAAGCCTGCGCCGGCTCGTGAGGCAGAGGGTCGAATGAAGCCCATGGCGAGAACCTCCTTTACATACATCGCGGTTCTCTCTTGGCTGAGAGCGCGTATAATCGACACCCGCAGAAGATAAGTACCGGGCAACAGGTCTGTAGCACATTGGCACGGTCGGTGCGGTGGATGAGTCAAGGCCTTTCCCTCGCTGAAGACCTGCTCTAAGTCCTTGTAGAAGGAAGGGATTTCGACCGGTTTGAGTGTTGCGTTCTCCTCCGGGCTTTCTTTCCAGGACGCCTCCTGAGGTTTCTTAGGTGGCAGGGGTGACTCGGCGGACCTAAAGTTCCCTGCCCAGGTTCACAAAACTCATTCTTAGAAACAGTGGCCAAATCAGAGTCCAAATCCTCGTCTGTATCCTCAGGCGACGGCAGCGAGGCTTTACAAACTGTCCTTAGGCCCCGGGAACAGATTTCAAAGGTATGCGGAAAGGAGTCTGTCCTTCCTTCAGAACCTGGCGGATGGAGTCCTTGGGCTTAGCTGAAAGAGTTCCGGACTGCTCAGGCACCTCTTTGGTCTTCTCCCGAACTAGAGATTTTCTCTCTAGTTCCCCTGAGGCCCCGACTAGACAGGGTCTGGACACGCACAGTCCCGTTGGTTGGGACCGGCTTGTCTGTCCTTGAGGACAGAACTAGGTCTCCAGAAGGCCTGAGGTTACCTCGTACTGATAAAAGCCCCCATGTGTATATAAAGGAGGCTCTCGCCATGGCTTCATTCGATCGTCCGCCTCACCACCTGCTGCCATGTTGGTCGTTGGTCTCGGGAGAGTCTGGGGATCGGAACTCCACGCTGTAAACAAACCCTCTTATAAATACTGGACCAAGGAATCATTGCCTCCTCACTCCCAGATGGGTTATGCTGGGACCGCCAAGGGTATCCGAGGTTCATGGATATGCGTGGAGAGTCATGATATAGAAACTAATGTCTTCCACGTGATCCTCTATCCTTATCTGCAAGACTAGTCTGTTGCCGGATCTGCTCGAAACCTGGCGGGCGGCGTCCAAGAGCGTTGCGGGCTCAACTCTCGCAGCAATATGTCGAGCCGACGGGCGATTCCTAAGTCCAGAAAATTACTCTCTGCCCAGAAGTCCAGAAAAGCCTCCACCTCCCTCCGGTTCTTAGCCCAGGTATTCTCCGCCTTTAGCATGAAACCAGAATCCGTGGGATAGTGAAAGCCACCTTTCTGCTCTCCGAAGGGAACCGGGACGACTGGAGTTCGAACACTGACGAGCATTGGGCGACAGAACCCGGGTCACCGTCTCTGGGATTAAGATGATGAACGACAAGTTGGAGATCGCGAATGTCCAGGCTTTGTCCGGAAATCCCCTCGCTGCGGTTGGCCGCATCGGACAAAACTCCGATATTGCAGTCACTCTGTTACGCGTGACCTTGACAGGGATGCTGGAGTATTTGAAAGCAAGGATCGAGTCACGGTACAAAGAAGGAATAAGAACTCAGCACAAACAGAAAGCTGGACAATATCTCCAGTTGCGCTTACGAATGAGCTCTGAGCACCACCCCCCCCCCCCCAAGGTGCTCTTTAAATAGTCAACTCTTGGCGCTCAAAACATGACCGCCAATAAGTGGAACGATCCTGAACTCTTAACGGAGCCGCACCAGCTAGCAAATCTCCGGAGAGAGAGCGTCCAAATCCCGATAGCTGGCGCGGTTGGGTGCGCCTCGTAACAGCCTCTACCCAAAATATCCATTGTCCACTCTTTTTGATAGATGCTACCGGACCTGAAGAGCTACTCCAGTAAACAACATTGCCAATTAGCGGGACCGCCCTGAATGCTTAAAGAGGTCGAGCCAGGTATGAATACTCCGGAGCGTCTAAACCCGAAAGTTGGCACCGTTGGGTGCGTCTGGTAACAGTCTCTACCCGAAATGTCGACTCCTTTCCACAGATGCTACCTGATCTGCAGCCTTCCTCTAGTATTGTGTGTCGAAATGGATTAATTGTCCAGCGCACAGTGTTGAATTGAATTTGAATTAATTTAATCCGTCCCACAATGTGAGAGAGTAAAAATCTTTGCGCTATGACTCCGTCGCAATGTACAGACCTGTGAATTTGAAAGTCTAATAGCTTGAGGAAAGAAGCTGTCCCGCAGCGTGTTGGTCCTGGCTTTAACGCTGCGCTAACGTTTGCCAGACGGAAGCAGCTAAAACAGTTTATAGTTGGGGTGACTGGTGTCCCTGATGACCTTCCAGGCCTCCTTTATGCACCTGCTGCTACAAATGTCCTCAACGGAGGCATGTTCACGGCCACAGCTGCGCTGGGCTGTCATTACCACTCTCTGCAGTGCCCAGCGATCAAGGTCGGTGCAGACCCCGAACCAGGCGCTGCTACAGCCAGTGGGGATGCTCTCAATCTTGTCCCTGTAGAAGGTCTTGAGGATTTGGCGACTCATGCCGAACTTCGCGTTGTCGTGCCCACGGGTTGGTCTTACGATTGAGCGCTGAATCTTCTTCTTCTTCCGCCTTGAGTTTTACGGCAGTTGGTATCCACACTGTGGCATTACTACCATCTTCAGTTTATTGTCCCTCATTGTCCATTCACTTTAAAGCCGTCTGTCCAGTCCTGTCGCCCTTAAAAAAAACTAAACAACCATTTCCTCCCCCGATCACTCTCCCCACATTCCAATAAACCTTTAACACTGTTCTCTACCAGTCCTATTTTGCGTAATTGTTGTAACATTTGTTGCCTTTCCTGTGCAAATTTCCGGCATGAAATAAGGATATGCTCTACTGTTTCAGTCTCCTGACATAGATCGCAAAAACCTGTTGGATGTTTATTTATGATGGCCAGAGTGCCATTAAGGTTGCTGTGCCCAATTCTCAGTCTACTTATAATTACTTGCTCCTTCCGCTTTACTCCCCTACTTCTTCCCATATCTATTCTGTTCTGAATTGAATGTAAATGTCTTCCTTTTATTGCTCTATCCCAATGCTGCTGCCACTGTTGATTTATCCTTCTCCACACTACGCTCTTCCCCTCTGATTTTGATAATTTAATATTGACCTCTATAGATCCTTTTTTGACTGCTGCTTTTGCCAGCCTATCTGCTGTCTCATTTCCCATAATACCCGAATGTGCTGGAACCCACACGAATGTGATACTTTTGCCTTGTCTAGCCAGTCTTGAATTTGCAAACAGGATTTCATAAAGCAGATCCTGGTGACCTCTAGCTGTACCCGCTTTAATGCTTGCAAGGGCTGACACAGAATCGCTACATATCACAAAATTATTATAATCAACCTGCTCACTCCATTCTAGTGCTAACAATATGGCAAACATTTCAACTGCATATACACTCAAGCAATCAGGTGTTCTCTTGCTAATTTCCACTTGATAACTTGATACAACAATTACAGACCCTATTGCACCTGTTTCTGGATCCTTTGATCCATCCGTAAAAATCTGTATGCCTTTATATTTAAATTCCCTATAACTATGATATTCACTGAGTATATCGGCCGTCTTATTACTGTGTTTAATCTTAAGCAATTCCAAATCTACAGAGGGATTTTCTAATACCCGGAAAGGTCTGACAGACCACACCACACTTGGACAAAACTCTTTATCGTATACACCCATATCTTTTGCTGTTTGCTCTCCTGTCCAGCCAAAACTTTCTTTCTGCATCCTCTCCTTCTCCCAGCATGTCTGCAATACCCTTTTTGTAGGATGGCTATCACCATGCCCCCTAAACTTAATCCAGTAATTGGCCTCCAGCTGTTCACACCGCAGCCCCAATGGCATTTCATTTGCTTCAACTTGCAGTGTACACACTGGGGAAGTTCTAATCGCTCTCAAGCACACCCTTAGAGCCCGAGCTTGCACGATATCCAGTTCTGCTAGCACAGATTTTGCTGCTGACCCGTATACAATACTTCCATAGTCTAATCTTGATCTTATTAATGCTACATAAATATACTTCAGTGATGCAAAATCAGCGCCCCATTCCAATCCAGCAAGACACCTCATGACATTTATCACGTTTTTACATTTACTAACTACATATCTAACATGTTCTCTCCATGTTAATCTCAAATCAAAGTGCACTCCCAAAAACCGAAAACTTTCAACTCTCTCCAGGTTACTTCCATACAGATTCAAATTGAACGTTTTCCCCTGAACTTTTCCCTTGTAAAGAACATGGTTTTTGTCTTCTACACTGAAAATTTAACACCCCGCTTTGTCCCTCACTCTTCAACTTGATTAATTCCATCTTGCATTTTCGTAACTATATGTTCAATATTTCTCCCTCTTTTCCACAAAGCCCCGTCATTTGCAAACAATGACCTTCCCACTTCCGTTGGAATATTTACGAATATATCATTTATCAAAATGGAGAATAAAGTTGGACTCACTACACTCCCCTGAGGCGTCCCGTTTTCTACAACATACTTGCTTGATAGCTCTGATCCTATCTTCACCTGAATAGTTCTCCTGTCTAAAAAGTCCTTAACCCAATTGAACATCGCCCCCCCCCCCGATTCCCATTAAATGTAGCTTGATTAGGAGCCCCTCTTTCCATAACATATCATAAGCTTTCTCAACATCAAAAAAACTGCAACCACTGTCTCTTTATTTACTTGAGCTTTTCTTATTTCATCCTCTAGACACAACACTGGATCCATAGTATTCCTTCCGTCCTGAACCCGTTTTGATACGTAGCCACCATACCTCTACTTTCCAAGAAGTACACTAACCTCTCATTTATCATACGTTCCATAAGCTTACATACATGTGACATCAAGGCAATTGGCCTGTAGTTTCCCGGTCTGCTGGCATCTTTCCCAGGTTTCATTAGTGGAATAATTATTGCCTCTTTCCAGCTCCCTGGTATTCTCCCTTCATCCCAGACTTTGTTATACAGAAGCAGTAGTTTCTCCAGACTTCCTTCACTCAAGTGTTTTATCATACTATAACATATTTCATCTTTACTTGGTGCAGTCCTTCCTGTTTTATCTAGTGCCTTTCTTAATTCTCCCATGCTGAAAGGGACATCTTGCACACCGTCAGGGTTAGTTTTCCTACATAAAACCTCCATATTTTCAGCTTTTGTTCTCTCTCTACCTCTTCTTCCCTTCTCAGACAAATTATCGGAACTATGTACCATAACAAAAGTGTTTGCCAACGACTCTGCCTTTTCCTTATTTGTTACTGCAGTCACATTTGCATCAACCAGAACTGGGTACCTCCACTCTCTCCTGTCCCCTCCCACCCATTTTTATCATCCTCCCACATCTCTCCTACTTGAGTTGTGTTTCGGATTGAATCACAATACTTTCTCCAGTGCGTTCTTTTAGCATGTCTTATTGTCCTCCTTACCGCTGCCTGAGCTTGTTTGTACTGAATCATTTGTTGGAAGTTATGAGTTCTTTTAACCAGTTTAAATGCCTTGTTTCTATTTCTCACTGCTTCCTTACAATTATCATCCCACCATGGTATCACTCTCTTCTTTGTTCTTCCGTTAATTTTAGGAATGGACTCTAATGCAGCTGATATTATACCTTGTTTTAATATGCTGTCAAGTGTTTCTATGTCCATTCCATTACTGACCTGACTTAGATATCTATCACTTTTTTCCAGAAATTTCTCCCAATTGGCTTTCTCAAGGATCCATTTCCAACCTGTATTCTCTGTGACCAATGAGGCAGGAATATTTATCTTGCATCAGATGGGGTAATAATCACTCCCTACAGTTCCTTCTTTTTACACTAACCAATCACACCTAATGCAATGGAGTTTGATACGAATGTAAGATCAAGCACAGATTCTTTACCTGTATTAACATCAATTTTAGTACTACTTCCATCATTTAGGCACACTAAATACTTCTCATCTAGCAACTCCTCTATTACCTGACCATTGATGTCTGTTCTGTCACTCCCCCATAATACATTATGTCCATTAAAATCACCACACCAAACAATGTTACTACTATTCTGCCCTTCTATCTCCTCAAGCTTGTTTAACTCTAGTCTTTTGCATGGATTGTAATAATTCACAATCACCAACTCTTTCCTTACAGTCCATACTTTTACTACCACGTACTCTTGTTCACTTCCTACACCTACTATTCTATAAGGAATACCTTGCTTTACATAAGTTGCACATCCTCCTTCTCCCCCCTCTCTGCTGTCTCGCCTTACTGCCTCATAACCATACAAAACAAAATCTAAATTAGGTTTTAACCAGGTCTCCTGGATACACACAATATCTGACTTTTCTCTCCTACTAGCTATAACCTGCTTGAAATCTTGTCCATTAGCAATCAGGCTTCTTGCATTCTATTGAAGAAGTAGCATTATCAGTAATATCAACCCACACATACTGTCTCTTGACTTGACTGTACCCTGAGTTCATCGTTTACTTCTTCCCATTTTAATCCTATCATATCCAAATAGTGCTCTGCAGCTTTCACAATAATCTGAATCCTTTCAGTTTTAGATTTGATCTCATAAGTTGTGTTTCCTGCTATAAAGGTCACCAATTTCTTCTTCTCTATCCATGCATTCTATTTATCTTGCCTTTCTTTAGCTGCCGCTTGCTCTTTGCTACACACTCCCTCATTCATTTTCTTCTGTCCTGCCAACTTGACTGCCTCAGCATATGAGACTTTTTCCTTCACCCATGTCTGCTGCACCTCCACCTCTTTTTTCAACACTTCACATCCCCAGTACGCTACACTATGGTCACCTCCACAATTACAGCACGTTGGTCTCACTCCCTCTCCACATTTTCTGTATTCATGTTCCCCGCCACACCTTGCACATCTTCTCTTTCCTTTGCACACTTTGGCCACATGCCCAAACTCCTGGCAATTGAAACACCTCACAGGTTTTGGTATATATTCTCTTACACTGTATCTTACAAATACAAAATATAACTCCTTTGGAGGCACCTTATCCTCAAATTCTACCAGAACGGTTTCACTCTCCCTTTTCTCTGCTCCCCTTGTCATTCTTTTCACACTCTTCACTGAACTATTCCTCACCCGCAAGTTCTCCACTAGCTCCTTCATATTAACACTGAGGGGAACCCCGGACGTCACCCCCTTGCAACCGTTGACCCTTTGTGCTCCAACTCTTACAACCCTGGGCACTTTGACTTTCCCAACATTAGTCACCTTCATTGCCTTCTCCATGTGCTCTTCAGTTTTACATCCTATCAGCAGGTTTCCATCTCCTAAAGTTCTCGCATGGTTCACTTCCCCGACTTGTCCTCTAATGATTTTTGTCAGCTTAAGCGGATTGATTTTCTTTACTTCCCCTTCCCCCTCAAATCTTACCACTACATTTAGCAATTTTGCCCTCGGGCCCTTCTCCTCAACTTCTCTTCCCTCACTTTCCAATCCACCTACACTAGACCCACCTCCTTTCTTTCTCTTCCGACCCATCACCTTCCTGTTCTTAGTCCCTTTCCCCATCTCTTCCCACTCAAACTCCATGCTTTTGCTGTGACTATCAGTCTCCCTCCCTGCCGTCCTATCAGAGTTTGCAAGCAACCGTCTACGAATATCGTTCCGGACCTATACAGGCCGTCGGTCAATATTCCCACAGAATATCCCCCACAACACCCCAGCGCCTCAGTCCAGCCGTCCAGCCAGCCATGAGCACTGATTGAGTTCAGGTGCTAGTGAAACAGTCCGTCTTGGCGCCTGAAACATGCTTGCCAATTAGCGGGACGGCCCTGAGCCCTGAAGGGGGCTGCGCCAACTATCCATACTCCGGAGAGATAGAGCATCTCAACGCTGAAGGCTGGCACTGTTGGGTACGTCTCGTAACAGCCCCTACCCGAAATGTCGACTGTTCACTCCTTTGCACAGATGCTACCTGACCTGCAGCGTTCCCCTGGCAGTTCGTGTGTGTTGAAATATTGTTTTGCACATAAAAGTAGCGTACTGGACACAGACATGATTGCCATGCGCACAGTTTTACTCTCCTGCATGCTGGCTTATTGTCTTGTTCACTGGTTCAATGTCCTGCACGCCAGTTAATTATCCTGCACACGGATTTATTGCCTTGTATTTGTTTCACGTCCTGCACTCTGGTTTGCCTTACGGTTGAGCACTAACAGTCCGCTCAGATGCTCCTTAAATAGACAATTTTTGGCGCCCAAAACATGATTGCCAATTAGCGGGACACACATTTATTGTCCTGAAGACCAGTTTAAATCCGGCACACGGATTTATTGCCTTCAGGCATGTTTATCGTCCTCCACAAATGTCGATTGCCCTGCTCACACTTGGACTGAGCTTTGAAGGTTGCAGCCCCTCCTCGTCCCTTCCCTTCTGCGGCCCGTGTATGATACTCTCGCTACACCATCATCGTTGCACACATGGGGGCTGACAGAGGACCCTACCTCCGAGTTTTGTGGTCAGCGGGGTTCACTGACACGCATACTGTCGGGATGCAAAGCAAGTTTAGCACAAGGACGGTATAGGTAGCACCACAACAAGGGCGTGCTGTCCCTTGCTGACCGACTGGAGCGGGCGAGGTGCAAAAGGAGACCAGTCGGCAAATAGGAATACGCCCTTTCCTCCTCCCAGTCGTATTCCCAACTCCTTCTTTCGACTGAGAGTAATAATTCCCAGAATAATTTCTGGGAATCATAGACCAGTGAGTCAATGCCTTTTCTTCTCGGAGTGACGAAGGAAGAGAGGTGACCTGATAGAGGTGTATAAGATGATGAGAGGCATTGATCATGTGGATAGTCAGTGGCTTTTTCCCAGGGCTGAAATGGGTAACACGAGAGAGCACAGTTTTAAGGTGCTTGGAAGCAGGTCCAGAGGAGATGTCAGGCTTAAGTTTTTTACGCAGAGAGTGGTGAGTGCATGGAATGGGCTGCCGGCGACGGTGGTGGAGGCGGATACGTTAGGGTCTTTTAAGAGACTCCTGGATAGGTACATGGAACTTGGAAAATAGAGGGCTATGGGTAACCCTAGGTAATTCCTAAAGTAAGTACACGTTCAGCACAGCATTGTGGGCCGAAGGGCCTGTATTGTGCTGTAGTTTTTCTGTGTTTCTAAGCAGGACCTTGAATTTGTTCCATTTCACTTTTTAAACAACAAGGACTTTTTGGATTCTTTTACATTTTTTTAACAACCAGGAGCTTGAAGGGTCCTGCCAAAGGGTCTCGGACCGAAACGGCAACTGCTCTTTTTTCCATAGATGCTGCCTGACCTGCTGAGTTCCTCCAGCATTTTGTGTGTGTTGCTTCGATTTATTTCCAGCCTCTGAATACTCTCTCTTGTTTGGGAGCTTGAACTGATTTCTTTACACTTTTTAAACAACTAGTACCTGAAATTTCGCTTCTTCATCTACTGGGGTCTTGAATTAATTTCAGCTTTTTTCTCTTTGAACAACTAGGACCTTGAACTGGTTTAACCTTCTCTATTTCAACCATTTTCACCTTTTGGATTTTCTGTTTTACAAAACCTGGGACCTTGAGTTAGGGTTTTATTCTCTTATTTGTACAGTTAAGACCTTGTATTCGTTTATTCGTTGAACAACTAGGAACCGGGAAGGAGCAGAAGAATGGATTTAGGAGAGCCAGAAGGCGGCATGTGAAGGCCTTTGCGAGTAGAATTAAGAAAAACTGTGAAGGACAGAAGAATGGCTAGAGTGAGAGTAGGACCGATTAGGGATGGAAGAGGAAACGCGTGCCTGGAGTTGGAGGAGGGACGATTACTTTGCTTCACCACTGAGGGGGACCTCGACATTCGTGAGGGCAGCGTGAAACAGGCTGATGTGCTGGAACATGTCGACATTAAGAAAGAGGATGTGCTGGAAATTTTGAAAATCTTTCAAAAAAAAAGGGATATACCACAACTTCGTATGGGAAGTGAGGGAAGAGATCACAGTAACTTTGGCGTCCTCACTGACCATAGGAGTAGTACCAGATGATTGGAGACGGCTATTCTTTTGTTCAAGAAAAGGAATAGGAATACTATCTTTCCTACTCCCAGTAGTACTCTTAACTCCTCCTTCTTACTTGGAGTAGTAATTCCTAGAATAATTCCTGGGAATTATAGACCAGTGAGTCTAACTTCAGTGGTGGGCAAATTATTGCAGAAAGTTTTCAGAGGCAGGTTTTATGGGCATTTGGTGAGGTATAGTCTGATTCGGGATAGTTAACGTGGCTCTGTGAGAGATAGATCATGGCTCCTAGGGCTTATTGAATCCTTTGAGGTTGTAACACAGGACCCTGATCAAGGTAGAGCAGTGGATGGGGTGTATATGAAATTTAATAAGGCGTTTGCTAAGGGACCCAGCGAACTCTGTTGAAGGGATTTAGAATTGGCTTATCCATTGAAGGCAAAGCGGGTTATAGGTGGAGCATATTCTGCCTGGAGGTCACGGATCGTTGTTGTTTCACGGGGATCTGCTGTAAGATCCCTGCTTTTTGAGATTTTTATAAATGACTTGAATGAGGAAGTGGAAGGGTGGATTAGTAAGTTTGCAGATGACACGAAGGTGCTGGGGTTGTGGATAGTGTCGAAGGTTACAACGGGACATTGACAGGATGCAGAGCTGGGCTGACAAGTGGCAGATGAAGTTCAACCCGGAAAGTATGAAGTGATTCAGTTTGGAAGGTCGAATTTGAAGGCAAAGTACAGGTTTAATGGTAGGATTCTTGGTAGTGTTGAGGAATAGTGGGGTCTTGGGGCCATAGATCTCCCAAAGTTACCGTGTATGTAGACAGGGCGGTTAAGAAGAGTGTGAAACGAGCTGCCAGTGGATGTGAGTTGAATTTCAACACTTAAGGGAAAGTTGGGTAGGTAAATGAACTGGTGGAGTATGGCGGGTTATGGCCGGGGTGCTGGCCGATGGGACTAGACAGATCAATACGACTAGCTGAGCTGAAGGGCCAGTTTGTGTTCTGTAGTATCCTGTGACTCTGTGGTGCGCGTTCGTCTGGGGTCTGAGTTCAAGAGCCACGAGGTAATGTTGCAGCTCTATAAAACCCTGGTTAGACAACACTTAAGAGTATTGTGTTGAGTTCCAGTCGCCTCATTATAGAAAGGAATTGGAAGCTTTAAGAGGGAGTATGAGGAAGCTAAGGTTTCTTTCTTTGGATTGAAGTAGGATGAGAGGTGATTTGCCAGGATCATAATTTTGAGGTGATGGGCGGAAAGTATATCGAGGATGTCAGAGGTAAGCTTTTCTCCAGAGAGAGTGGTGGATTTGTGGAACGCCCTGCCAGGGTGATGGTAGAGGCAGATGTATTAGGGATAGTTATGGGGTGGATCTTAGGGAAGTACATGGATGAAAGAAATAAAGCCGCACTCTGATGCACAGTTCTATGAACTTAAATTAGTTTGTAGAAACATGCATAATTCACAACAACCGACATTGAGTTGGGTTCACTTTAAGAGGTTGGTGTGACGTGTGACGCAATTAAGAGATTTTTTGTTTTGCCACGTTTTATGTTCTGCGTTTGGAGGACAACAAATGAGCCATATTATGGCTTCTCTTAAATTTAAAACGCCTCTGCCGTTTTAATTACGAAAAAAATCTAAAGTTGATTCGCTGTTCTTGAACAACTATGACATTGAATTGATTTATATATTGTTTTTAAAGATTTACGAGCTTTGCATTGGTTTGTTTATTAAGAACTAGAACTTTGGGTTACTTCCACTTTCTTAGCAATTGGGACTTTGGGCTATTTTTCTCATTTTCAACAACCGGAACCTATTTTTGCTTGTTTTCTCTTTTAAAAACTAAGGACCTTGATTTAATCTGTTTTCTACTTTTGAACAAGACGGGCCTTGGATAGGTTTAGTTTCCTTTCTGAACAGCCGGGACCCTGAATTGGTTTGATTTTGCCCCGTGGCACAGCGTGAGCTGCCTTGCAGAGACGCCAGTTTCATGAGGGCGCTTGTATGGGTTCCTACGGATCACTTCCTCACTCCCGTCAGCTGTCCGCCCACACCGTAATTCTGTTCTGAAGATGAGGGACATCCTTATCGGCGGGAGACTCCCCCCCCCCCACCCCATTTGCTTCCGGGATCCAAAGGTGGCGAGCGTTGCACAGGGCGGTCACGGGCAAGAGATTTCCCAAGTCGGCTCACCGGCTTCCCTGCACCCTGCTCGCCCAGGGTACATACGGAGTGTGCGAGGTGGGTGCCCCTGACTCGGGGGCGGGGGCTGCCTCTCAGGGTCTGGCTGCACCGCCCTGCTGAGCTCCTGATCTTGGCTCAGCCCGTGCAGAGAAGGTGGCGGGTGTCGGCGTGTCGGTGTGGTTGGAAGTACAGGGATCTCTCGGGAGGTTGGGGGCTTCAAGATTCCGGGTGCGGACCTCACCAGTAATCTGTCCTGGTCCGAACACGTGGACGGCAGGGCCGGGAAAGCTCAGCGGCGCCTCTACTTCCACAGGAGGCTGGGGAAATTCGGCACGCCTCTGTCGCCCCTCACCAGTTTTGATCGATGTCACATACTGCCCGAGTGATCGCGGCTTCGTGCGACAACTTGCTCTGCTCGTGAGCTTAAACTGCAGAGAGTTGTGAACGCAGGTCAGAACATCGCGCAACCAGCTTCCCTCCAGGAACTCTGTCTGCACTTCCCGCTACCTCGGGAGATCAGCCAGCACCCATCTCGGATAGCCCCTCTTCTCCCCTCTCCAGTCGGACGTACCGCTGGGCTCAAGCGCAGCTTCTACCCCGCTGCTGAATATGGATTTTAACTTCACAATCTACGTGGCTGCGGTGCTTGCAGCTTATTGCCCGCCTACATTTTACTTTCTCTGTAACCGTAACACTTTATTCGAGGCCCTTCGGCCCGTCTAGTCCCCGCTGAACTGTTCTTCTGCCGAGTCCCATCGACCCTCACCTGGACCCTAGCCATCCATGCCCCTCCCATCCGTGTACCTATCCAGACTTCTCCTGAATGCTGCAATGAAACTCGTTCCGCCCTTGGGTTCCCCTGACCTGGTTCGCCTTTCACACTTAACCGCTGACCTTTAGCTCTACCCTCACCCAATCTACATGGGGAAAGCCTGCTTGCATTCACCCTGTCTGCAGTACACACCTCATTATTTTGCACACCCTTGTAAGAATTCTTCTCATTCTCCGACGCTCAAGGAAAGAGAGTCCTAACCTTTCCGTGTAACTCGGGTCCCCCGTGTAAATTCCTCATGCAACTTCCTTGTAAATTGAATCTGGACTCTCTCCATCTTTCCTGTAGGTAGGAGATGAGAACTGCACGCATCACTCCAGCTTTGGCCTCACCACCGCATTACTGTGTACGCCTTCAGCATGACACCCCTTCTTCTACCTCAACGCACCGTCTAGTGACCTGATGTGAGTGAACAGCGTGCACGAGAGGTTTCTCACTGTGTCTCGGTACGCGTGACAATGATAAACTCACTCCATATTCCAGCTCTGCTCCTGGAGTTGCTGGAGCGAGATGTTCGCGACTCCGAGGGTGGTGTTCCCTCTAAGATGTGCGCGTACACACCTTTTGCGCATGAAGGAATGTAAACTGCGCACATAAGGTTGTTTCCCCCCTATCTCGCTGGCACGTTAAGTATATTTCACGATTTCCTTTTCCGGTTTGTAATGCGGACCGTGTGGACAACGTGGAGTTTGCGATAACTGGGGAAGGTGGGGGGGGGGGGAATTGCACAGCGCAAGATTTTTGCGCAGACTGGTCATGACAAATTGGAGAGAACATTGGGTTTAAAGTCAGGGATTCTCCGGGGCTCGCTGCCCACCATTCTCCGGGCGTCGTGTCGCGTCCGGTGCTGCGCCTGACTGTGCGCGCGTCCCTGCAGAAGGCGCACCCGGCGACCATGGGGTGGGTTTCTGGGAGCCCCAGTACCGCCGTTGTCTGCGAATCGAGAGATCCATTGAATACCGTAGCTTTGTAATGCCGTGACATTTTAATCACCAAATAAACCTCTTGTGGCAAAGAAAAACAAAACAATGGGCCAATGTATCCACCTGCACGCTGCCAGAATACCGCCTCGGTGCACGGTGCACGTCAATCTCTTCCTCAGTTGGAAAGGTCCGACAAATATGGCGCCTTCCAAAATCGCAACCTGGAGACGAGAGAGAGGAAAAAGGGACAGTCCTGTGCATCTCTCCAACTAGTCCGACTACCCCACTCTCTCCCCACAGCCCCATGTCAACCCAAAAGCAACCCCATTGCCTCGCTCTCCCCACCCCACCCCCCGTCCCCTAACTAATCCTGCTGACCCGCGCTCTCCCCACAGCCCATCTTAATCTCAAACTGCGAGAGGAAATGATACCGAGGGGAAGGATAAGTGAATGTATGGGCTAGAGGGGCGGCGGGACGGCGGGACGGCGGGATAGTCTCACCCTGAAAGCTTCCAATGGTTTCCTTCAGCTTCTCTAAAACAGACGGGAGGTCGTCGTATCTGCGCAGGATGGCGAGGGTGTCGGGGCAGGAAGCGATTGTCCGCAGTTGTTGCTGCTCCCGACCGTCAGCCTCAATGGAGGATCCAATCTGGACAAGAGCCACCTTCAGAATCCTCAGAACTGTCTGTGTAACGTCCACACAAACAGGACAGCTCCCCCTCCCCCTCCCCCCTTTCACCCCCTCCCCTCTCCCCTCCCCCCTCTCCCTCCACTCTCCCCGTCTCCCCCTCTCCCTCCCCTCCCCCTCCCCCACTCCCCCTCCCTCTCCTCCTCTTCCCCTCCCCCTCCCCCTCTTCCCCCTCTCCCCCTCTCCCTCCTCCCCCTCTCCCCCTCTCCTCCTCTCTCTCTCACACACACACATCTTTCTCTCTCTCTTTCACTGTCTCTCTCCCTCTATCTCTTTTTTCTCTTTCTCTGTCTCTCTATCTCTTTCTCTTTCTGTCTCTTTCTCTGTCACACACACATGGAGATACGCACACGTTCACAATACAGATGTTCACTCCAACACACACACACACACACACACACACACACACACACACACACACACACACTCACTCACACACACACTCACACACACACACTCACACACAAACACACTCACACACACTCACACACACTCACACACACACACTCACATACATATCCTTCTCTCTCTGTCTCTCGGTCTCTCTCCCTCTATCTCTTTTTTTCCTCTCTTTCTCTCTCAGACACACACGCAGACACACACACACACACACACACACACACACACACACACACACACTCAAAGATGTCTCTCTCACAGACGTATCACACTCTCACACTGTGGGAACCATACAGTCACACTGTGATAAATCCCACCAACCTACCCGAATGACAAAGCGGAGAATCTGCTTTTCCTGAGCCCTGGCGACAACCTGGTTGAGGTCGATGTCCCCTGGTGTGGGCTGTCCGTCTGTGATTAGGACCAGCAGCCTTGCTGCTCCCTCCCTTGCCCCAGCTTCCTCCGTGAACACATTTTCTCTGAGCAGAAGGAGTGTTAGAGTCACAGAGCGATCCTTTCTCCACACCGTCCCATCACACACTCCCGGGGTCAGACACAGAGTGAAGCTCCCTCCACACCCCATCGCACACTCCCGTTTACGGAATAGTTACATAGTAAAATTAATCCCAGTTGCGGTAAATGTCAAACTCTCCATCAATTGGATATTATTCACGATCTCACGCAGATTCCCTGGTTGGGTCCGGAACGTTGTAAAGTTCATCTCCGTTCTGGAATACAGGGAGTATTGTGCGATGGCAAACTGTTGAGACAGAGATGAATGCTTTGGTGAAGAGAGTGCCATCTCGTCCTGTGCATCTGCTCGACTAATCCGAATACCCCACTCTCTCCGCACAGCCCCGTGTCAGTCCCCGTACAAATCCCACTGCCCAACATCTCCCCAGAGCCCTGTGTCAGTCCCCAAACTAATCCCACTGTCCCACTCTCTCCGGACAGACCTGTGTCAGTTAGCAAAAGAATCCCACTTACACGCTCTCTCCCCCCAGCACTGCGTCAGTCCAACAGTAATTCCACTACCCCACTCACTCTCCAGAGGCCTGTATCAATCGCAAACTAAACCCACTGCCCCACTCTCTCCCCACAGACCTGTCAGTCGCCTAATTAATCCCACTACAGCCCTGTCGTAATCCCCGAATGAATTCCACTGTCCTGTACCCTTCCCGAAGCCCCGTGTCGATCCCCAAACGAAACTGGTGCCCAGCTCTCTCCCCACAGCACAGCGTCAGTCCACAAGCTGACCCCCCCCCCCCCCACGACCTGTTCTTTATCCACAGACGAATCCCACTGATACGTTCTCTCCTCACAGCCCTGTGTCCGTCCTAAATTAATCCCAGGGAACTGTGTCAGTCCCAAAATAAATACTACTGCCCGCACTCTCCCCACAGACTAGTCTCACTCCCCAAACTAATCACACTGCTCCGCACTCGCCCATAGCGCGGTGTTAGTCCCCAAACTCATCCACTGCTCCACCCTCTCCCCACAGCCCTGTGTCAGACCACAAACTAACCCTAATGCCCCGCTCACTCCCCAGAGTCCTGTGTCAGTCTCCAAACTAATCCCACAGCCCCTGCTCTCTCTCTTCGCCCACATTGACAACATTGTTGTGACCATGTTTCCACTATTCAAAATTAAAGTAAAAATGCCAAATCTTAATTTATTACTAAAGTAAGCACAGAATATTCCATCATATAAGACATAGGAGCAGAATTAGGCCATTCAGCCCATTGAATCTGCTCTGCCATCCCATCACAGCTGGTTCATTGTCCGTTTCAACCACATTCTCTTCTCGTCTTCCTGCAGAATTTGATGCCCTGACAAATCAAGAACCTATCAACCTCTCTTGTAAATATACCCAAATTGAGGTGCTGTTCTGCCTAAAAATCCTCTGGAATTAGAACACCAAGGAATTTACTGAACCTCCGATCCCCAAGTGAGGACTGGTCCGTGGACCTCCAGTCTCCTGCGCCTGCAGCCAATGATCAGCTCTTTCAGTTTGGTGGCGCTGACTGAGGGGTTGTTGTTGTAGCACCATTCAACCAGGTTTCCAGTCTCCCACCTACAACAGTGGAGCCGTCAGCAAACTTGTCTACGGTGTTGGAGCTGTGCTTAGCCGCACAGTGATAGGGGTAACGTGAGTAGAGCAGGGGCTGAGCACACAGCTTCTGGTGCTTCTGTGCTGATGGAGACTGTGGAGGAGATGATGCCAATGCGATCTACTGGGCTCTGCAAGAGAGGAAATCGAGGATGCAATTGAAAAAGGAAGTATTGAGGCCAAGGTCTTGGAGCTTATTGATTAGATTTGAGGGGATGATGGTATTGAATGCTGAGCTGTAGTCAATGAAGAGCATCCTGATGTATGCATCTTCATTATCCATTCTATCTAACGGTTCCTTTCTCTCTCTCTCCTCTCACACCCAACCGCCCCCTTCTTTCGTGCTCCTTCCCACCCCTGACCATCACTGACCTGCGTGTTGGCACCTGATGCCTGCATCATATTCAACATGAACTTTTTGTTCGCCTCCAGGTCTCTTTTGGTGAGGCTGTTGGACCCATCGAAGAGGAAGACCACATCTACCATCTCAGCGGTACACTCTGGCAGAGAGGGGGAGAGCAGCAAAGGGTGAGAGAGGGGCCAACGACGAAGAGGGAGCATCATGACTATGGAGGTGCAGCGAGAAGGGATTGTCACGCTGAAGGAGGGACTGGCGGTGAAGAGGGAGCAACCCATCGAGGGAGGTTGTGATGAAGAGGGAGTGTTACACTGATGGAAAGATGATGAAGAGGTCCCTGACGTGTGGGGGGAAGTGACGGGAAGGGGGAAGGGATGGAACAGAGGGGAGAGTGATGGAGGGTAGTGGGACGGAGTGGGTTAGACTATAAGACCATAAGGATTAGAAGCAGAATCAGGCCATCTGGCCCATCAAGTCTGCTCCACCTTTCAATCACGGCTGACCCTTTTTTTTCCCCTCCTCAACCCCAGTTGCTGTCCGGCTCCCCGTATCTTTTGATGCCATGTCCAATCAAGAACCTATCAATCTCTGCCTTAAATACACCCAACCACCTGGCCTCCACAGCTGCACATGGCAATAAATTCCACAAATTCACCATCCTCTGGCTAAAGAAATTTCTCTGCATCTCTGTTTTGGAAGGGCACCCCTCTATCCTGAGGCTGTGCCCTCTTGTCCTAGACTCCCCACCATGGGAAACATCCTTTCCACATCTACTCTGTCTAGGCCTTTCAATATTCAAAAGGTTTCAGTGAGGTCCCCCCTCATCCTTCTGAATTCCAGCGAGAACAGACCCAGAGCCATCAAACGTCCCTCGTATGATAACCCTTTCATTCCTGAAATCATCTCTGGACCCTCTCCAGTGCCAGCACATCTTTTCTAAGATGAGGGGCCCAAAGCTGTTCCCAATACTCAAGGTGAAGCCTCACCACTGCCTTATAAAGCCTCAGCATAATATCCTTGCTCTTGTATCCTAAACCTGTTAAAATGAATGTTAACACGGCATTTGCCTTCCTCACCACCGACTTAACCTGCAAGTTACCCTTCAGGGTGTTCTGCACAAGCACTCCCAAGTCCCTCTGCATCTCAGATTCCTGGATTTTCTCCCTGTTTAGAAAATAGTCTGCACATTTATTTCTATTACCAAAGTGCTTGATCATGCACTTTCCAACATTGCATTTCATTTGTCACTTTCTTGCTCATTCTCCCAATCTGTCTAAATCCTTCTACATCCTACCTGTTCCCTCAGCACTACCTGCCCCTCCACCAATCTTCATATCATCTGCAAATTTGGCAACAAAATAATCAATTCCATCATTGATATACAACATTAAAAGGAAGTGGTCCAGACACCAACCCCTGTGGAACACCGCTAGTCACCGGCAGCCAACCAGAAAAGGATCCTTTTATTCCCACTCGCTGCCTCCTACCAATCAGCCAATGCTCTAACCATGTTAGTAACTTTCCTATAATACCATGGGCTCTTAACTTGGTAAGCAGCCTCATGTGTGGCACCTTGTTAAAGGCCTTCTGAAAGTCCAAATATACAACAACCACTGCATCCCCTTTATCTATCCTACTTGTAATCCCCTCAAAGAATTCCAACAGGTTCATCAGGCAGGATTTTCCCTGAAGGAAACCATGCTGACCTTGTCCTATCTTGTCCTGTGTCACCAAGTACCCCATCACCTCGTTCTTAACAATTGACTCCAACGTTTTCACAACCACTGAGTTCAGGCTAATTGGTCTATAATTTACTTTCTGCTGCCTTCCTCCTTTTTTAAAGAGTAGATGTGACATTTGCAATTTTCAGTCCTCTGGCACCATGATTTTTGAAAGAACATTTCTATTGCCACCACAATCTCTAATGTTGCCTCTTTCATGACCCTAGGGTGCAGTTCCTCTGGTCCAAGTGACTTGGGTACCTTTAGGACTTTCAGTTTTTTGAGCATCTTCTCTCTTGTAACAGCAACTGCACCCACTTCTCTTCCTTCACACTCTACAACATCAGGCAGACTGTTGGTGTCTTCCACAGTGAAGACTGCTGCAAAATACTCATTTAGTTCCTCAGCCGTCTCCTTGTCCCTGCTATTATTTCTCCTGCCTCATTTTCTAACGGTCCTATAACCACATTTATATTTCTTTTATTTTTAACAAACTTGAAAAAACTGTTACTATCCACTTTGAAGTTGCTGGTGAACGCAGCAGGCCAGGCAGCATCTCTAGGAAGAGGTACTGTCGACGTTTCGGGCCGAGACCTTTCATCAGGACTAACCAAAGGAAGAGCTAGTAAGAGATTTGAAAGTGGGAGGGGGAGGGGGAGATCCGAAATGATAGGAGAAGACAGGAGGGGGAGGGATGGAGCCAAGAGCTGGACAGGTGATTGGCAAAAGGGATATGAGAGGATCATGGGACAGGAGGCCCAGGGAGAAAGAAAAGGGGGAGGGGGGAGGAAACCCAGAGGGTGGGCAAGGGGTATAGTCAGAGGGACAGAGGGAGAAAAAGGAGAGTGAGAGAAAATGGTGTCCCGCTCAGACCATTTCGCTGAACACCTACACTCTGTCCGCCAGAGAAAGCAGGATCTCCCAGCGGCCACATATTTTAATTCCCCGTCCCATTCCCGTTCTGATATGTCTATCCACGTTCTCCTCTACTGTAAAGATGAAGTCACACTCAGGTTGGAGGAACAACACCTTATATTCCGCCTGGGTAGCCTCCAACCTGATGGCATGAACATTGACTTCTCAAACTTCTGCTAATGCCCAACCTCCCCCCCGTACCCCATCCGTTATTTACTCTCTCCTTTTTCTCCCTCTGTCCCTCTGACTATACCCCTTGCCCATCCTCTGGGTTTCCACCCCCGTCCCCCTTTTCTTTCTCCCTGGGCCTCCTGTCTCATGATCCTCTCATATCCCTTTTGCCAATCACCTGTCCAGCTCTTGGCTCCATCCCTCCCCCTCCTGTCTTCTCCTATCATTTTGGATCTCCCTCTCCCCCTCCCACTTTCAAATCTCTTACTAACTCTTCCTTCAGTTAGTCCTGACGAAGGGTCTCGGCCTGAAACGTCGACTGTACCTCTTCCTATAGATGCTGCCTGGCCTGCTGCGTTCACCAGCAACTTTTATGTGCGTTGCTTGAAATTCCAGCATCTGCAGAGTTCCTCGTGTTTACTATCCACTTCGATATTATTTGTTAGCTTGTTTTCATATTTCATATTTTTCCTTCCAATGATTTATTAATTGCTCTCTGTAGGTTTTTTAAAACTTCCCAATCTCTATCTTCCCATTAATTTTTACTTGGTTGTATGCCTCTGGTTCATTACATAACACCCAATGCAGTATATCTGATCCCCTAGTTGGTTCAATGACCAACTGCTCTAAAAAGCCATCTCTTCTGCATTCAACAAACTCACTGTCTTGAGATCCGTTACCAACCTGATTTTCCCAATTGACCTGCATGTTATAATCTCCCATGACTATGATAACATTCCCTTTTTGACTCGGGCTTTCCTACTTCCTGTTGTAAATTGGGTTTGGGGATGGAGAGTAGGGAACAGAAGGACAGAGAGATGGAGGAGAGCAAGGATGGAGGGAAGAGGATTAGATAGGAGGGAGGAATGGAGGGAACAGGAGCAGAGGGGGACAGGTGGAGTGGAGTTGTACAGAGGTGAGGAACAGGTAGAGTGGCTGAAGGGATGGAGAGGATAGGGAGGGTGGAGATGAGTGAGGGATAGATAGAGGGTGAGGATCAGAAATACTGGAGTGGAATGGAGGGGACTGGACGGAAGGATAAACAAACATGAGAGATGGAGATGGAGGGAGCGAGAGGTGTCCCGTGCAAAGCCCCACACTCCAGGTTGCCACCCCCACCATCGATTGTGTCGATTTTGGACTGGAAATCCTGGAGGACAGAGTGTAGATCAGAATAATCCTTGATCTTGATCAGGCATCTGGTGCATGAGGCGATGGTGGTCAGCTCACTCAGACCCCTGCTGCCCTTCTCGAAACTATCTCCAACCTGTGAACATAGTAGAATTGGAAACCGGCTCACAGTCTCAGTTTTATACGGGAGAGCCACTGCATTGCTAATCAGGGATATTGTCCCTGCAGACAGGGTGGACGTCATGATGGCATCATCTACCGAGTCAGTGTGGGTCAGAAACAAGACAGGAGAAATCACTCTATCGGGAGCATCCAACAGCAACAGAGACACTGCGGAGCGGGTAAGTTGGCAGAGACACAAGTTTGGGACTAGATTGACTAGAGTGGGACGGGTTCTCATCAGAACCTTCCCATGGCCTGGACAAAGTTGACATGGAGAGAGTATTTCCAGTAGTGGGAGAGTCAGGGATCTCAAGTTCAATTTTATTGTCATTCAACCTTATGTATGTGTAGCGCTAAATCAAACAACCTTCCTTCAGACCAAGGAGCAGAACGCAGCACACACAACACACGAAATAATATGACCATAAATAAATTAACAAATAATAAACTATATTCCAGAAGTTTGACATTCAGTATAAGATATATTTACGACACGGGTTAAAAGGTCAGCAGTATAACACTGCTTCCACTTCGTAAGCAATCAGACCTGGGTGGTGTCAGGGAACAGCCTCAGAAAGTAGGGGAGACTATTTAGAACTCAGACACGGAGCAACTGCTACAGCCAGACGGTGATGAATTGGTGGGATTTGTTGCTGTACAGGACCGTGGAGACCAAGGGTATACTTATGGCAGTGATTCTCCTTCCTCCCACGTGGATGTCCATCACCGATCCACACGGATCTCCCTCCCAAACGAGGAGTACATACCCCAATTGCAATGCGAAAGATCCCTTTCTCCTGAGCATTCTTGATGACCTCGGTCAGACTGATATCCCCTGGTGTAGTCGCTCCATCCGTGATCACGATCACGACCTTCTTCGCACCTTCTCTCGCCCCCGCCTCCTCAGTGAACACACTGTTTCTGCACAGCACCAGAGAGAGGAAGGTCACATCAGGAATAGGAGGTCACGCTCCCTCCTCCCCTGATCCCCTCTGGTAGGGACCACACACCACACAATTGTCCCCTTCCCCATCACACACACCTCAGAAAACTCACTCGTAAACAAACATTGACCTGTCATTTCCAGTGCCGTCACACAGTGCGATGGTAACCACACCATCCAAATATTCGCAGTCAGAAGACAGGAATGTGTTAAATTATTCCCAGAATACTGGAAAACATCCCTCTACAATGTCCCGTAACACACTCCTGAAGTCAGACTGAGTGAAATAACCTTCACACCGTCCCAGCACACACTCCCGGGGTCAGACGCTGAGTGAAACTCCCTCCACACCGTCCCATCACACACTCCCGGGGTCAGACACAGAGTGAAACTCCCTCCACACCGTCCCATCACACACTCCCGGGGTCAGCCACAGAGTGAAGCTCCCTCCACAACGTCCCATCACACACTCCCGGGGTCAGACACAGAGTGAAACTCCCTCCACACCGTCCCATCACACACTCCTGGGGTCAGACACAGAGTGAAGCTTCCCCGACACCATCCTATTAGTCGGTCCGTGAGGCAGTTTAAAAGAGAGCAGTTTGACGGAGCGGGCGATGTTGTAGTCGGCGACGGAGTAGAGGGAGACAGAGTAGGAAGGCTTTGTCTCGAGAGGCTTCGACGAGCAGAGGTTGAGGAAGAGCTTCACTCCAAGTGAGGGAAGGCCGGGTAAGTTCCTTTAAAAGGAGAACGGTCTGCAGCGGTATTTTATTTGAAGCAAGTAAGGCGGCGAGGCTGTAGCGTACTGGGTGGGTCATGGCAGCTGAGATCGGCCCCGTAGTTTGTTCATGCTGCAGCTTGTGGGAAATCAGGGGTACTTCCAGTGTGTGTGCAGGAAATGTGTCCAGCTGCAGCCTCTGGCAGACCGCATTGAGCGGCTGGAGCTGCAACTGGATTCATACTGGAGCATCCGCGATGCTGAGAATGTCGTGACTAGCACGTTCAGCGAGTTGGCCATACCGCAGGTAAAGGCTACACAGGCAGAAAGGGAATGGGTGGCCACTAAACAGCGTAGCAGTAGGCAGGTAGTGCAGGAGTCCCCTGAGGTCATCTCCCTCCTAAACAGATATACTGTTTGGGATACTGTTGGGGGAGATGTCTCATCAGGGGAAGGCAGCAGCAGCCGAGTTCATGGCACCATGGGTGGCTCTGTGGCACAGGAGGGAAGGAAAATGAGCGGGAGAGCTATAGTGATAGGGGATTCGACTGAAAGGGGAATAGATAGGCGTTTCTGCGGCCGCAAACGAGACTCCAGGAGGGTACGTTGCCTCCCTGGGGCAAGGGTCAAGGATGTCTCTGAGCGGCTGCAGGACATTCTGGAGTGGGAGGGTGAACAGCCAGTGGTCGTGGTGCACATAGGTACCAACAATATGGATAAAAAACGGGATGAGGTCCTACAAGGTGAATTTAGGGAGTTGGGAGATAAACTAAAAAGTAGGACCACAAAGGTAATAATCTCTGGATTACTACCAGTGCCTCGTGCTAGTCAGAGTAGAAATAGGAGGATACTTCAGATGAATACGTGGCTTGAAAAATGGTGTAAGGGGGAGGAATTCAAATTTCTGGGGCATTGGAACCAGTTCTGGAGGAGGTGGGACCGGTACAAACAGGACGGTCTGCACCTGGGCTGGACTGGAACCAATGTCCTAGGGGGCGCGTTTGCTACTGTTGTTCAGGAGGATTTAAACTAATGTGGCAGGGTGATGGGAACAAGTGCAGAGAGTCAGAGGGTGTAAAATGAGGGTAGAAGCAAAAAGTAGTAAAGTGAAAAGTAAAAGTGGCAGGCCAGCAAATCCAGGGCAAGAATCAAAAAGGGGCCACTTTTCAACATAATTGTATAAGGGCGAAGAGTGTTGTAAAAGCAAGCCTGAAGTCTTTGTGCGTCAATGCAAGGAGCATTCGTAACAAGGTGGATGAATTGAATGTGCAGATAGTTATTAATGAATATCATATAGTTGGGATCACAGAGACATGGCTCTAAGGTGACCAAGGATGGGAGATCAACATTCAGGGATATTCAATATTCAGGAGGGATAGACATGAAAGAAAAGGAGGTGGGGTGGCGTTGCTGGTTAGAGAGGAGATTAATGCAATAGAAAGGAAGGACATTAGCCGGGAGGATGTGGAATCGATATGGTTAGAGCTGCATAACACTAAGGGGCAGAAAACGCTGGTGGGAGTTGTGTACAGGCCACCTAACAGTAGTAGTGAGGTTGGGGATGGCATTAAACAGGAAATTAGAAATGTGTGCAATAAAGGAACAGCAACTATAATGGGTGACTTCAATCTATGTATAGATTGGGTGAACCAAATTGGTAAGGGTGCTGAGGAAGAGGATTTCTTGGAACGTATGCGGGATGGTTTTCTGAAGCAACATGTCGAGGAACCAACTAGAGAGCAGGCCATTCTAGACTGGGTATTGAGCAATGAGGAAGGGTTAGTTAGCAATCTTGTCGTGTGAGGCCCCTTGGATAAGAGTGACCATAATATGGTGGAATTCTTCATTAAGATGGAGAGTGATATAGTTAATTCAATAACAAAGGTTCTGAACTTAAAGAAGGGTAACTTTGAAGGTATGAGACGTGAATTAGCTAAGATAGACTGGCAAATGATACTTAAAGGGTTGGCTGTGGATATGCAATGGCAAGCATTTAACGATCGCATGGATGAACTGCAACAATTGTTCATCCCAGTTTGGCAAAAGAATAAACCAGGGAAGGTAGTGCACCCATGGCTGATGAGGGAAATTAGGGTATCAATTCCAAAGAAAAAACATACAAATTAGCCAGAAAAAGCGGCTCACCTGAGGACTGGGAGAAATTCAGAGTCCAGCAGAGGAGGACAAAGAGCTTAATTAGGAAAGGGAAAAAAGATTATGAGAGAAAGCTGGCAGGGAACATAAAAACTGACTGTAAAAGCTTTTATAGGTATGTGAAAAGAAAAAGATTGGTTAAGACAAATGTAGGTCCCCTACAGACAGAAACAGTGCACTGATCATGGGGAACAAGAACATGGCAAACCAATTAAATAACTACTTTGGTTCTTTCTTCACTAAGGAGGACATAAATAAACTTCCGGAAATAGTAGGGGACCTAGGGTCTAGTGAGATGGAGGAACTGAGGGAAATACATGTTAGTAGGAAAGTGGTGTTAGGTAAATTGAAGGGATTAAAGGCAGATAAATCCCCAGGGCCAGATGGTCTGCATCCCAGAGTGCTTAAGAAAGTCGGCCAAGAAATAGTGGATGCATTAGCGATAATTTTTCAAAACTCTTTAGATTCTGGGTTAGTTCCTGAGGATTGGAGGGTGGCTAATGTAACTCCGCTTTTTAAAAAAGGAGGGAGAGAGAAACCGGGGGTTCTAGACCGGTTAGCCTGACATCGGTGGTGGGGAAAATGCTAGAGTCAGTTATCAAAGATGCGATAACAGAGCATTTGGAAAGCGGTGAAATCATTGGACAAAGTCAGCATGGATTTGTGAAAGGAAAATCATGTCTGACGAATCTCATAGAATTTTTTGAGGATTTAACTAGTAGAGTGGATAGGGGGGAACAAGTGGATGTGGTATATTTGGATTTTCAAAAGGCTTTTGACAAGGTCCCACACAGGAGATTAGTGTGCAAACTTAAAGCACATGGTATTGGGGGTATGGTATTGATGTGGATAGAGAATTGGTTCGCAGACAGGAAGCAAAGAGTGGGAATAAACGGGACCTTTTCAGAATGGCAGGCAGTGACTAGTGGGGTACTGCAAGGCTCAGTGCTGGGACCCCAGTTGTTTACAATATATATTAATGACTTGGATGAGGGAATTAAATGCAGCATCTCCAAGTTTGCGGATGACACGAAGCTGGGCGGCAGTGTTAGCTGTGAGGAGGATGCAGGGTAACTTGGATAGGTTAGGTGAGTGGGCAAATTCATGGCAGATGCAATTTAATGTGGATAAATGTGAGGTTATCCACTTTGGTGGCAAGAACAGGAAAACAGATTATTATCTGAATGGTGGCCTATTAGGAAAAGGGGAGGTGCAACAAGACCTGGGTGTCATTATACACCAGTCATTGAAAGTAGGCATGCAGGTACAGCAGACGGTGAAAAAGGCGAATGGTATGCTGGCATTTATAGCGAGAGGATTTGAGTACAGGAGCAGGGAGGTACTACTGCAGTTGTACAAGGCCTTGGTGAGACCACACCTGGAGTATTGTGTGCAGTTTAGGTCCCCTAATCTGAGAAAAGACATCCCTGCCATAGAGGGAGTACAAATAAGGTTCACCAGATTGATTCCTGGGATGGCAGGACTTTCATATGATGAAAGACTGGATCGACTAGGCTTATACTCATTGGAATTTAGAAGATTGAGGGGGGATCTTATCGAAACGTATAAAATCCTAAAGGGATTGGACAGGCTAGATGCAGGAAGATTGTTCCCGATGTTGGGGAAGTCCAGAACGAGGGGTCACAGTTTGAGGATAAAGGGGAAGCCTTTTAGGACCGAGATGAGGAAAAACTTCTTCACACAGAGAGTGGTGAATCTGTGGAATTCTCTGCCACAGGAAACAGTTGAGGCCAGTTCATTGGCTATATTTAAGAGGGAGTTAGATATGGCCCTTGTGGCTAAAGGAATCAAGGGGGTATGGAGAGAAGGCAGGTACGGGGTTCTGAGTTGGATGATCAGCCATGATCGTACTGAATGGCGGTGCAGGCTCGAGGGGCCGAATGGCCTACTCCTGCACCTATTTTCTATGTTTCTATTACACACACCCAGTGTCAGACACAGTTTGCAGCTCCATTTATACCGTCCCATCACACACCCCTGGCCACGTTTTAGTTACATGGTAAAATTGATCCCAGTTGCGGTAAATGTTGAGCTCTCCATCAGCTGGATGTCATTCACGATCTCACGCAGATTCTCTCGTTGAGCCTGGAACATTTTAAAGCTCATTTCTGTCCTGACAAGCGCGGAGTATTGTACGATGGCAAACTGGAGCGAGAAGAAGGCCGGTGGAGAGAGAAAGAGACACCCAGTCCTTTATATCTTCTCGACTCATATCACCGCCCGGCCTTTTACCACAGGCCCATGTGAGTCCCCAAACTAATCCTACTGCCCTGCTCTCTCTCCACAGCCCTGTGTCAGTCCCCAAACTAATCCCACTGCCCCGCTCTCTCTCCACAGCCCTGTGTCAGTCCCCAAACTAATCCCACTGCCCTGCTCTCTCTCCACAGCCCCGTGTCAGTCCCCAAACTAATCCCACTGCCCCGCTGTCTCTCCACAGCCCTGTGTCAGTCCCCAAACTAATCCCACTGCCCGTCTCTCTCTCCTGAGCCCTGTGTCAGTCCCCAAACTAATCCCACTGCCCTACACTCTCTCCACAGCTCTGTGTCAATCCCCAAACTAATCCCACTGCCCCGCTCTCTCTCCACAGCCCTGTGTCAGTCCCCAAACTAATCCCACTGCCCTGCTCTCTCTTCACAGCCGTGTCAGTCCCCAAACTAATCCCACTGCCCCGCTCTCTCTCCACAGCCCCGTGTCAGTCCCCAAACTAATCCCACTGCCCGTCTCTCTCTCCTGAGCCCTGTGTCAGTCCCCAAACTAATCCCACTGCCCTACTCTCTCTCCACAGCTCTGTGTCAGTCCCCAAACTAATCCCACTGCCCCGCTCTCTCTCCACAGCCCTGTGTCAGTCCCCAAACTAATCCCACTGCCCGTCTCTCTCTCCTGACCCCTGTATCAGTCCCCAAACTAATCCCACTGCCCTACTCTCTCTCCACAGCTCTGTGTCAGTCCCCAAACTAATCCCACTGCCCTGCTCTCTCTCCACAGCTCTGTGTCAGTCCCCAAACTAATCCCACTGCCCTGCTCTCTCTTCACAGCCGTGTCAGTCCCCAAACTAATCCCACTGCCCCGCTCTCTCTCCACAGCCCCGTGTCAGTCCCCAAACTAATCCCACTGCCCCGCTCTCTCTCCACAGCCCTGTGTCAGTCCCCAAACTAATCCCACTGCCCCGCTCTCTCTCCACAGACCTGCGTTGGTCCCCAAACTAATCCCACTGCCCCGCTGTCTCTCCACAGCCCTGTGTCAGTCCCCAAACTAATCCCACTGCCCTGCTCTCTCTCCACAGCCCTGTGTCAGTCCCCAAACTAATCCCACTGCCCCTCTCTCTCTCCACAGCCCTGTGTCAGTCCCCAAAATAATCCCACTGCCCTACTCTCTCTCCACAGCTCTATGTCAGTCCCCAAACTAATCCCACTGCCCTGCTCTCTCTCCACAGCCCCGTGTCAGTCCCCAAACTAATCCCACTGCCCTGCTCTCTCTCCACAGCCCCGTGTCAGTCCCCAAACTAATCCCACTGCCCCGCTCTCTCTCCACAGCCCTGTGTCAGTCCCCAAACTAATCCCACTGCCCCGCTCTCTCTCCACAGCCCTGCGTCAGTCCCCAAACTAATCCCACTGCCCTGCTCTCTCTCCACAGCCCTGTGTCAGTCCCCAAACTAATCCCACTGCCCCGCTCTCTCTCCACAGCCCTGTGTCAGTCCCCAAACTAATCCCACTGCCCTGCTCGCTCTCTTCCCCCATACTGACAACACCATTGTGACCATGTTTCCGCTATTCAAAATTAAAGCAAAAATGACAAAAGTTAATCTATTATTAAAGTGTAACGCCTTGGGAAATGTTTCACTGTGAATATAATGGCTTCTCTGTAGCAGCAGTGTTTGGGTTATGACTAGCGATAATAGGGGCTCTGGAATGCGCACCATCCAATGAGGGGAGTGTTTTTTTCTTTCTTGCGTTTCTGAGAGGAGGTATTCGCAGTCTTTTGTCGGTGAGTGATGGAAAGAGAAGACGCGAGAGGAGAGAGATCGTAGACTGCAGGATGGAGTGGACTCGAAGTTGGGGTCCAGGATTCGACGACGTTCAGAGGAAATCGATTGGAGACTAATGGACAGAAACCGTGAGCTCCAACATGCACGTTAGACTGTTTAATTAAAATGGGCCCTTTTTCTACTTGTTTTCTTTACTAACCCTACAGTCAATTTAAGAACTATAAAGCTCAGTCGTTTAATTACATATGTTGTACTGTCCGCTAGTTCACGGTGCTGATTTGTAACAGGGGAACACATCACGTTCATCCACAGAAATGAGATTTCACAAGTTTGGCCGAGCTGGTGACTGTCTTCCCCTAGACTAACGCTGCCAGCTGAAACTGAGGGTTACAAAACTAAGTGCAGTATATTCCATCGTATAAATTCTTGGAATTCAGCTAGAGATTGGCACGTATGATGTTGTGGCCATCTCTGAAACTTGGCCAAAGGATGGCTGCCATTGGGAGCTGAACGTCCACGGATCCCACCCCCACCCCGTCACCCACCTGCATTCCGGCATCCGCTTCCTCCATCGTCCTCAACATGAACTTTTTGATCTGCTCCAGGTCTCGTCTGGAGACACTGTTGGACCCATCGAAGAGGAAGACCACATCTACCATCTCAGGAACGTGCTCTGCCAAAGGGCGGGGGTGGGGGGCGGTCGAGCAGCACAGGGCGAGAGAGGGAGAGACAACCAGGAGAGAACGTCACACCGAGGGAGCAGCAGCAAGGAGGAATGTTTGCTCTGAGTGGGTGGGGGGTCAGTGAGGACTCTACGTCCCTGCAGCCTGAACACAAGCTGAACCATGAGGGTGACAATCTCACGAGCCGGCGGGAGCTCAGGGAGGGGCATTGAAGTGGGCAGCCTTGGAAAACCGATCCACGAAGACCAGAGCAGAAGTGGTTCATTTAGACGGGAGCAGCCCAGTGATTAAATCCTTCGAGAGACGTGACGGGGATGGTGGGCCGACGTAGACCCGCAGGGCGCCGGCGTGACGTCGTGTTCTGAGCGCAGGTGGGACAGGGAGAGACGAAGTCGTGGACGTCCTGGGACATAGATGGCCAGCAAAATCGCCTCTGCATCAACTCCCGGATGATCAAGCAGACGGAGGAGAGACCCTGTTCCAACACTTTGGAACGCACCTAGCGGGGACAGATAGACGGCAGGGAGGTTCATCAGCTGGACCTGGATCTGACTGTCGGGCGGCCCTCATCTCCGCCTCCATTCTCCATTCCACCGGAGCAGAAATGCATGAGCGAGGAAGGATGGGCTCTGAATGGCGTCGCCCTCAGCCCCGTCGAACTGCCGGGAGAGAGCGTCGACCTTGGTACTCTTGCTGCCGGGAGCTGGGTCCCTACGCGTCCTGAGTGTAGGAGAGGTTCTTGTGAGCTACCCAAAACAGGAAGGGATGTCCTGCCCGCTCCGGTCAGTGCATTAAATGGGGTCTCTCCTGGTTGGCTGCTGGTGATTAGTGCCGACTGGAACAGAAAAGCAAGGATGTAATGCTACGGCTTTATAACACTCCGCACTTGGAGTACTGAGAGCAGTTTTGGGCCCTTTATCAAAGAAAGGATGTGTTGACATTGGCGAGGATCCAGAAGAGGTTCATGAGAATGGTCCCGGGATTGAAAGGGTTAATGTATGAGAAGCGTTTGATGGCTCTGGTCTGTACTCACGGGAGTTTAGAACAACGGGGGGGGGGGGGGGGTTCCTCATTGAAACCTATCAAATAGTCTAGATATATATGGAGAGGATGTTTCCAACAGTGGGGGAGTCTAGGACCAGAGGCCACAGCCTCAGAATAAAAGGACGTCCCTTTAGAACAGAGATGAAGAGGAATTTTTTTAGCCAGAGGGTGGTGACTCTGTGGAATTCATTACCACAGGCAGCTGTGGAGGACAAGTCAGTGGGCGTATTTAGAGCAAAGGTTGATAGGTTCTTGATTAGTAAGGATATCAAAGGTTACTGAGAGAAGCCAGGAGAATGGGGTTGAGAGGGGTAATAAATCAGCCGAATGGCCTAATTCTGCTCCTATGTCTTATACTCTTACGGTTTTGTGGTCTAGAAACAGATTTCCCGGCATTGATTACTGTCAAGCATCCGAGGTCATCAACCGACAAGTCAGCTAAACAGTCTCTGTTTTCTGTAACCAAGCTAATATTGGATTTGGTCAAAGTTCAGACAAACGTAGGTTGTTTTCTCTGGGGCGGTGGAGGCTCTGGTTTGAATTGAGAGGTTTGTGAGGTTATGAGAGGCACAAATAACCCCCTAGAGTGGAAATATTTAATGCCAAAGGCAATGCGTTTAGGGTGAGGGGGAGTAAGTACAAAGGAAAGGTGCGGGTCGGTTTTTTTTTTACAACACGGAGATTGGTGGCACGGAATGCTTCTGCCGGGGGTGAGGGTGAAGGCGTTTACGAGACTCTTCGGGAGGCACATGGTGTGGAGCGAATCGAGAGACGTGGGCATTGTGTCGGCAGGAGGGATGAAGCGTCATTCGGTTAATCAGTTCATGACCGAAATCATGAAAGGCCTGATCCTGTGCTCTAATCTCCTACACCCCGCCCCCGCCCCCACCATTGGGTAGAAGATGCAAAATCCTGAAAGTATGTCCCACCAAGCTCAAGGTCAGTTTCTACCCCACTGTTAGAAAACCACGGAAGTGTCCCCTCGTGTGACAGAACGGACTCTCCTCCTCGCACCTACCTCGCCGTGCATCTTGCACCTTATTGCCTGCCCGCACTGCACTTTCCCTGTAACTAACAATTTATTCTGCATTCTGTTATCGTGTTCCCTTCTTCCACCTTAATGCACTGTAATGAATCGATCTGTGTTAACAGTAGGCAAGACAAGTCCTTTCACGGCATGATAAAGCAATTCCAAGAAACCGCAGAGGGTTGTGGACACAGCTCAGCACATCTCGGAAACCAGCCTCCCCTCCACGGATTCTGTCTGCACGTCCCGCTGCCTCGGTAAAGCAGCCAGGATCATTAAACACCCCAACCGCCCCAGACATTCTCTCTTCTCCCCTCTCCCATCCTGGACATTCTCCTCTTCCCTCTCCCATCAGGCAGAAGATACAAAAACCTGGAAACGGGCTCTCCGGGACAGTTTCTACTCCACTGTTG
The DNA here is from genome assembly GCF_030028105.1 of Mobula birostris. Taxonomy (NCBI): domain Eukaryota; kingdom Metazoa; phylum Chordata; class Chondrichthyes; order Myliobatiformes; family Myliobatidae; genus Mobula; species Mobula birostris. The sequence goes on from NC_092380.1 coordinate 2,304,590, forward strand.
TAATACCGTCCCCTAGTAAAGTAAAATGTACTCTGGACCTCACAGTACAGCTTGTTGTGAGTCTTACACTTTATTGTTGGCCTGCACTGCACTTTCTCTGTAACTGTGGCACTTTATTCCCGTTTCCTTTTTGACTACCTCGACGTACTTATCCAACACATCTCTCATCAAAGATTCCCGCCGTCCGGGGCCATGCCACTTTGCCTCCGCTCCTATCCGGTAGGAGGCACGCAAGCCTGAAGTCCCACGCCGCCTGGCATGACTTCCCTTCAACCATCAAATTCAGAATGAGAACCAGGTTTATAATCGCTGGCATATGCCTTGGGTTGCAGTGTTGGATGTAAAAAAAACTACCATTCGTTACAACAGACAAATAAATAGAGCAAAACAGGAACAACGGGATAGCGATCGCGAACCGCTCAGATATCTGATGGTAGAGGGAAAGATGTTTGCCCTGAAGCATAGAGTGTGGGTCTTCCCTGATGTCCTGAATGGTGAGGGTCCTTCATGACAGATGCCCTTGATGCTGAGGGGGTTTGTGGTGCATATGATGCCTGTAACCTGCGTGCTACAGTCTGCCTACGCTTGTATCTGGCTGATGACAGCAACGGTGCTGAGAATTTGAGACCCAGCACCCAGCAGCCTGGAAGAAATACTCACCGGGGAAATCTGCCCATCCGCTCCTGTGACGGCCCTAGTCCAAAGGTATCCCCGGATCGGAGCTGGGATGTTCTGGGAGGAGCAATGGCGGTGGCCTGGCCGCTGGCTGAGAACGCTGTTGCAGGGCGGTGCGGCGGGGAGGAAGGCGTGGGAGGGTAAGGAGGGGAAGGAGGGAGAAGGTGCAGGACATGACTCCTTCAATGCCCCTCTTCCCCTCCCCAACCTCTCTCACACTCCCTCACCCACCCCCAGCTTTACTCACTGACCCTTGTCTCTCTCTCTGCCCCACCATTCTTTCAAAGCCTCCTTACCTCTCCCTATTACCCCTCTCTTCCTCCATCCCCTCATCTCCCTCTCTCTCTCCCTGACCCATTCTGTCCCTCCTATCCAGCCTTCCAATCTATAACCCCATACCCTCCCTGATACCTTCCTCCCAACTCTTCTTCCTGTCTCTCCTCCCTCCCCTCTCCCCTCTCTATTCCCTCCCCGTGCGGGTCCGTGCTCCGGGTACCTTGGCTGTACACTCACCGGAGGCACAGAACAGGATCAGTGAGGGTGGGGGGAACATCCCGCCGCTGCCTCCCGTCCCTTGGTGTGAGTTCCCGGGGAGCGAGGGCTTCCTCTCCTCGCCGCGGCAGGGGAAGGAGTGAGAGAGGGAGAGGGTAGGCGAGGAAGGGAGAGAGTGGGTGGGGGAGAGAGGTAGGGAAGGGGGAGTGTGAAGGGGAGGGGGGTGAGCTGGTGTGGGACAGATAGAGGATTTTGATTATGGCGCATTAGGTCAGACGTAGAGATCGAGCAAACAGATTTTGTGTACCTCCAGGCAGATCATTTCATACATGGGCACAGCAAGGTCGTACTGTGCAAAACTGAATGCAGACTAAAGTGCAGTCACAAACAAGAGAAATTAAGCAGATTCTGGAAATCCAAGCGAAACACACTAGCAGGCCGGCCAGACAGCATCTGTGGAAAATGGTAAACAGTCGACGTTTCGGGCCGGGACCCTTCGGTTGCGATGAACGGTCCCGGCCCGAAACGGCGACTGTTTACTCTTTTCCATGGAATCTGCCTGGCCTGCTGAGTTCCTCCAGCGTTCTGTGTGTGTTACAGTTACAGTGAGTGTGCAAGGGCCGCGATGAGACAAAGAGATCGATAGTCATTCACACGACAGAGGGGTAGAAGCTGTCCTTGGACAGAAGTGAGAAAGTCCGGGGGGGGGGGGAATTTTATGATGCTGGTCGCTTTACCGAGGCAGCGGGAAGACTAGACAGAGCCCGTGGAGGGGAGGCCGGTTTCCGTGATGTGCTGAGACGTCTGCAGGACTCTCTGCGGTTTTTATGCCGTCCTAGGTAGAGGATTTGAGGAACCACGCCGTGACGCCATCAGGTTGGAGGCTATGCAGACGGGTAGGATGCTTTCCATGGTGCATCGATAATACATTGGTGAGGGTGAGCAGGGGGACATGACGAATTTCCTTAGCCTTCTGAGGAGGTAGAGGCGCTGGTGAACTTTCTTGGCCGTGGAGCTTGTGTAGTTGTAGCGGAGAGGCTACTGGTGAGGTTCACTCCGAATAACCTGAAGCTCTTAACCTCAGCACCATTGCTGTGGACAGGAGTATGTACATCGCCCCCTTCCTGTTTTTCTCTGACAGCGAGGGAGAGATTGCTGCCTTGACTGGGTCAGACACAGAGTGAAGCTCCCTCCACACCGTTCCATCACACACTCCTGGGTCAGACACAGGGTGAAACTCCCTCCACGCCGTCCCATCACACACTCCTGGGGTCAGACACGGAGTGAAGCTCCCTCCACACCGTCCCATCACACACTCCCGGGGTCAGACACAGAGTGAAGCTCCCTCCACACCGTCCCATCACACACTCCCGGGGTCAGACACAGAGCGAATCTCCCTCCACACCGTCCCATCACACACTCCCGGGGTCAGACACAGAGTGAATCTCCCTCCACACCGTCCCATCACACACTCCCGGGGTCAGACACAGAGTGAAACTCCCTCCACACCGTCCCATCACACACTCCCGGGGTCAGACACAGAGTGAATCTCCCTCCACACCGTCCCAACACACACTCCCGGGGTCAGACACAGAGTGAATCTCCCTCCACACCGTCCCTTCACACACTCCCGGGGTCAGACACAGTGAAGCTCCCTCCACACCGTCCCATCACACACTCCCGGGGTCAGACACAGAGTGAATCTCCCTCCACACCGTCCCATCACACACTCCCGGGGTCAGACACAGAATGACACTCCCTCCACACCGTCCCATCACACACCCCCGGGGTCAGACACAGAGTAACTCACTTCGCACTATCCCGTCGCACATTCCTGGCTCATTCTTCTGAATTCCAGAGTATAGACCCAGACATCTCAATCTCTCCACATTGGTTTAACCCCTCATCTCCAGAATCAATCTGGTGAACCTCCTCTGGCCAGTCTCCAAAGCCGGTATACCTTTCCTGAAGGAGACCAGAACTGCATGCAGCATCTTGGGTGCCTCTCCAGCACCCTGTAAAGCTGCAGCAGAACCAATACTCCCGAGCCTTCTGCAAAACCGCATGCTGCCATCTTTCACCATTCCAATAATAACCTCAACTTTTGTTTCTTCCTAAGTGAATGTCCCAGCAATGTCCTCAGTCTCTCAGCGTGTTAGTCCCTTACGCACTGGGTTAAACCGTCTATTACGCGTAGTAGGAGAATTAACGGTTATGCGAGGTGGGGGGGGGGGAGAGGCAGAAGGGTGGGCCTGAGCAACTTTACTCCGTCCACCAAATCAGCAAGAATCTCCTGGTGGCTACTCACTTCAAAGCCACTGCCCATTCCCACAGTGACATGTCCACACATTGCCCTTCTCTACTGCCATGACGATGCCACACGCAGACTGCAGGAGCAACCCCTCATATTCCGTCTGCATAGCCTCCAACCTGATGGTACAGACATCAATCTCTCTAACTTCCAACCTGCATGGTCTCCAACCTGGTGGTACAGACATCAATCTCTCTAACTTCCAACCTGCATGGTCTCCAACCTGGTGGTACAGACATCAATCTCTCTAACTTCCTGGAATTTATCCTCCTTCCCCTTTCTCTTTTTCCATTTCTCATTTTGATTCCTCCCCTCACCTCCTTCTGGTTCCCCTCTTTCCTTCTTTTTCTTCCATGGTCCACTGTCCTCTCCTATCATATTCCTTCTCCTTCAACCCTTTAACGCTTCCACCTATCACTTTCCAGCTTCTCACTTCATCCTCCCCTCCCATACCCACCAACTTTCCCCCTACCTGGGCTCACCTATCATCTGCCAGCTAATACTCCTTGCCCTCCCATCAGCTTCTGTCCCCTTCCTTTCCAGTCCTGTTAAAGGGTCTCAACCGAAAGATCGACTCTTAATGCTGCCTGACCTGCTGAGATCCCCCGGCACTTCTTGTGTCGCTCTGGAGTTGGAGTGTCTGCAGAATCTCTTCTGTTTGTAGGCACTGGAGTCCTTGCTTGTCCTGGAAATTATTGTGACTGGTCGCATCCCCGTCTGGTATGGAGGCTGAATGGTTCTTGAGCACTGTCTCAATATTTGATTGTTACACTATCTACATGCTTTGTTCTTTTTTTGTTGTAACCTATAGTAAGTTTGTTATGCTCACGCGTCACTGGCACCAGCAAGTACATATTAAACAAAAAGGGCGAGTAACATCATGAAGGATCTCACCCACCCTGCACGTGGACCGTTTGTCCCACTCCCATGAGGAAGGCGGCCACGTAGCATCCACACCAAAAACAGTTACTTTCCCCAAGCAGTAAGGCTGATCAACACCTCCACCTATTACCCACCCCTCCACACCCCACCAGCACTAATTCATCATTTTCTGTCAGTCACCTTTATGTACAGTCACTCCGGAGTCTAGCGCCACCTCATGGACGCACAATCAATCTATCCATATAAGCCATCGTATGTATTTATTTGGGTGGCGGAGTAGAGATACGGCCCTACCAAAGGAGGTGTTAGGTGCTCCTTCCCTCCACTAGCCTGCAGGTCACCCTTGGGCAAGGTGTAGCACCTGCTTAGCCCCCTGATCGGGTCATGTGAAGCCGTGGGAGCCGGTGGTGGATGGTCATGTGAGCAGCTGGTGCATATCACCAGTCCTGGTTATGTGACCACTGACGGCAGGCAGACAATCCCTGAAGAGTATCGATAATAGCTGGGGTCACCAGTCTTGTAAAGACACTGCCCAGAAGGTAAACCAGTTCTGTAGAAAAGTTTGCCAAGAACAATCACGGGCACGGACACAGCACATAACGAACGAATGATGTATTTATATTCGCAGACACGAGGAAATCTGCAGATGCTGGAAATTTAAGCAACACACAAAAAATTCTGGTGGACGCAGCAGGCCAGGCAGCATCTATAGGAAGAGGTACAGTGGACGTTTCAGGCCGGAACCCTTCGTCAGGACGAATTGAAAGAAGAGATAAAGAGATTTGAAAGTGGAAGGGGGGAGAGGGAGATCCGAAATGATAGGAGACAGGAGGGGGAGGGATGGAGCCAAGAGTTGGAGAAGGGAGAGGGTCTTGGGACGGGAAGCCTGGGGAGAAAGAGAAGGGGGGAGGGGAGCTCAGCGGGTGGAGAGCAGGCAAGGAGTTATAGTGAGAGGGACAGATGGAAAAAAAAGAGAGAAAAAAGGGGGGAAATATATATTTAAAATATATTAAATAAATAAATAACGGATGGGGTACGAGGGGGAGGTGGGGCATTAGCGGAAGTTAGAGAAGTCAATGTTCATGCCATCTGGTTGGAGGCTACCCAGACAGAATATAAGGTGTTGTTCCTCCGACCTGAGTGTGGCTTCATTTTTACAGTAGAGGATTTATATTTATTGTTTTTTTTTATTATTGTATTGTTTATCTTCGTGGCAAAATGGTTACTGTGGTGTGTAGTGGGTAGTGCTTGTCGCTCTCATTTTCAGCTTCCACCACTGGCTGGTAGTCTGGCGAAAAGGAGAGCTGAGTGTGCAAGTCTCTCCCCGTCAGTACAGAGCCTCTCCAACAGCAAGCCTCATCGCTGGCCACACACGGAAACTGAACTCCTTTAGGAAGGTTAAATAAATCGGTTTTGAGCCGTGGTTTAAGTGTCAACTGAGTCTGCATCCCTTGTAGTTTTAGGTATTGAACTCCACAGGTTAAGAGTACCGTTCAAAAACGCTGAAATATCAATGTCAAGGAGCTTTGAGCGTTCTCCTTCCTCGGTCATTTACCTTTCGGACCTATCACCACCAGTTCATACTACACTACCCCTCTCCTCTCTCACAGTCAACCTACCTCCTCACCCGGACCCATCCCCTCGTTATCCCCTTCCTTACCAGTCCTGAGCAAGTACCAAAGGAAACAAGTAATAATTGCAATGAATAAATAATACTGAGAACACTAGAATGTCTGAGGCTGATGGCTGGGTTTCTGATCTCTCTCCAACATATGCACTGGGAAGAATCTCGTTCCTTGCATTTTGCCCCCGCCCCCACCCCTTCCTCTGTAAAATACTCTCATGGAGTCACAGCACAGAAACAGGCCCTTCAGTCCATCTTCTCCGTGCTGAACTGTTATTTTGTCTAATCCAATCTATCTGAACCTGGCCCCATCCTCCATACACCTCCCATCCACACAGTACTTATCCAAACTTCTCTTAAACGTTGAAATCGAACCGATAAACGCCACTTCTGCTGGTAATTCATTCCACACTCACACCACCGTCTGAATGAAGTTGTTCCTCCTCAGATTTCCCTTAAATTTTCACCTTTCACCCTCAATTATGACCTCTAATTCTACTCTCTGACCTCAGTGGAGAAAAAGCATGTTGCATTTACCCTTACTCATAATTTTGTATACCTCTGTGAAATCACCCTTCTTTCTCCTACACTCAATGCAATAAAATCATAACCTATTCAACTTTTCCCTATAACTCATGTCCTCAAGTCCCGACAACAATTTTGTAAAATGTCTATTTTCAATTTTATTTACATCTTTCCTGCCCACAATATTAGGTCTCTCCAACTTCTTACACAATTTCAACATAAGATCCGTTCTCTGTAATTTATGAAGGGCCAATGTGCCAAAAGCTCTCTCTACCACTCTGTGGCACCACTTTCATGGAATTGTGGACCTCAATTCCCAGATCCCTCTCTTCTACTGCAATTCTCAGCCCTACCATTCTCTGCACAGGTCCTACCAAAGTGCCACACTTGTCTGCATTAAATCCAATCTACCATTTTCAGCCCATTTTTCCAACTGTCCAGGTGCAACGGCAAGATCTGAAAGCTGCTTCTATGGATTAAATGGTGCCTGCCCAACCAGGCTTTCATTCTGTACCCGAGCCTTCCCTCCCCTATTCCTCACTTCATGGAGGTGACTCCAACCAGAGGTTCAAGGTGAGGATGAAGTGGTTTAGAGGTGATCACAGGGAGAAGCAGTCCAACGCGTTGACACAATCACAAAGACTCGTCAGCAGCTCTACTTCAGTGGGAGTTTGAGGAGATTTGGTATGTCACCAAAGACGTTAGCAAATTTCTATTGAGGTTCAGTGGAGAGCATTCTGACTGGTTGCCTCACTGTAAGAACATGGAGGGTCCAATGTACATGATCGCAAGAGGCTACAGAGTTGTAGATTCAGCCAGTTCCATCATGGGCATAAACCTCCCCACCATCGAGGCCATCTTCACGAGGAGATGCCTACAGTAGGTGGCATCCACTATTAAGGATCCCCAGGATCTGGGACATGCCCTCTTTTCATTTCTACCATGAAGGAGGTGGTACAGGAGTCTGAAGACCCATTCACATTTAGGAACAGCTTCCTGCCCTCTGCCACCAGATTCAATGGTCCATGAACACTCCCTTGTTACTTCTCTTCCTTGCACTGAAAAATGGCAGAGAGAATATAATGCAGACAAGTGTGAGGTGTTGCAGTTTGGGAGGATAAGCCAGTGTATGACTTGCACAGGGAATAGTAGGGCACTGAGTGTGGTAGAACAAAGAGATCTGGGAATACAGATCCATCATTCACATCCAGATAGGGTCGTAAAGAGAACTCTTGGCCTTCACAAATCTAAGTACTGGGTACAGGAGTTGGGGTGTCATGTTTAAGTTGTATAAGATGCTGGTGAGGCACACTTCTTGTAACCTATCTACAGGAAAGATATAAGATTGAAAGAGTGCATTGCCAGGACTTGAGGAACTGAGCTATAAGGTTTAGGACTTTATTCCCGAGAGTTCAGGAGGATGAGGACGGATTTAATAGAGGTAGATGAAATGTTTTACGGGGAACATGGAGGAGGAATTTCATGGTGACAGTGTAGAACGAGCTGCTAGCAGAAGTGGTGAATGCTGGTTCGATTTTCAACATTTAAGAAAAGCTTAGATAAGTACATGGATGGGAGGGGGATGTTCCAAGTGCAGGTCGATGGGTCTAGGCAGAATAGGTTGGCATAGTCTAAATGGGTTGAAGGGCCTGTTACTGGGCTCTATGGCTAGTTTTTTTTTTAATTTAGTGACTTAAGACATTTTACATCTTTGATCCATTAGCCTGTTTGTTCCCATTGACTATAAACCCAATTCCGATTGTGCAGAATTCTAAGAATAATAGTTATATTAGAGGATTTTTAACTGTCATGAACCCAAACTCGCTATTTCTCTTTCACACTATTTACTTCAGTAATTTTTACGTCCTGCCATGCACTGTACTGCTGCCTGAAGATCTGACGAAGAATGCCAGAATGCCTGCTGTCATTAGCCGTGGGGGGGAGGGACAGAACACACGAGCAGGGAGGTTACGATCCAACTTTGCAGAAAATGGCACTGACCACAGCGGGAGCACGATGTGCAGTAGGTCTGGTCACTACATGATAGGGAGGAGAATCCCCAGGATGTTCCTCCCATTCTACATCATGGAAACAGATCCTGTGGTCCAACTGGGTAAGGCCAGCCCAGATTCCCATCTAAGCCAATCCCGTTTGTCGGCATTTGGTGCATCTCCCTCCATTCCTTTCCCATCACATACCTGACCAAGTGCCTTTTGAATATTGTTAAAATTCCCCATCCAGGTAACCCTCTGGGGAAACAAGTTGCCCCGCAGGTCCGTATTAAATCTTTTCATCCTCTTGCCATAAACCTGTGCCATCCAATTTTTGACCTTTTAACCTATTACATGATCTAATCCTTCCTCCGACACAGCCCTCCATCCATGTGCCTATCGCAGAATCTCTTAAATGTCCCTAATGTATCGTCCTCTACCACCACTTCTGTCTTGGCAGTGCATTTTGTGCACCCTCCACTCTAAAAATAAACCCAGTGTTGATTTTCCCAACACTGGAAAAAAAAACGTGCATTTACCCATTTGCACCCCTCAGTTTCAAATGCTCCAGGGAATAAAGTCCCAACATGCCCAAACTCTCTCAATAACTCAGTCCCTCGAGCACCATCTTCGCAAACCACACTAGATGGCATCTTTCCTAAAATTGTACACGGTACTTTAAGTGCGGTCTGACTTGTACACGGTACTTTAAGCGTGGTCTTGTACCACTACAAGGTAACATCCCACCTCCTGTACTCAATGCCCTGGGTGAAGATGACCAGTATACCAAATACATTCTCCACCACCCTGTCTACCTGCAACACATTTCTTGTACTTTGCCTGAATTAAACTCCAGCTGCCTTTCTCTGTCCATATCTGCAAATGGATCTATATCCCGCTGTTTCTTTTGAGAACCTTCTACACTACCCACACCACCAATCCTTGTGTCAGCTGCAAACTTACTAAGCCATACATCTACATTTTCACTTAAGTCCTCTCTATCACTGAAAGCAGAGGCTCGAGAACTGATCCCTGCGGAACATCAGTAGTCAAGGACTCTCTCACACAACTCTCCCATGATACTTATATTTTACACCACGAAACTATAACATACAGGAGTAGGACTAGATCTCCCTGTGGATGGAGTGTCTCAGTTACAATGTAACGTTGCTGCTCTATAGAAGGCCAATCTTGCAGTATTGTGTTCAGTTGTGGTCATCTCATTAAAGTAAGCTTTAAAGAGGGTGCACATCGAAGAGAACCGCAACCTTGTCATAGGGTTTGGAGGTTTGTCTGCCTCAATGACCTGGACAGCGATGTGGTCTGGAGTCAGGGCTTTATGCTTTGGCTCTTGGTAGGGTTATTCCATGCCAAGCAGGTCAAAGGGTAGAGGCCAGACTACAAGTGGTCCACCGGGCCTCCAGGTTCGGGGGTTCAGCTGAGGGCTAACAAACGTGACTCGTCAAACAAGACTTATGCAAAAAGCAACGAAGAGTCATTCCACATCCGAGTGCAACAGTGTTCCTGAGTCTCCACCCGGGACTTGCATTACTAACAATAGCGAAAACCAAGAGGGAGCTACAGACACGATGAAGGAAGCCGTGAATGCTGCCAGAGATGGAGGACCTTCATTGCTGCCCTAAACGCCAGAGGCGTACAAGATGATTAAGAGGCATAAGGTAAAAATGGCTCATAGGAGAGGGTGTCGTTTTGGAGGAAAATAAATGGGGATTTCAGAGGTAGGTTTATTTAAAAAATGTCCCTAATGTATCGTCCTCTACCACCACTTCTGCACTGCCAAGACAGAAGTGGTGGTAGAGGACGATACATTAGGGACATTTAAGAGATTCTGCAATAGGCACATGGATGGAGGGCTGTGTCGGAGGAACGATTAGATCGATCATGCAATAGGTCAAAAGGTCAGCACAACCTTGTGGGCTGAAGGGCCTGTACTGTGATGTGCAATGTACAATGGAGGGGGGGGTCTTGTTCTCCCCGAGGAAGAATGGGGAACTAATGAAGGGGTACAATACATTGAGGGGCAGAGATCTGGAAACCTGTCCCCTGGGCAGAGGCTGAGAAGGACAATTGTTTTCTCCCCAGAATTTGGAGCATACATCCTGACAAGACTGTGGAGGCAACACTCAAGCATTTGAACTGCAGAAGCAGACAAGGCTAGTGAGTGTTGGAAATGGGATTAGAGAAGGCAGCAGGAGAGGATGCTGCTTCCAATGACTGGTGGCCAAAGTTGGTGGGTGGAGGAGGGTGTAGAACGGACAGTGTGTCTGACGCTCAGTCCTGGAGGGTGGTGGGAGAACAGTGTGTTGAATACTCGGTCCCACAGGCCAGGAGAGGATGGTATGTCCGACACCCAGCTCCAGAAGGAAAGGTGGTGTTGCTGATGGCTGGTCCCTGAGGGTGGGAGAGGACAGTATGCCTGGAATTGTGGGGGTGGGGGGTGAGGATGTTGTATCTAATGTCCGGTCCCAGTGGGAGCCTGGTTGAGCTGCACAAATTGATGAGGACAAACAGGGTGGGAGATTCCTGGGACACCAATGAAAAACACGGAGGAACCATTGAGGCCAAGGGCCGGGGGCCAGCAAATCAGTGGACTGAAATGGCTGGCCTCTGAGCAGTGACAGCATTTGATAGCATCAGGGATAAGTCGCCGTTCTTGTATGACAATCCAGTGTTTGTCCTTATGCACGGCCTGCACTCCAACCTCTAACCCTCCACCCTGACCGGTCCTTCAGTCCCTCACCATTGTAGTTATCCCACACCCACCCCATGGCCTGCTCATCCTGGCTAAAGCGGAAAGGGTGGATGATCAGAAGGTTCTCCGGCTAGATATCCATGCACACAACATCTGCCATATTACCTGTCCACCACCTGCGGGTCAGGTGTGTGACGGAACACTTCCCACTTGTTTGGGTGGTTTTGTCCATGCAGATAAAATCCGCCACATTACCTGTCCACCACCTATGGGCCAGGTGTGTGACGGAACACTTCTCACTTCAGCAGGTGGAGCTAGTCCATGCACACAGCATCCACCATCTCACCTGCCCACTGTCTACAGTTGAGGGGTGTGACAGGATATTCTCCACGGGCCCGAGGAAGGGCTGCTGGCAAGGAGGCAAAGGGTGGGGCCGTCTGTCTCACCCCCTATGTCTCCGTTGGACTTAGCTGTCGACAACCTTGGTTCTCCACCTTTCCCACTTGCCCCCACCTACCCGCCCTCCCCCTCCCAGCTCCGTGAGCAAGGGGTTACAGTGGTGATAGGCAAGAGTTTGTCCCACCAGCACTAGTCGGGGTCTGTGTGCGCTGGAGTCTTGAAGGATGAAGGGCAGTAAACTGTTGCCAAAAAATGAAAAACCCAAAAAACGGTGCAGGTTGGTCTCACATAAGGGCGCAGAATAGATCTGCACCGCTCAGAGCCCAAAGCTCGATTGTTTAAAGGGGTTGGAGAAGGTCAGGAGGCAAGCGAGAGAGGCGGAGACTTACTATAGAGGACACAGAAGGGGTTTGTTTTAAGCATGTCGTACCAGACATTCAGCTATTCTTGGCTGGCACGTGGTGTCAGGATTAACCAGGTCACGTTATGAACGTTCCTGACTCGACCCTTGTAGTTTTAACGAGGCCGCGTGCGCCACCAGCCAGCCGTAGAAGGAACATTTGGCCCATCATATCGGTGCCAAACATGGTGCTGAATTTAAACTAAACCTCTTTTTGTGTACATCTGAGCCAAGATATCCCTGTGCCTTAAAAAGCACTTTCATATCACACCTCTTTTTTCACCTGCAGTTAAAGATTTACTCCAATGTGACATTAACAATTACAACATTTTATAAAGGCATTTGGACTGTTATGTGGATAAGAAAGGTTTAAAGGCATTTTGGCCATCTCAGGCTCTCAAAGTGCAACCCTACGTCCCCATCGTGAGAGGTGGAAACAGGTGAGCCCAGTCAATGGGACTCTGGTGAAGCTCTGTGGGCCAATCCCCTGGACAGCGGGCACAACAGACTACAGAAACATTGATGAACTCCAACCACACCATCGGCCAGAGGACGATGGAGATGGCAGCTCATCGATGGCCACGTGCAGCCAGAAGAAATGGTTGAGGCAGGCACAATAACAACATCTTGAAGATAGTTGGTCAGTACGTTGATAGGAAAAAGGTCGAACAGGACTAGCTCAGGAAGGCATCTTGATTGGCACGGACAAGTTTGGTGTAGAGCCTGCTTCTGTGCTGTAAGGCTCAGACAAGATGGATGTACACAGGCTGGGGAATCTGGAACAGGAGGGTAAAGATTTGAGGTGGGGAAAGAGAGATTTAGAAAGGATCCGAGGGTCGTTTGATGAAAAAGCTGTCACCAGAAGTGATTAAGGTCTCAAGCAGAGAAATGATGAGGAGATTGGGGAGATGTTGAGATGTCTGCCCCAATGGGAGGGTCTCGAATGTAGTTACAGGATAAGCAGGATGGAGACGGGGTGGGGAGACAGGGAAAAGGGAAATGGAGATGTGTGGATCACAGGGGATGAGGGGGATTTATCACGCTCTGGTCTATTCCACAACCCTCCCAACTCCCCATCCCCTCCCTCGAGCAAGATGGGGGGGAAACTGAGGAAATGACGCACCCAACACTCGCCTTGACCCTCCCCACCCCCCTCCTCCCACCAGCAATCAAATGTCACCTCACATAAGTTCGGTAGCATAATTTCTCTTTTTTAAAAAAAAATCCGTATACAGTTCCAGCAGCAGGGAGAGAGAAAATGGGGAGAGAAAATGGGGATAAAAATCTGCCTCGGTTAAAATCACATTAACCCCTCCCCCACGCAAAACAAAACCTTATTTTCTTTTTTAAAAAATGTACAAAATATTCTGTAGATGCTTTCCCACCCACCCCCCCAAAAAACCACAGTAACACACTGATTATATAATATAAATATGTACAGCATTATTAATTCCACTTTCAGTGTGGGGGGAGGGGACAGAGAGAAGGGAGCCATTCAACACCCCCCACCCCCAGGGAAGGGATGAGAGCTACCCCTCTATTTCTGGATAATCCGGGAAGGGGGGCAAAGAGAGGGCGGGGTTACAGAATGAAGGGGGGTTGATCCCCCCTCACTTCCTTCCATGAGGGTGGGAGGAGGGGGGAGGCCAGATATTATCTGGCATCCCGTTCCCTGTGAGGGTAGGTGGAGGAGGGGGGTGGGAGGTCACGTAGGTCAGAGGGCGGGGCCCCTCGCTGTCGGGGGGAGAGGGTGCGAGTAGAGGAAGAGGTGGCTGATGAGGAGGAGGAAGAGGAGATGAGGGGTGGTGGACCCCCGAGAGGAGGAGTCTTGGGCAGGAGGGTGCCCTGGCGGAGAAGGGAGGGGCTGAGGCGGGGGTAAGGGTGGGGAGGGGTGGGTAAGAAGCCACCAGCGAGGAGTCGGGCCCTCTGCTCGTACTCTTCCTGGAGGAGGGAGTGACGCTGGGCAGTGGGCTCCCTTTCCCTCTCCCTCTCAGCAGGTGGAGGGGGACAGCGTCGGGCTGGAAGGGGCACCGCCTCGGCCCAGGGGTCCCAGGGATACGGAGGGGGGTGAGGCTGCCCCAGCCGGAGAAGGGGAGAGTGCAGCAGGCCCAGCTCGGCTGGGGAGCCCGGGGGCACAAGGAGTGGCAAGGGCACTGCACGCAGTCCGGGGAAGGGACAACCCCCTCCCTCCACCTCCTCCTTCCCTACCACTCCCACTCCCCCCGTCTCCGGCCTGTCCCGCGGACGGGGCTGCTCTCCCCGGGACGGCTCCGCTTTCACCCGCTGCGCAAGTGGGGGTGCCCGGCGCTCAAGGGGTGTGGGGAGACGCTCCTCGACAGGCGTTCGGAACGGGTGGCGGGAGTAGGGTCCTTCCCTGCTGGAGGGGGAGAGAGGAGGAGGGGGAGAACGAGGGGAGGGGGGTTAGAGAGGGGGAGGGGAAGGGGGTATGGAGGGGGGAAGGGGGTACGGAGGCGGGAAGGGGGGTACGGAGGTGGGAAGGGGGTACAGAGGGGGGAAGGGGGTACAGAGGGGGGAAGGGGGTACAGAGGCGGGAAGGGGGTACGGGGGGAGGGGGGTACGGGGGGAGGGAGGTACGGGGGAGGGGGTACGGAGAGGAGGAGGGGGTACAGAGAGGAGGAGGGGGTACAGAGAGGGGGAGGGGGTACAGAGAGGGGGAGGGGGTACAGAGAGGGGAAGGGGGTACAGGGGGAAGGGGGTACAGGGGGAAGGGGGTACAGGGGGAAGGGGGTACAGGGGAAGTGTACAGGGGAAGGGTGTACAGGGGAAGGGTGTACAGGGGGAAGGGTGTACAGGGGGGAAGGGTGTACAGGGGGGAAGGGGGTACAGAGAGGGGAAGGGGGTACAGAGAGGGGAAGGGGGTACAGAGAGGGGAAGGGGTAAAGAGAGAGGAAGGGGGTAAAGAGAGGGGAAGGGGGGTACAGAGAGGGGAGGGGGGTACAGAGAGGGGAAGGGGGTACAGAGAGGGGAAGGGGGTACAGAGAGGAGGAGGGAGGGCGGAGGGGACAGGTGGGATGACAGTAGGGAAAGGGGGAGAGAAAAAGAGTCATTAGTGAATAGAGCAGTCATTCCAATCCCTCTCTCTCCTGTCCACGATCTCCCCTCCACCCCCCACTCCACAATCACCCCTTTTTCCCACTGGGGAGTGAAGAATTCAGGACAGGGAGGAGGGGGATTTGAGGCATAGATAGACCACAGAGAAATTGGGGGAAGTGGGGCAAATCACAGCAACACTGGCTACCCCTTCGAGGGGGTGCGAGGTGGTGGCTGTAAAGGTGAGAAAAATTACCCCCCACTTTCCACGTGGGTGAATCTCAAACTGGTTTGGAGAAAAGTCGGGAGGTCAATCAGGGTTAGAGCATTTCCGATGGAGATCAGGGTAAATATGTTATTCTCTGGGTGTCACGGAGCAGTACAGAACAAACACATGCCCTTTGACCCAACCAGTACTGTCAACACATGGTTCTCAGCTAGCTAGTCTCAATTTCCTGGATATGACCCATAACCATCCAAGCCCTGTCTGTCCACATACCTAAACGCTTCTTAAACGATAATCTTGTACTTGCCTCAACCACTTCCACTAGCAATTCATTCCCTATATTCAATGCTCTCTGCATGATAAAGGTGCCCCTCAGCTCTTGAACCTTCCCTCTCTCACCCCTAACCCACCACACCCCCCCAGTTTTGGACAGCTTCTACACTGTTATTATCAGATTATTAAAAAGTGCCCTAGACAGACTGCTGCCAACAAGGAGGATGTATAGGGGCCTCAAGACCCACACTACTAGGTTCACGAACAGTTTTAACCCGTCAACCGTCAGGCTCTTGAACCAAAGGCGATAACTTCACTCACCCAACACTGGACTAACTCCACAACCTATAGACTCACTTTCAAGGCCTCTACAACTCGGGTTCTCCATATTTCTTGTCTAATTTTTTCTTTTGTTTTAGTGTTTGCTTGCAGAGTTTGTTGTTTTCTGCACACCAGTTGTTTGTCCATCTCTGTCCTGTGTGGTTCTTTCTATTTACTGTGATTCCAGCAAAAAAAAATCTTTGGGTAGTATATGGTGACCAACATATCGTTTGATAATACATTTAGATTGAACTTTGAACTCTTAGCTTCATAAGTTATCTGCTCATGGTCTTACACCTCATTGTTGACCTCCACTGTACTTTCTCTGTAACCATAACGCTTTATTCTACATTCTCAGAATCAGAATTAACATCATTGGCATGCCGTGAAATTTGTTGTCTTTGCAGCAGCAGTACAATGCAATATATAATGATATAGAAAAACGTGTGTGTGTGTGTGTGTGTGTGTGTGCATATATAAAAAATAACACACACACACAATAGTTAAATTAAATAGGTAGTGCAAAAATAGAAATAAAGCAGTGAGGTAGTTTTCATGGGTTCAATGCCCATTCAGAAATCGGACGGCAGAGGGGAAGAAGCTGTTCCTGAAGCATTGAGTGTGTGTCTTCAGGCTCTTGTACCTCCTCCCTGATGGTAGCGGTGAGAACAGGGCATGATCTGGGTGATGAGGGTCCTATACAATGGGTGCCGCCTTTTTGAGGCATCGCTCCTGAAGACGTCCTGGACACTACAGAGGCTGGTGCCCATGGAGGTGACTTGAGTTTACAACTCTCTGCAGCTAATTTCAAATCTGTGCAGTAGCCCCCTACCCCCCCACCATACCAGATGCTGATGCAGCCAGTTAGAATGCTCTCCACGATACTTCTGTAGAAATTTGCGAGTGTCTTTGGTGACATACCAAATCTCCTCAAACTCGTAACGAAATATAGCAGCAGCTTCTTTGTGGCTGCATCAGTATGTTGGGTCAGGATAGACCCTCAGAGATGGCGACACCAAAGAACTTGAAATTGCCCACTTTCCACTTCTGATCCCTTCGAGGACTGGTGTGAGTTCCTTTGCCTGATCCTTTCTGAAGTCCACAGTCAGCTCCAGTATCATTTTTCTTATTTTAACCTACAGCAATTTTCTTGCACTGTACTGCTGCCACAAAGCAAGCTGCATGACATCTGCAAATGATAATAAACCCGATTCTGCCCTAGCGACCCTTGATGCTGCCTTCAACAAACTGCACACGTACTCCAAGCTCCCTGTTTTGTAATACTTCCTAGTGCCCTATCAATAGTACATTCATAGTAAATTATGAGGGGCATAGATAGGGTGAATGTTTGCAGGCTTTTACCCCTGAAGCTGGGTGAGACTAGCACTAGAAGTCATAGCCAATGGGTGAAAGATGAAATATTTAAAGGGAAAGACCTGGTTGCTGCCTGGATTAGAGAACATGTCTAATGGGAATAGGTTGAGCAAGCTATTGTTTTGCTTCTTGGAGCAAAGGAGAACATGATAGAGATGTATAACATGAGGCATAAGTGAAGTAGTCAGCTAGAGATCTTCCCATGGTGGGAACGGGTAATACGACGGGTGATTGGAGGAAAGTAGAGGGGTAGAGGGGGGGAATGTCAGAGGTGATAAGTTTCTACATTCTTCCCGTGACTGTAAGGGTTTCCTCCAGGAGCTCTGGTTTCCTCACGCAGTCCAAAGAGGTACCATTTGGTAGGTTAACTGCTCGTTGTAAATTGTCCTGCGATTAGGTTGAGATTAAACGGGGGGGGGGGTTGCTGGGCAGCCTGGCTTGAGGGTCAGAACGGCCTATTCCATGCTGTACCTGAATCAATCAAACAATAAACAATGACTATTCTATCGAGCACAGGGGTCCGTGTTGGGGCGGCTTCTTTTTACGTTGTACATCAACGATTTGGATTATGGAATAGATGGCTTTGTGGCTAAGTTTGCTGACGATACAAAGATAGGTGGTGGGGCCAGTAGTGCTGAGGAAACGGAGAGTCTGCAGAGAGACTTGGATAGATTGGAAGAATGGGCAAAGAAGTGGCAAATGAAGTACAATGTTAGAAAGTGTATGGTTATGCACTTTGGCAGAAGTAATAAACGGGCAGACTATTATTTAAATGGGGAAAGATTCAAAGTTCTGAGATGCAACGGGACTTGGGAGTCCTTTTACAGGATACCCTTAAGGTTAACCTCCAGGTTGAGTCGGTGGTGAAGAAAGCGAATGCAATGTTGGCATTCATTTCTAGAGGAATAGAGTAAAGAGTAAAGGAGCAGGGATGTGATGTTGAGGCTCTATAAGGTGCTGGTGAGACCTCACTTGGAGTACTGTGGGCAGTTTTGGTCTCCTTATTTAAGAAAGGATGCGCTGATGTTGGAGAGGGTACAGAGAAGATTCACTAGAATGATTCAGGGAATGAGAGGGTTAACATATGAGGAACGTCTGTCCGCTCTTGGACTGTATTCTTTGGTGTTTAGAAAAATGAGGGGAGACCTTATAGAAACATTTTGAATGTTGAAAGGCATGGACAGAGTGGATCTGGCAAACTTGTTTCCCATGATGGGAGAGTCTAGTATGAGAGGGCATGACTTAAGGATTGAAGGGCGCCCATTCAGAACAGAAATGCGAAGAAATTTTTTTAGTCAGAGGGTGGTGAATCTACGGAATTTGTTGCCACAGGCGGCAGTGGAGACCAAGTCATTGGGTGTATTTAAGGCAGAGATTGATAGGTATCTGAGTAGCCAGGGCATCAAGGCAGGGGAGTGGGACTAAATGGGAGAATGGATCAGCTCATGATAAAATGGCGGAGCAGACTCGATGGGCCGAATGGCCGACTTCTGCTCCTTTGTCTTGTGGTCTTTTCATACAAATGATATAGTTCAGTTCAAAGTGCTTCACAATGGGGCAAAGTGCAAATATGACAAAAAAAGACAAAAAAATGTCATTTTAAAGCAAGGTTAAATAAACAGGCTTTGAGCTGCCGTCAACCAAGTCTGCATCCCTTATAGTGTTAGTACTGAATTCCACAGCATCAGAGCCTAGCTGTGAATCATCTTTTGAAGGAGATTTTGAGAGATGTATTTTTTTTACACAAAGTAGGGGGTGTGTGTAATGTGTGCTTGGGGTAATGGTAGAGGCAGATGCATTAGGGACATCTCAGAGACTAATAGGAAAAATGGAGGGCTATGTAGTAAGCAAGCACTAGATTGATCTTGGAATAGGTTAGAAGGTCAGCTGAATTGCCTGTCCTGTTCTATGTTCTAGCGGCCACAGGCTGAGTGAAAGGTGAAATATTTAAGGAGAGTCTGATGGGGAACATTTTCACTCAGGGCGTGGTGAGAGTGTGGATCAAGCTGCCAGAGGGACTGGTGGATGTGGGTTCAACTGTAACATTTACAAGAAGTTTGGATAGGTACGTGGAAGAGAAAGGGATGGCAGCATATAGTCCGGGAGAACAGACAGCACGGACTAGAACACAGGACGTAGCCCTCAATGTGCCCACCCAAGAGTCTTTCAAGTGTCTCTCGGTAGTACGTTCCACACTGTGTAAAAAATAAACCTTCCTCACTGGCTGTCCACTCTATCTATGCCTCTTATCATCTTATACTCTATCAGGTCACCTCTCATCCTCTTTTGCTCCTATGAGAAATCTTCAAGAAAAGATGTCTCAAAGATGTGGTGTCTGTCATTACGGACCCCTATCACCCAGGACATGGCTCCTATCAGAGAGGAGGTACAAAAGCCTGAAGACACACACTTAGTGATTCAGGAACAGCTTCTTCCCCTCTATCGTCATATTTCTGAATGGAGATTAAACCCATGAAAATTAAAAATTTTTTTTAAAAATTATTTTTGTGCTACTTATTTAACTAATGTTTTACATCAAATAAATATAGACACACACACACACTTCTGTAATTCACGGTATTTCTCTATAATTATGTATTGCAATGTACTGCAGCCACAAAGACACCAAGTTTCAGGACGTATGCCGGTAATACTAAACCTGATTCTGAAAGGGACTAAAGGGACTAGATGGCCAGGGACTGGTTTCAGTTCTGCAGTACTCTCCGACTATAATTCCAAGATCTGAGTCACAGTCGCTGGGATTCTTCCCCTTACTTTGCGGGGAGATGGGAGCAGAATCTCCAGGTGTTTCCAAGGTGGAGGAAGATCGACCCTAAGAATCCGGATCATACAGAACGGGGTGGTGGGGAGAGGCGGAGCAGCCCCTTGGATGGTGGACCGGCAGAGAGTACCGTTAGGGTGGAGGAGTGAGTTGATTAGCTGGGGCAGGTGGAAGGGACCCGAGGGATCAGAGGTTCCTGCTATGGACGTGACCATCCTGCAACTGCTCCAACTCTTTCCCCACCATCGACCTCCCTCCCGATGTCCCTCACCTCTCCTGTTCCTCCTTGAGCAGGAGGACCTCGCGTTTGTCCTTCTCCGAG
Organism: Mobula birostris; assembly: GCF_030028105.1. Taxonomy (NCBI): domain Eukaryota; kingdom Metazoa; phylum Chordata; class Chondrichthyes; order Myliobatiformes; family Myliobatidae; genus Mobula; species Mobula birostris. Next base: position 2,324,951 of record NC_092380.1, read on the forward strand.
ATGAGCCCCCTCTCCCTCTCCGCCTCCCCCAGCCGCGCCCATGAAGGCGGTGGGGTTGGGAACGAGGGAGGAGTCTGGTGCAAGTTGCTCCACTGATCCCGAGGGCTGCTGTAGGCGGGTGGGGGAGCTGCGGACGATGGGCAGTCCTTGGGAACGAAGATGGTACTGGCTGTGGGGGGGGGGTAGAAAAGATGTGGGTGGGGGGGGCAGAGAAAAAAAAGAGGTTAAAGTCACATGCAGACTGTTACATACTGTTAAATACAGTCCATATCAAACAGGGAGAAACACCAACACTTCAACTTGTAGACTGTGGCTGCGTGGGAAGGGGCTGCAAGGTGGGAACGCCGTGGGAGGGGGACGGTGAGGTGAGAACGCTGTGGGAGGGGGACGGTGAGGTGAGAACGCCGTGGGAGGGGGACGGTGAGGTGGGAACGCAGTGGGAGGGGGACGGTGAGGTGGGAACGCAGTGGGAGGGGGATGGTGAGGTGGGAACGCAGTGGGAGGGGGAGGGGGAGGTGGAGCTCTGTGGGAGGAGACGGTGAGGTGGGAGGAGGAGGGTGAGGTGGGAGAGGGACGGTGAGGTGGAGCTCTGTGGGGGGGGACAGTGAGGTGGGAGCACCATGGGAGGGGGATAGTGAGGTGGGAGCACTATGGGAGGGGACGGTGAGGTGGGAGGGGGATGGTGAGGTGGGAGCATTGTGGGGGGAGATGGTGAGGTGGGAGGGGGACAGTGAGGTGGGAAGGGGAGGGTGAGGTGGGAACAGCGTGGGAGGGGGGATGGTGAGGTGGGAGGGGGAGGGGGAGGTGGAGCTCTGTGGGAGGAGACGGTGAGGTGGGAGGGGGACGGTGAGGTGGAGCTCTGGGGGGGGCAGTGAGGTGGGGAGGGGACAGTGAGGTGGGAGCACCGTGGGAGGGGGACGGTGAGGTGGGAAAGGGATGGTGAGGTGGGAGCATTGTGGGTGGGGATGGTGAGGTGGGAGGGGGATGGTGAGGTGGGAGGGGTCGGTGAGGTGGGAGGGGACGGTGAGCTGGGAGGGGGACGGTAAGGTGGGAGCACTGTGGGGGGGGAATGGGGAGGTGGGAGCTCTGTGGGAGGTGACTGAGGAGAGGGGGCTGTGTCAGGAGGGTGAAGAGGGAATGTTAAGGGAAGGGAGGTGAGGAAGGAGAGTGCCATCAGACAGGATGATGTTTCTTGGGAATGGAGACGGATGTTTCAAGGAGCTACAACTACCCCAAGACCACCCCTTTACCCACCAGATTCCCCCCCCCCCCCCCGGTACTTACCGACAGCAGCGTTGCCAAGGCCTCCAAAGGCAGCATTGGGGTGTTGTCCAATGGTACTGTAGGTGGGGGAGCGGGTATAGGGATCTGTGGGCGACACATCCATTAGTGAAGGGAGGAAGGGCCGGATAAGGAAAGGGGTGCGGGTAGAATGAGGAGAGATGAGAGAGGGAAGAATGGGAGGAGGCGGAGGGAGAGGTGGAGGCAGTGGAGGGCAGGGTGAAAGAGGGATGGAGAGGGATGCGAGAGAGGCCGTTGATGGGCTGTGGACTCACCGAGTGGCGACGAGGTGCTCAGGAAGGGACTCAGTGCAGGCGGAGGCCCAAAGGGCGGCGTGGCCGAGTGCACGGCTCCTGTGGAGGGGAGAGAAAACAGCGCGTCTGTCTCCCAGACATCGAACTGGAGTGACGCACACCACGGTAATCGCAAAACGAGCGCCCCTTGCGTCTGGAACAGGCAGAGAGGGAGTTCCGGGTACAGGCGTGGAGAGGAGGTCCAGGGTACGTGCAGGTGGCTGGGATCCGGGCCCCGAGTTACAGGTCCACGCAGAGGGGCTAGAAGCAGGCACTGGGTTACAGGCGGAGGAGCAGTGTTTGGGACTGGGTACAGGCAGAAGGACTGGCTTACAGGGAAAATGAATCAGGAGTGGGTCTGGAACGGGTAGCGTCTTTAAGGTTCAGGAGGGGAAGTAGGAGTGGTGAGCAGGGACGGGGAACAGGCCGACTGACTGGGGTACAGAGGGTCAAGAGCACAACTGAAGAAGCTGGGAGATGGCGGAGAACGGATACAGGCTGAGTAACAGACCAGTGAGCATAGCAAGGAGACAATCCCTCCGTATTCTTCCACCCCCCCACTGGTCTCTGCCAACCCCTCCCTCCCCATCCACCCGTTCCCACCCCAGCACACACCCCCCCTACCTGTGGCAGTGAACAGGGTGATGGGACGGGCCAGATCATGCGTTGGGGCAACGGGACTGAACACACTGGGACCCCTCGACAGCAGGTCTGCCTTCGCCAGGTCCAGCTTCTGGTGTTCTACCTGCATCACAGGGAGGACGGAGGGAGAGGGGAGAGGAGGGGAGAGGGGAGAGGAGGGGGGAGGGGAGGGGGGAGGGGAGGGGGGAGGGGAGGGGGGAGGGGAGGGGGAGGGGAGGGGGAGGGGAGGGGGAGGGGAGGGGGGAGAGGAGGGGGGGAGAGGAGGGGGGGAGAGGAGGGGGGGAGAGGAGGGGGGGTGAGGAGGGGGGGTGAGGAGGGGGGGTGAGGAGGGGGGAGAGGAGGGGGGAGAGGAGGGGGGAGAGGAGGGGGGAGAGGAGGGGGGAGAGGAGGGAGGGAGAAGGGGGGAGGAGGGAGGGAGAGGGGGAGAGGAGGGAGGGAGAGGGGGAGAGGAGGGAGGGAGAGGGGGAGAGGAGGGAGGAAGAGGGAGTGGAGGCAGGGAGAGGGGAGGAGGGAGGGAGAGGGGGAGGAGGGAGGGAGAGGGGGAGGAGGGAGGGAGAGGGGGAGGAGGGAGGGAGAGGGGGAGGAGGGAGGGAGAGGGGGAGGAGGGAGGGAGAAGGGGAGGAAGGGAGGGGAATGGGTGGGGTTGGGGAGAGGGAGGTGGGTAGAAAAAAGAGTAGAGGGTGAGAGGGCACAAGGGAAGGAGTGAGGGGAGAGAGGCAAGGAGGGTGGAGAGAGCAGAGGAAGGATGAGGGGGTGAAAGAGAGAATTGGGGGAGGGAAGTGGGAGACAGGAAAGGGTGATGGAGCACTCTATAGACACAGAAACAACCCACCCCCTAGTGGTGTTAGTCAGGGGGCAGAGATGTCAGTGATGGTGTTAAACCTCCCCCTCTAATAACCCTGATGACTGCTGCACGATTGGGCTCCAACCTCCAGTTTTACACACAGACAAAGCAGGAATCTCACTCACACACATGGGCCAGGAGAAGGGGTGGTTCTCAGTCTCCACGTTGCTCCAAATCACGGAGGGAGGGGGAGACTGGGGGAGGAATTTTTGTACACATTGCGCCAGTGGTGAAGAGAGGGCACATGTTAGTGAGAGAGTGGGCAGTGTGCTGTCACACCCCTGACTTGTCGATGTGGGCAGATAAACGTGGCGTGTGTGTGTGCAGACTAACCCCATCCAAAGAAGCCACTGCTGTCAGAATCCACAGAGGAAGATCCAGCAGGAGTTGGGGAGAGAGGGAAAGAAAGAGGCCAATGGGAGGTGATGAGTTGTGAGGGCCGGGGCAGGGCAACCCTGGGAGGGGTGGAGGGTGTTAGGCTGCGTGTACCTTGTTCTTCTCCTGGTGCCGGTGAATCATCCAGGCGATCCGGACGTGCATGGCGCACCACTTACCCGGTTTCTGTAGGGAGTCCAAAGCAGAGGGGTCAGGGGGGCAGAGTGCACACTCCCCATCCCTCAGCTCTTGCTGTGTGATGGGGGGAGTGGGGGAGAGAGGGGCGGAGGAGGGTGTGAGGGTGGGGCAGAGGAGGGTGTGAGGGTGGGGCAGAGGAGGGAGGGACGAACCCCATTATCCCTTGTTCTTCCTCACGGCTAAGAATCTTGCCATTAACCCTGTACCTTGCCCTTAAGTTTGACCTTCCAAAGTGAATCACTTCACACTCTTCTGGATTACACGCCATCTGCCACTTCTCAGATCAGCTCAGCATCCCAGCAATATTCTGTTGTAATCTACAACAGCCTTCTACACGTTCCACAACTCCACCAACTTTCGTGTCATCTTCAATCTTACTAATCCACCCTTCCACTTCATCTAAGCCATTTATAAAAACCACAAAGAGCAGGGGTCTCAGAACAGAAAACACACGGAAGGGTCTGATTTCCCTCAGACCGAGTGGGACAGGGAAATGATTCTCCCCACCCCACAACTCCAGGGCAGTGTTCAATTCAGTTAAGTATGAGGTGTTGCGATTTTCAAAGTCAAAACCAGGACAGGACTTTATACAGTGAATAACTGAGCCCTGGGGAAGGTTGCAGAGCAGAGGTACATGGTCCTGAGAAAGTGACATCACAGGTAGACAGGGCATTCGTCCGGCTGGCCTTCGTTAGTCAGGGCACTGAGTACAGGAGATCGGATGTTACGTTGCCATTGTTGGCGATAAAGCCACAGGTTCACTACTCTCTGAGAGAAGTTTTGGGTGTTCCCCGATCTGTCACCTAGCAGCAGAAGCAATTTTCCTGCCTCTAACCCTCATAGAATTGTATACAAGATCCCCTCTCATTTCCGAATTCCAGCAAGTACAGGCCTGACTGACTTGTTCTCAGAATCAGAATCGGGTTTATCACCGGCATGTGTCGGGAAATTTGTCACCTCAGCAGCAGCAGTTCAATGCAATACATAATTTGGAAGAAAATAATAAATAAATCAATTACAGTGTACATATAATGAATAGATTAAAACCCGTGCAAAAACAAATAATATATATTTAAAAAGTGAGGTAGTGTCCAAGAGTTCAATGTCCATTTAGGAATTTGATGGCAGAGGGGAAGAAGCTGTTCCTGAATTGCTGAGTGTGTGCCTTCAGGCTTCTGTACCTCCTACCTGATGGTAACATTGAGAAAAGGGCATGCCCCGGGTGCTGGGGCTCCTTAATAATGGACGCTGCCTTTCTGAGACACCGCTCCTTGAAGATGTCCTGGGTACTTCGTAGGCTAGTGCCCAAGATGGAGCTGACTAGATTTACAACCATCTGCAGCTTCTTTCAGTGTACAGTAGCCACCCCCACCTCCCATACCAGACAGTGATGCAGCCTGTCAGAATGTTGTCCACGGTACATCTATAGATGCTTTTGAGTGTTTTTGTTGACATACCAAATCTCTTCAAATTCCTAATGAAGTATAGTCACTGTCTTGCCTTCTTTATAACTGCATCCATATGTTGGGCCCAGTTTAGATCCTCAGAGATCTTGATACCCAGGAACTTGAAGCTGCTCACTCTCTCCACTTCTCATCCCTCTGTGAGGATTGGTGTGTGTTCCTCGGTCTTACGCTTCCTGAAGTCCACAGTCAGCTCTCCTCAAAGGCTAAACCGCTCCCCTCAATCTCCAGAACTGAATTGTGAACCTAATGGTTCAGGTGCAGCCTCCCCTGTATAGTTGCAACATAACCTCCCTGCTCTTAAATTCAATCCCTCTAGCAATGGTCATCGTCCCATTTGCCTTCCTGATAACCCATTGCACCTGCAAACCAACCTTTAGCAATTCATCACAAGTTGCTCTGCACAATAAATGCTGCAATCTTTTATAATTTCAATAATAACCTGATCTTCATTTTTCCTTTAAAGGAGGATGACCTCACTTTCATTAACATTGTACTCCATCTACCAGACCCCTGCCCACTCATTTAACCTATCAATATCTCTCTGAAGACTCCCCACATCCTCTGCACAATTTTCTTTTCCCATTTAATTTAGTGTCCTCAGCAAATTTAGGTAAGCTACAACTTGGCCCCTTCTTTGAAATCATTAATACTAGAGAGGAAAAAATTGTTTCAACTCACCCGCACTGGAGGTCGGTACACTTCTGTTAACTGTGGGGCAAGGGAGAGGCAAAAGACAGGAATCAAACTTTCATTTAAGGCTGATTTCAACGCCAGTCCCCGGCATCGTCAGAGATCATCCTCAGTTCCTCATTCCAACAGCACGAAATGTTTGTCAAGAAGACCACTCCCCCTCAGAATATGGGTACGGCAGCATGGCCCACCTTAATTGCCTCACTGACGAGGTGGGGGTGAGTCACCTCTTCGAACTGCTGCTGACCTTCTGGCGGAGGCAGAGAGAGAGGTGGTGGGGTGGCGAGCATGGAGGACACAGTGAGGATGGGGGGCACTGTAGAAAGGGAGCTCCATGGGATGGGCGGTGAAGAGGGAGGGACCTCCATGTGCATAGGACAACTAGGAACCGTTGCTTAATGATATCAGAACTCCAAAGCCCACTGCCCCCATTCTCCACATACAAATCCGACCCACTGCTGGGCAGGAGATGCAAAGAGGAGCATGGACAGAGGATGAGAAAGACACGGGGTGTTGGGGGGGGAAATTCCCTTACCCTGGGGTCCTTCCGCAAGAGCGTGTGGGGAACTGGTCCAGGTCGTGATGCCAACTCAGCACTGGGGTTCTGAAATGCATAAATTGGAGGTGGAGAACAGTAGAGACAAAAAGAGGGAAGGAAGTGGAGTGGGGGGGAGAAGGGGTAGTGGGGAAAGGGGAGGGGTTGGGGAAAAGGGGAGGGGTTGGGGAGGGTGAGTGGGGGTGAGTAGGGGAGGGATGGACGCGAGAGGGAAACAAGTTAAATATCTGTGCACAATATCTATCTCACAACCAAGTTTGGGGTAAAGCCATTGTGGGAGGGACAGCAGGGGAGAGAGTGGGAGGTGGAATGGGGGAGGAAAGAGTGGAAAATGGTGTGATTGTGAAAGTGAGGGAGGGAAGATCAGAGAGGAGGAAGGGGGCGATGGATTGGGGAATGCTGAGGAAGGGGTGGAAGAGGGGAGGGGTGATAGGAAGGAGAGGGGTGGACCAGCGTCAGGTAGGGGTGGAATGGAAAAAGCAGGGAAAGGGTTGGAAGAGGGAGAGGTGATAGGAAGGAGAGATGGGACCAGTGAGGGGAGGGGAGGGGATGGGAGGGGCAGAAGATGGCATTGGGGAAACAGCAGGAATGAAGCCCCACAATCTCCACGCCCAGCCACCCAACCTCCCCCTCCCTAAGGGGTGGGTAGGGGATGGACCTCACCTTGGGCTGGAAGGCACCTTGCAGGGAGCTGAAAGTACCGGCTGTGGACAGGACGGCAGGGACAGTCGGACAGTGGTACGTCTGGTAGTACTGCGGTGGGGCAAAGCACAAAGCCAGTAGTTAGCATGGCCAGGCCGTCCTGCAGCGCACAGCCAGGCAGTTCAACTGTCCCCCCCCCCCCCACCCTCTAACCCTCCTCCCTGGATCAACCTATTCCCCATACATAATACACACACCTCCCCAATCTCGTTCAACTCCAAACTCGGCCACAAAGAGAGGAGATCACAGAGTGTCCTCACGAGGGGAGACTGGACAGGCGTTATTGCAGGGAGAGATTAGTGGGTGTCATTATACACTAAGTGGCCACTGTATTAGATACAGGAGGGAAACCCGGTGTGGCCTTCTTTTGCTGTAACCCCTACACTTCAGCGTGTTGTGCGTTCGGAGGTGCTCTTCCGCACACCACTGTTGTAACATGTGGTTATTTGAGTTACTGTCAGCTTGAACCAGTCTGGCCATTCTCCTCTGACCTCTCTCATTAACAAGGCACTTTCGCCCACAGAACTGGACATTTTCTGTCGTTGTGTCTCTGCAAAGCCTGGAGACTGCTGTGCGTGAAAATCGCAGGCTCCCAGCAGTTTCCGAGACACTCAAACCACTCAGTCTGGCCCCAACACTCCACACTCGAGAGTCACTGACATCATATTTCTTCCCCCATTCTGATATTTGGTGTGAACAAGAAGCTCTTGACCATGCCTGCATGCTTTTATGCACTGAATTGCTGCCATATAATTGGCTGATTAAAAATGTGCATGAAGGAGCAGATGGACCTCAAAGTGGCCAAGAGCTTAAATAGAGGCTCGGACAGTTTTTCCTGAAGCGAAGGAGGCTGAGAAGGTGACTTGATGAAGGTTTACTAAAATCATGAGGGTGCAGGTGAAGTCCCCCCCCACCCCACCCCCAGGATAGGAGAATGTAAAACAAGACGACGCAGGTTTCTAAGATTACCAGATTGGTAGACAGCTGGAACCTTTTGCTCAGTGGTAGGATTACCAGCTTAAGTTAAGCAGAAGGAGGTTTTGAAGGGCACCTGTGGGGTGAGTTCCAGAGATGAAAGAAGTGGGAGGAAGTGGCCTGGGTTGGACCAGACATTTCTGTACCCATCATCTCCCCTCTTTCCCAACAACCCCACCCTGTACTCACCATGGGTGCAGTGGGGGCAGGGACCAGACCTGCCTGGGCCATGGGAGGATATGGAGCGAAGTGCTGGTGGGTGTGCTGGTGGGTGTGCTGGTGGCTGTGCTGGTGCTGGTGGAACTGGAAAGAGGGCGGGCCGAGGGAGGGCCCCCGCTCCGGACCCTGTGAGCTCAGGTAACGCGAGTTCAACTCCTGGCGAATCAGCTCTTGCTCTGGAGGGAGGGAGAGACAGAGAGACTGATGGTGATGGGAAGGTGGGAGGGGTAAGAGAGAGAGAGATGATAGAGATAGATAGAGGGAAGGAGATACAGTGACAGGAAGATGGGACGGTGGGGGGGATGAAGGGGGAGAGAGACATGGTGACAGAAAGGAGGGAGAGAAAAAGAGATAGTGATGGGAGGGAGGGAGTGAGAGAGAAAGAGAGAGAGAGAGAGGCAGAGAGAGAGAGAGAGAAAGTGTGTGATGGGAAGGTGGAACTGTGGGACTGATGAAGGGCTGCAGGAAGGCCAGTGAGGGGAGAGAGAGTATTGCGAGAGGCACGGTGAGGGGAGAGGGAGTATTGCGAGAGGCACGGTGAGGAGAGAGAGGGAGTATTGCGAGAGGCACAGTGAGGAGAGAGAGGGAGTATTGCGAGAGGCACGGTGAGGGGAGAGGGAGTATTGCGAGAGGCACGGTGAGGGGAGAGGGAGTATTGCGAGAGGCACGGTGAGGAGAGAGAGGGAGTATTGCGAGAGGCAAGGTGAGGAGACAGAGGGAGTATTGCGAGAGGCACTGTGAGGAGAGAGAGGGAGTATTGCAAGAGGCACGGTGAGGAGAGGGAGTATTGCAAGAGGCAAGGTGAGGAGAGGGAGTATTGCAAGAGGCACGGTGAGGAGAGGGAATATTGCAAGAGGCACGGTGAGGAGAGGGAATATTGCGAGAGGCACGGTGAGGAGAGAGGGAATATTGCAAGAGGCACGGTGAGGAAAGAGAGGGAATATTGCGAGAGGCACGGTGAGGAGAGAGGGAATATTGCGAGAGGCACGGTGAGGAGAGAGAGGGAGTATTGCGAGAGGCACGGTGAGGAGAGAGAGGGAGTATTGCGAGAGGCACGGTGAGGAGAGAGGGAGTATTGCGAGAGGCACGGTGAGGAGAGAGAGGGAGTATTGCGAGAGGCACGGTGAGGAGAGAGGGAATATTGCGAGAGGCACGGTGAGGAGAGAGAGGGAGTATTGCGAGAGGCACGGTGAGGAGAGAGAGGGAGTATTGCGAGAGGCACGGTGAGGAGAGAGGGAGTATTGCGAGAGGCACGGTGAGGAGAGAGAGGGAGTATTGCGAGAGGCACGGTGAGGAGAGAGGGAATATTGCGAGAGGCACGGTGAGGAGAGAGAGGGAGTATTGCGAGAGGCACGGTGAGGAGAGAGAGGGAGTATTGCGAGAGGCACGGTGAGGAGAGAGGGAGTATTGCGAGAGGCACGGTGAGGAGAGAGGGAAGGAGCGCTGCTGGATGCGTGGTGAGGAAAAAGGGGAGTGAAAGAGTATCTGCTCCCGAAACAAGGGTAAAACTCACCTGAAAACGTAGCAGCAGCAGCCGGTGAGGGGTGCCCAGCCACCTGGAGCATGGTGGAGGTGAGGGGAGGAGGTGGTGGAAGGCCAGGAGAAGGGGCAAACACCCCAGGGTGGTGGGGATGTGCGGGCGTCCGTAGGCCAGGGGCAAAGCCGTGGGTGCTGAGGTGGTTGCTCAGTCCCAGTGGGAGCGAGGAGGGAGTCGAGGCTCGGTGTGGCAACTGGGAAGAGAGGGCTAGCGGCTTGGAGGGCGTGCTGCTCCGGCTGGAGGAATGAAAGGCAGAAAGAGGAGGGGCAGAGAGAGGGGGGTAAGTAGAGGGAGTGAGAGGGAGAGGAAAAGGAGGGCAGAAACGGGGGAGAGAGGGTGGGGGGGAGGGAGAGGGGGTGGGGGGAAAGGGGGAAGGGAGAGATTGATCAAATACACAATCAATGCGCTTTCAATCATTCTCTATTTCTCCACTCCCCTTCCCCATCCACCTTCCACTCACTTCTCTCCCCATTTCCTTCCCTCCTGCCCCTCCCTCATTCCTGTCAATCGCCACCTCCCACACCAAACCACCACCCCCCCCCCCAAGTTTCTCATCATTACTTTTCATTTTTATTCCGAGGTAAAGGCCCTTCCAGCCACATTGCCCTGATTTAACCCTGACCTAATCACGGGACAATTCACAATGTGTCTTTGGACCTACACATTCCACGAGTGCACGGACTCCTTATACAGGACGCCTGAATTGAACTCCACCCCGTCATCCTGAGCTGTAACAGTGTCATGTTAATGATTACACGACCATGATGTTACCCACCCATCTTTCCCTCACTCTCCCTTCTCCACGATCGCCCAACTCTCTCTCCCCGTTCTTCCTATCTGACCCCACCCCTCTCTTCTTCGTTTCCCTCTGCATCCTCCCATCCGTTCCCACTCTTCTCTCCTCCACATCCCTCCCCTCCCATCTTCACTCCTATTACGCCCCATCCTTCCTTACACCCTGCCCCCCTCACTGTTCCTCCACCCCCTCCTTCTCACTCTCCCTGCCACTGTGCCTCGCCTCCTTCCACCCCCGCAGTTCTGTGCAAAGGGCTGCAGATGGGCCCTCTGCTTCCGTCTCCCCTCGCTCCCCTCCCGCCCGTCCCCGTCACTCACCTCACCCCGCCGCAGTTCTGTGGGAAGGGCTGCAGCCGAGTCTGTGTCTGATGCTGAGGTGGGACAAGAGCCTGGGGGCCAGGCTGAGTGGGTGGGGGCACGGGCTGCGACTGCCCCTGCCCCTGGGAAGGCTTCGGGGGAGACAGGTCGTGTCCAGGCTGGGCCGCAGACTGTGGAGGGGTTGGGGGCTGGAGCGGGGGAGGGGGTGGGGGGTGGGGGTGGGGATGGGGATGGGGATTGGGATTGGGGGGGCCTGCTGGCAGGGCGGCCTGCTCCGATTCCTGGTTCCTCTCCTGACTGCGCTCCAGGCCCGACACCTGGGTCTCCGGTCGGGGGTCCGCACTGCCCCTCACACTAGGGGCTGGGGGAGGGGGGGAACAGGGTTAAAGGCAGCACTCTCAGAACACCCCCCCCTCCCCACCCCTCCCTCTGTACCACCCCTCCCTCCTCAGTGGCCTTCCTGTTCCCTCCCTCCTCTCTGTGCCTCCCACAGCACTCTTTCCCTCCTCACTGCCACTCCCTTATCCCTCCCTCCTCACCTTCCCTTCCCCACCACCCACCCCCTCCCCATCCCACCACACAGAAAGAAGAAACCATTCACATACCTATTTTGGAGGCCGTGCTGAATAACTTTGACAGACCTTCGTCACTGGCCCCCTGCAGGTCGGATAAGGAGGGGTAATTAATAGAAGACTGCTCAACACTGAGGTCTGGATTGGATCCCAGCCTGTAACCCACACCCAGGGATCTGTTATTCTATATATAAACCCCCGAACCCCTGGATTAGATTCCAGCCTGTATTCCACTCCCGGGGATCTGTTTTTCTAGAGATAAACCCACTGAACTCCTGCATTAGATCCCAGCCTGTAACCCATTCCCAGGGAGCTGTTATTCCATATAAAGCTCCCTGAGTTCACCGGAAGTGATGCGAGAGTGAGTGGTAACCCTTTTATGAAGATGTGTGGAAGTCTAGGAGCTGGCTGGGAGACGCAAGGAAACTGATGAGATGAAGTACTCACGAACAAAGTGCTTTTCCACCTGGTTGAGAGGCTGTGTGGTGAGGCAGAGGGGACTTCCCGCTTTGGGCATCGGACTGGATCTTCGCTGACGGACTGGGAGGGTGGGGGTAGGAAGAAGGGGAATAGGCTTTAATCAGCTGCTCAGAGTGGGGGAGCTCCACTCCCCTGAAGTGCCTTGCCCTGCGCCCTACACAGCCTGACTCTGACACTGGCATTTCCAACTCTCAGATGTTTTTCATGCCTGTGAGATAAGATGCAGGAGCAGAATTAGGGCCATTTGGCCCATCGATTCTGCTCCACCATTTCATCATGGCTCATCCATTTCCCTCTCAGCCCCGATCTCCTGCCTTCTCCTCGTATCCCTCCATACCCTGACCAATCAATAATCTATCAACCTCTGCCTTATATGGACATGAAGACACAACCCACAAGACACAAGTGAATTCCACAGATTCAACACCCTCTGGCTAAAGAAATTCCTCCTCAGAGGACTCTGGCGAACTGCCGTCGGCAGGTGCTTGGCTTTAAGGACCACTCTCTGTAAACCAAACTTGCCCCACACTTCTCCTTAAGTCCTTCCCCCTCCCACCTTAAACTTGAGGAATCCAAATCTGACCATCGGCCACTTGACATTTCCACACTGGAGAAAGAGGTTGTCTATTCGATCTGTTTCTCATAACTCTAACAGATCCCATCTCAGCCTCCGCCTCTTCAAAACTAATCCATGTCTGTCCAACCCCTCTTTACAGCCACATCTGTCCAGCCTCTCACGTGCCCTTTAACCCAGGCGGCACCCCGAAGAACCTCTTCTGCACCCTCTCCAAAGCCCTCAGACACTCCTTTGGGCGGCCAGAATGGAATGCAAATGTCCAGACGTGGCCTAACATAGAAACATAGAAAATAGGTGCAGGAGTAGGCCATTCGGCCCTTCGAGCCTGCACCGCCATTCAGTATGATCATGGCTGATCATCCGACTCAGGACCCTGTACCTGCCTTCCCTCCATACCCTCACATAACATAACAAGTTTAATAACTTCCCAGACTTCTGAAAAAGACCTGCTATACACACGCTGCCTGGTTCAGAGGGCAAGTGTGATCATGAGAGGCTGGACAAACTTGGGTTGTTTTCTCTGGAGCAGCGGAGGCTGAGGGGAGATCTGATAGAGGTTTATAAGATTATGAGAGGCAGAGATAGAGTAGACAGGGAGTATCTGTTTCCCAGGGTAGAAATGTCTAATACCAGAGGGCATGCATTGGAGGTGCAAGGGGGTAGGTTCAAGGGGGATGTGAGGGCTAAGTTTTTTACTTGCAGAGTGGTGTGTGCCTGGAATGTGCTACCTGATATGGTAGTAGAGGCAAATACATTAGAGGCTTTTAAGAGACGTTTAGAGAGGGGCTTATGAACGTGAGGAAAATGGAGGGATAGGGACATTATGTAAGTAGGAGGGATTCGTTTTTGGTTTTTTTTAAATTTATTTTTTAGCTGGTTGGCACAACACTGTGGGCCGAAGGCCCTGTTCCTGGTCTGTACTCTTCTATGTAGAAGATCTCTTTTGAACTTACACCCTCGCACCTTAAATGCATGCTCTCTGGTCTTAGGCATTTCAACCCTGGGACAAAGATACTGGATGTCTACTGTATTCGTGTCTCTCATTATCTCTGTCAGGTGTCCCCTCAGCCTTCGCTGTCCCAGAGGAAGCTGCTCAAGTCTGTCCAACCTCTCCTTCCAGCTCAGGCCTCTCATCCACACAGTAACCCAGTGAACCTCTTTTGCACCCTCTCCAAAGTGCCCACACCTTCCTGTAACCGGGTGACCAAAACTGCACACAATACTCCAAGGCTGGCCTGGCCAGTTTTATACAGCTGTGACGTGACTTCCTGACTTGTACACACATTGCCAAGACCGATAAAGGTAAGCACGTCTTACTCCTTCAACTGTCACCTTGTTTCAGGGAGCTGTACATCAACACTGTGTCTAACTGCACTTTACATTTGACTAAGTTCAATCTACACACGATTACAGAATTTCATTATGTTTTACTGCTAAACATTTCCATTCTCGCTGGACTCTCTGTTTACATCTTTCCGTGTCTCATCTGAATTAATTAAAAAAAAAGGCCCTTTGACCCACAGATTCCGTGAAGACCACCTACCTGCACCCATCCTGTTCCATCCTCCCCACTGACCCCCACCAGATCCTCCCTGTCAGCCACACACAGAGGGGCTGATTAACCCCCTCACCCCCTACGTCACTGGGATGTGGTAGGCAAACACAAACGCTGACAGAGGTCAGGATTGAATGCGGGTCTGCAGAGCAGGGAGGAAGTGATTCTAGCCGCTGTGCCACTTTGTCAGCGCCTACCGACCCCCAGACAACAGACAATCGACCAGAGCCACTCTACAACATGAAACAGTACAGCACAGCACAGGCCCTGCAGCCCACAATCTTGTGCCGACCTCTTAACCTAGATCAATCTAGCTCTTCCCCCCATTCTTCTTCCAAACAAGTGCCTATCTCAGACACTGTTAAATGCCTTTAAATGTATTTGCCTCTACCACCACACCTGGCAGCAGCTTCCATGCGCTCACTACTCTGTATAAAATATCTACCTCTGACATTCCCCTATACTTTCCATCAATCGCAATAAAATTATGTCCTCTTGTATTAATAATTACCACCCTGGGAAAAAAGAACTGGCTATCCACTCTATCAATGCCTCTTAACATCTTGTACGCATCTTATCAAGTGATCGTTCATCCTCCTTCGCTCAAAGTGAAAAACCCTAGCTCGTACAACTTGCCCACAAAGAGATGCTCTCTAATCCAGGCAGCATCCTGGTAAATCTCCTTTGCACCCTCTCTAAAGCTTCCAAATTCTTCCTATAATGAGGCAATGAGAACTGAACGCAATACTCCAAGTGTGTTCTAACTAGGGTTTTATAGAGCTGCAACTCAATCCCCTAACTAATAAAAGACAATACACCATCCTATCAATTTGCACGGAAACTGTGAGAGATCAATGGATGTGGCCCCCAAGATCCTTCAGTTCCTCCACAAACCTAAGAATCCTGCCATTGATCCTGTATTTGTCTTCAAATTCATCCCTCCAAAGTGAATCACTGCACACTTTTCAGTTTGAACTCCATCTGCCACTTGTCTGCCCTGCTCTGTAACCTGTCGATGTTCCATTGTAACCTACAACAACATCCCACAGTATCCACACCATCACCAACCATTGTGTCATCTGCAGCTTTACTTACCCACACTTCCATTTCCTCATCTAAGCCATTTATAAAGATCACAAAGAGCCAGAGACCCAGAACTGATTCCTGTGGAACGAAGTTCCACAAAGAGTATGCTCTACCACCCCCTGCCTTCCGCGGGCAAGCTGCCCAGTTTCCCTAGATCCCCTAACACTTGACTTTCTGGGGAAAGGGAGTGGAGGAAGAGGGATGGGAAGAGGTCAGAAGAGTGAGGTTTAGAGGAAGAGTGGGGGGGGGCAACTGAAACTGCTCACCTTATCATCTGGGTCACTGTCGATGTCACACTGAAAGGCAAGACAGGAGAGACAGTGAGGGGGACAGGGAAGCAGCTCAACAGCAGCTCAGTATGAGGGAGGGGAGTGTACACACAGTAGAGTGCGCAGATGTGTGTGTGTGTGTGTGTGCACGCGCGCATGGAGAGAGAGAGAGGGTGAGAAGGTGAGACAGCGAGAGAGGGAGGGTATATATTTTATATACACACACGTATAGAGTGGGGGAGGGAAGGAGAGAGAGATTTACAAACTGTTTTCAGGGGGAGGGAGTGCTGTGGGAGGGGCTGCAGGGAGGGGGGAATGCAACACCGGTGGGCTGTGGGAGGGGGGATGCTGGGGGAGGGGGTGAGGTGGGAACGTTGTGGGAGGGGGTGAGGAGGGAATGCTGTGGGGGGGTAAGGAGGGAACGCTGTGGGGTGGGTAAGGAGGGAACGCTGTGGGGGGTGCAGGAGTGAGGAGGAAGCGCTGTGGGGGGGTGAGGAGGGAGCGCTGTGGGAGGGGGTGAGGAGGGAACGCTGTGGGAGGGGGTGAGGAGGGATCGCTGGGGGGGTGAGGAGGGAACACTGTGGGAGGGGGTGAGGAGGGAACGCTGTGGGAGGGGTGAGGAGGGAACGCTGTGGGAGGGGTGAGGAGGGAACGCTGTGGGAGGGGTGAGGAGGGATCGCTGTGGAGGGTGAGGAGGTAGCGCTGTGGGAGGGGGTGAGGAGGGAGTGCTGTGGGAGAGGGGGATGTGGGAAGAACAGTCTCCTTGTTTGACATTGAAGCAGTTTTACATCTCACAGCTGAACAGACGGTACTTACAAAGTATCCTGTTCCCAAACTTGAGTGCACAGATTCCTAAAGAAAGGGGAATAAGAAAATTAAACAGAGTCGGGTGACAGAAATGGGATCTCACTGCACTCTAATCAAGCCTGCCACTAACAGAATCGGGAACCAGTGACAATAGACAGACAGAGGGAGTTTTGATGAGGAGTACCATGTTCAATTCTGGTCGACACAGTACAGTAAGGGTGTGAGAGGGTTCGGGTAGATTGATGGGGCTGGAGAGGGTGCAGATTCAGGGAATGTTGCCAGGACTGTGGGGGGGGGGGGCTTGAATTATAAGGAGAAACTGGGCAGGCTGGGACTGTTTTCACTGAAACAAAGGAGGCCGTGTGGTGACCTGATAGAGATTTATAACATCATCGGGGCGGGGGGGGGGGGGGGCGGCTCAAATAAGATGGATGGTCAAAGTCCTTTTCTCCCACAGGGTCAGAGAGTCAGAGAGTTTAAAACCAGAAGGTACCACAGTCTAAGATAAGAGGGAGACAGTTTAAACAGATATCTGAAGGACAACTTTTTCACACAGAGGGTGATCCGTACACGTAACGAGCTGCAGGAGGACATGGCTGAGGTGAGGCAGGTACATTAATAACATTTAAACACTTGGACAGGTCTGTGGCTCAAACAGAATTAGAGCAGGGGCTCCCAAACCTGGATGAGGGTAGGGGTTCATGGCATGAAAAAGGTTGGGAACTGCTGATTTAGAGGGAAATGTATCACATGTGAGCAAACGGGTCTAGGCCAGGTGGGAATTGTGTTCGCAGAAAGATGGGCTGAAGGGCCTGTTGCACTCGATATCGCTCCATGAAGGCGGTGGCTCTGTGAGGAGGTTGGTCCAAGATCAGATGAGGTAGGGAGGGGCTGAGGGAACACAGAATTAACGGACAGTGAGGAGGAGGCAGGAGAAGTGGGGAGGAGAGGGGGAAGGTGAACTGGGAGTGAACGGGGGAGAGATGGTGTGAGGAAATGGGGTGGGTAGTGGGAGGGTGGAGGAAGGGACAGGGAAGAGCAGTGGTAGTATGGGGGGCAGGATAAGGTTGAGTGGTGGGGGTGGGGGGTCAGTGCCCGGCAATACTCACATCACTACCCGGCCCCCGTGAGCTACTGCGATACGAGCTCCCGTTCTCGCCCCCAGTGCTCTCATTGCCTCGACTCTGCGCCTTTGTCTTCACCTTCGGGGGAGAGAGGGAGGGGAACAGTAAGACAGGAACTGCAGGTGACAGCTCTAAGCTGCACTCCCGTCCCACATCCACGCACCCCGCAAAGACAGAGAGAACTGACCCACTGCAAGTAAGCTAGAGCTGTGGGAGGGAGCAGGGCAGTGGGGTTAGTTCAAGGACTGACACAGGGCTGTAGGGGTAGAGTGTCACTGGGGTTAGTTTGGGGACTGGCACAGGGCTCTGGGGAGAGAGGGGGCCATGGGATATTGGGCTGTGGGGAATCTCAGTGCAGTGGGAATAAGTTGGGACCAATCGAGAGACATGGCCAGAGAGCGGGGCAATGGGAAGAGTCAGTGGCTCCAATCGGTCTCTGGTTCCAGTGTTCACTGTTACCCTGCAGAACTACAAGTGGCCACAAGATGGAGCCAAATGCTTGGTCTGAAAATCTTTCGCTTTTCTCTTCCACATCACCTGTCAATTTACTTTCTAAAAAAACGATCGTTCAATTAGATCCCAGCCTGAAACACACTCCCAGGGATTGATATAAACACCGATACCCTGGATTCGGTTCCAGGGATGTGTTATTCCTGGTAGAAAGCTGCCGACTGCTCTTGGCTCTGTGACCTGGTACCTTTTTGGCGGGCGGTGCCCTCCTGCCATCTTGCTCCCCGTTTTGCCTCGTTTGCTCAGGGTCTGGGCACTCATTCCTCCGTGGACCCTCGCCTGGAGAGCTGCTCCCCTGCTCCTCGGGTCTTCGCTTTTCCGGCCTCTTCTGCTGTGCTTCCGTCCTCTCGGGTGGCTTTAACACAGCCTCTCTCTGTGTCAGAGGGGGAGAGGGATTAGTCAATGCACACAGCATCCATTGTATTACCTGCCCCCATCCACAGGTCGGGGTGTCACTGGACACTCTCCACCTCTTGCGTGGGGTTAGTCCGTACACACAACATCCGCCACATTGCCCTGGTCTGTATCTATAAGGTCAAGAACGTGATAGGGCACTCCCCACTTTCCTGGATGTAGGTCAGAGGTCCCCAACCTTTTTTGCACTGCGGACTGGTTTATTATTGACAATATTCTTGTGGACCGGCCGACCCGGTGGGGGGGGGGGGGGGGGTAGGGTTGCCAACAGACAAGAGTAACAGTCACGTACATTGTGTTTACCCTGAGAAAGACTACAATGACCATGAAGCCTTGCACGGGCACCAGTGCGCATGCGTGTACCTGCCGATTTTTCTCTACAAATCCTTTTCAGCGTTTCTGTTCGGGGTGGGGGGTTAATCACGACCGGAATATAGGTGATAAGTGGCTAATACACTCAATTTCGTTTCTTAAAGGGTTTATCTAATGAATTTAATATTAAATACACAGTGCACATTTTCCTGGCATGAATATAGTGATAAGATAATTATCAGGGGAGGACGGGGGAGCTTGAAGTGTTGAACAAACTTCCAGTAGGAGTGGTAGAGGCAGGTTCGATATTATCATTTAAAGAAAAATTGGATAGGTATATGGACAGGAAAGGAATGGAGGGTTATGGGCTGAGTGCAGGTCGGTGGGACTAGGTGAGAGTAGCGTTCAGCACGGACAGAAGGGCAGAGATCGCCTATTTCTGTGCTGTAATTGTTATGTGGTTATATAAGTCACTTGTAAGTCAATAGCATCATAACATTTTAAGTAACGTTTGGATATTAAACACACAGCACTTATTTTCCCTGTATGAACATATAAAATCATTGTAACACACCAATATCGCTGAATCAGTGGGAGCCCTGGGCTGAATACTTGTTCCCTGCAACAAGACAGTCCCATCGAGGGGTGATGGGAGACACCGATACTCGCTGGTTCCTTATGTCCAGTCTATTCCGCAACTTAGTTTTCGTTGCATTCATTGCAGAGATATGTTGGAAATGGAAGCAACATTTTTAGTGCTTTCGTGCTTTAGTGCAGGATATTTAGCCTTGACTTTGATCCGGAATGCCGGCAGAGATGTTATGTCAAACATACTTTTCAGCCCGCCATCATTTGCAAGCTCGAGGAGTTGATCTCCTTCCCGCGCTGACACAGATGATGCCTGCGTAATGACCTCGCGTGTGTTCAAGCTCAACAGTGGGTGTGACAGGGAATGAGGAAAGGTGCAGCTGACTCATATCGCCAAATCATACTGTTTCCTTGTGGCCCAGTGGTTGGGAACAGCTGATGTAGGTGGACGCAGCAACTCACTGAGACACCTTGCTCAGCACCTTCCAACCCACCACCACTCCCTCCCAAAAGGACAAGGACGATGAAAGGACTGGGAACAACTCCCACCCTGGAATCTGCCCTCCAAGCCTCATACCATCCTGAATTAGAAAGACATCGCTCTCATTCCTGGAACTCCTTCCCTCGCAGCAGTGTGAATCACCCACAGCAAGCCCAGCAGAGACTCAATAAGGTAATTCACTCACTACTTTCTCGGGGACAAAGAGTGCGGGGGCCATTAAATGCCAGCTCAACCTGTGAAGCCCATTTTCAATGAATGAATATTGTAAAGAGTTAAACCTTCGTAAGAGTGATGAAGAAACATAACAAGTTGGGATCACCAGCAGAAAAGGTACGGAAGAATTGATTGAACAAGGGGAATATCTCAGGTAAGGTGAGAACAGATAAGGGGAATATAGCTTCAAAAGAAGACTGTCAGAAACGGCCCCTAGTTGTCCACGCTGGCCTTAATAGAACACAAAACATACAACAGTACCTGTACTGGGCTGTTCTTCACTCAATAATGCTACGCTGACACTTTAACCTATTCCAAGAGCAATCGAACACTTCCCTTCTACACAGCCCTCCATTCTTTTCATCCATGTGCCAATCTAAGAGTCTCTTAGATCTCCCTAATGTATCCGCCTCTACCACCACCCAGGCAGTGCATTCCATGCACCTACCACTCTGTGTTTAAAAAACCCTACCTCTAACATCTCCCCCCTACACTTTCCTCCAATCACCTTAAAATTGTGCCCCTTCATATCAATCATTTCTGGTTTGGGAAAAACTCTCAGGCTATCCAATCGATCTATGCCTCATCATTTTGTGCACCTCTATCAAGTCACCTCTCATCCTCCCTTGCTCCAAAGAGAAAAGCCCTACGCTTGCTCAACCTAGCCTGATAAGACACGCTCTCTAGCCCAGGCAGCCTCCTGGTAAATCTCTGCGTCCTCTCTAAAGCTTCCATATCCTTCCTATAATGAGGTGACCAGTGCTGAACACAATATTCCAAGCGACAGTCCCATCCGCCATATATGGCCCATAGCTCCAAAATGCTTAATCCTTTCCTGTCCACACACCCATCCAAGTTTAGTTTTAACGCTGTAATTGTGCACGCCTCTACCACTTCCTCCGGCTGTTCGTTCCACATACTCAACACCCTGTGAGTGAAAACATTGCCCCTCAGGTCCTATTTAAATCTCATCTCTCACCCCATGCTCTTTCGCTTTGCATTCCTCACCCTGCAGAAGAAAGACCACAGAGACAATTTACAAGGATGTTGCCAGGACTTGAGGACCTGAGATATAGGAAAAAGTTGTAGGGCTTTATCTGGAGTGCAGGAGAATGAGGGGAGATCTTGTCGAGGTGTACAAAATGACGAGGCATATAGATAGGGTGAATGCATGCAGGTCTCCTCCCCTCAGGTTGGGTGTGGCAAAAACCAGATGTCATAGGTGAAGGGTGAAAGGTGAAATATTTAAGGGAAATCTGTGAGGGAACTTCTTCACTCAGAGGGTGGTGCTAATTTGGATTAAGCCGATGGCCAAAGTGGTATACAGGGGTTCAGTGGTAACATTCAAGATAAATTTGGATAGCTACATAGATGGGAAGGGTTTCAAGGGCCACACTCTAGGCAGGTACACGGGGCTTCGATAAGACCGGGCTGGCATGGACAAGATGGTCCAAAGGGCCTGCTTCTCTGTTGTACAACATTCTGCTAATCTTTTCCTCACTCAATGAAATAATCTGTACGAACGGCACGCAAAACAAAGTCTTTACTCCACCTCAGTACCTTCTTCACCACCAGGTCTGCCTGCGTCTTTTTTTTAGGGAACCTTGTAGTGTACCTGCACCCTGAGGTCCCTCTGCTCTGCAGTGAATGGTCCTGCCTTTCAACAGAGGAACCTCAGGCGCAGGTACACTACACAGTTCCCTAAATGGCCCTGCCATTCACTGTGCAAGCCCTGCCTTAGTTAGACTTGGCAAAATACAACACCTCACACCTATCTCAATTAAATTAAACCTGCCAGTGCTTGGCCCTTGTCCCCAGTCAGTCTGGATTTGGCTGTGCAAGTGAATGTTGGCTTTACCGAAGACGAGAAAGGGAGGAAGAACAGTGCGAAACAGAAAGATGGGTATCGTTCGGAGATCCTCCGAGCTAATCAGAGCCCCTAGACTTCAGAAAAGGCCCTTTAGCCCAATTAGTCCAAGCCGGCCTGGTCATCTGCTTACTTGCATCTACCTGCACCCAGACCAGAGCGCTGCATTCCATGTTCTTATCCAAACTTCTCTTAAATTTTACAATGAACCCACATCTCCAAAGGCAGCTCGTTCCAGGTTCGATCACCCGGAGTTAAGAAGTTCCCCCTCACAATGCTCCGTTTCACCTTTCACCCTTCACCCTTAATATATGACCTCCAGTGCAACGGTCAAGGTGGTGGTCTCTGAAAGCGTCCTGAACGTGTAGAGCACGACAAGACACAGAAGACGTCCTGGTCATCCACTGCGCCTAGTCCCATCTCCAGCCGTCTAGACTCTTGTCGTGCCACTGGATCCAGATGGGAATTGGGAAGAGAGAGTGAGGCTGACGCTGCACAACTCTCCCTCACTTAAATCCAAATCACGCGCTAGTCTCGACACCATCTGGCCGGCTGGTGGTGCAGTGACATCAGAGCCGGACTCCTTAGCAAAGGGTCCTGAGTTCGAATCCAGTCGGGCTACTCCCGGGCACACTTTCCATCTCTGCCACGTTGAGTGTCAAGCTGGCAACTCGACCTCGTAAAAAGGACTAATGGTGTCGAGGTCTTCACTAATGACGATGGACAAACCTTTAGTACAGCTCCGACATCGTATACAGGTTTGCTGATGACACCACTGTTGTGGGCTGTACCAAAGCTGGTGATGAATCAGTATACAGGAGGAGGATTGAAAATTTGGCTGAGTGATGTCATAACAACAAGCTCTCAACGTCAGCAAGACCGATTATAGACTTCAGGAGAGGGAAACCAGAGGTCCTTGAGCCAGTACTCATCGGAGGATCAGTAACATTAAATTCCAAGGTATCGCCATCTCAGAGGGCCTGTCCTGGACATATCATATAAATGTAATTGCAAACACTCCCGAGGAGTCTGTGGAGATTTGGCACGTCATCAAAACCCTTGACAAACTTCTATAGATGTCTGGTGAAAAGTGAATTGACTGGCTGCATCACGGCCTGGTATGAAAACACCAATGCCTTTGAGCAGAAAATCCTACAAAATATAGTGCATTCAGCCCAGTACATCACCGGTAAAACCCTCCCAACCACTGAGAACATCCACATAAATGTTGCCATAGAAAAGCAGCATCCATCGTCAAAGATCCTCACCACCCCAGACCATGGTCTCTTCTTGCTGCTGCCATCGGGTAGAAGGAACAGGTAGCTCAGGACATCCTTTAACATCTGCCGGACGATGCTGAGGATGTTCTACGAGTCTGTGGTGGCCAGTGTGATCATGTTTGCTGTTGTGTGCTGGGGCAGCAGGCTGAGGGTAGCAGACACCAACAGAAATCAACAAACTCATTCGTAAGGCCAGTGATGTTGTGGGGATGGAACTGGACTCTCTGACGGTGGTGTCTGAAAAGAGGATGCTGTCCAAGTTGCATGCCATCTTGGTCAATGTCTGCCATCCACTACATAATGTACTGGGTGGGCACAGGAGTACATTCAGCCAGAGACTCATTCCACCGAGATGCAACACAGAGCGTCATAGGAAGTCATTCCTGCCTGTGGCCATCAAACTTTACAACTCCTCCCTTGGAGGGTCAGACACCCTGAGCCAATAGGCTGGTCCTGGACTTATTTCCTGGTATAATTTACATATTACTATTTAACTATTTATGGTTTTATTACTATCTAATTATTTATGGTGCAACTGTAACGAAAACCAATTTCCCCCGGGATCAATAAAGTATGACTATGACTTGCACCACCAGGTTCAAGAACAATTACTAGTCCCCAGCCATCAGGCTCCTGAATAAATGAGGATAACTACATATCGTATTCCTGGTGTTCCCACAACTAATGATTCACTTCATGGACTCTTTTATCTTATTTCATGCTCTCGTTCTCTGTTGCTAATGATTTATATTTGCATTTGCAGAGTGTTATTTATTGATCCTGTTTACAGTTACTGTTCTATAGATTTGCTAAGTATGCCTGCAGAAAAAAGAACCTCAGGGTTGTATGTGGTGACATGCATGTACTCTGATAATAAATTTTACTTCAAGGTGCACACAAAACTCCAAATTTGGCCTCATCAGCATCCCAACTGCTGCACTCAGTGCCCTGATACATATGAAAGCCAATGCGCCAAAAGCTCTCTTTATCATCCTATCTACCTGTGATGCCACTTTCAAGGAATTATGGATCCTTTGTTCTACTGCACGCCTCAGAGCCCTATTGCTTGCAGTGCAAGCCTTTCCTTGGTCTATCTGCCAAAGTGTAACCAGCCTCTGAGAGTGGAGGAAATGGAACTGGTGTTCCTCTATCTGACCCTCCCCGCCCTTGCCAAACCATCGGCACTGTTCTCAAACTCCCGCTGGTCTCTCCTCACAATAGCGATCAGCCCAAACACCCCCCCCCCAAGCCATTTCATTATCCTGCATTCTTTCAGCAGAGGTCCCAGCACCTCAGGTAACAAGGAGCCAGAATAAAGCAAGGAGCAAGGAGATAAAGTGCCCAGTGGCATGATGCAATGACAGCAGCCTCTCTCTCAAGGTATAAGCAGAGACTGGACAGGCGTGGACTGTTCTCCCCGGAGTGAGGAGATTGACAGGTAATCTGTGTATAAAACCAGGAGGGGTGTACGCAAATTGGTCGTCCCCTGAGGCACAGTGAAAAACAAAAGAGCTGGTTGTTGACTTCAGGAAGGCATGGCAGTGCACATTCCGTTCACTTCAGTGGTGGAGGTCGAGAGCTTCGTTCCTACAAATGATCATCACCAACAGCCCGTCCTGGTCGGACCATGTGGACACCACAGCCTACTCCATCAGGAAGCTAAAGAAATTCGTCACGTCACTGATTCTTTTATCAATACATCCTGTGGTGCTTGGCACCACAACTACACTGTTCGTGACCGTAAGAATTGTGAATACAACTCAGCATATCATAAAAACTAGCCTCCCCTCCATGGTCTCTCGAACTGCAACATCAGAAAGGGTCAGAGGAGGGAACACACACATCAGTCCTCATAGAGGGATCAGAAGTGGAAAGAGTGAGCAAATTGAAGATCCAGGGTGTCACAATCTCTGACGATCTATCCTGGACACAACATATCGACGCAGCTACAAAGGCAGCTATATTTCATTTGGAGCTTGAGGAGATTTGGTATGTCACTAAAGACACTTGTAAATTTCTACAGATGTACGATGAAGAGCATTCTAACTGGCTGCATCACTGTCTGGTATTGGAGGGAGGGAGGGGCACTACTGCAAAAGATCAAAATAAGCTGCAGAGAGTTGTAAACGCAGTCAGCTCCATCATGCGCACTTGCCCCTGTAATATCCAGGATATTTTCAAGGAGCCATGATTTACAGTAAATATATATACTTACTGTAATTCATGTTTTTTTTTCTTTCTGTTACTATGTACTCCTGCTGTAAAGTCAACACATTTCACACCCTAATCCAGTAATACTAAACCCGAGTCTGAACCCTGACAACACTTCCTGCCGCCTCTGTAAAGACCTCACCAACCCCGGACAATCTCTCTTCTCCGCTCTCCCATCAGGCAGAAGATTCAAAAGCCTAACAGCACGTACGACAAGGACGGCTTCTACCCTGCTGCTGTAAGACGATTGAACAGTCCCTCCATACAACAACAACAATGCTTGACCTCACAATGGACCTAGTTGGTGTCCTTGAACGTTCTCGGCAGCTTCTGCACTTTATTCTGCATCCTGTTACTGTTTTACCTCAGTGCAGTGTGAAATGAGCTTATCTGTATGAACAGCATAGTATCATCGTACATGTGACAACAATAAACCCATTTCCCAGTTTTATTGTATTTATGCCATGGATGTTGGCTTCCTGCACAGGCTGAAGAGTTTTCAGAGGCCTGTCTCAATTTGTCCTTGAGCAATTTGCAGTCTGCTGAACATAACCCAACACATGTCCAATGATATCATCACTACACCATCTGCTTCTACCACTTCTTCATGGTGTCACCTCAGGGAGGGACACAGACCTGGGTTTGATTCGCATGCACTGTTGAGTGCAGAACTTGCATGTTCTCCCCTTGACCCTGTGGGTTTCCCACTGAATGTTCCAGTTTCTTCCCACGTTCCAGCAACATGCTGGGTGGGTGGATTAATGTCCACCAGTGGCGGGTGGGATTGACAGTAGTGGGAGGGGGAGAAGGGAACAGGTTCAGTGTTAATGTGTAGTTGATGCATGGCCCAAACTGCATCATCAACCACGACACTCACAGACTTGGGCTATATGACAATTCTGTGACTGTTTTTCTGTGATAATAATTACATGTGCTATACGTGACTTTTGATACTTCGCACCCTGACCCAGAGGATCGCCATTTTGTTTGGCTGCATTCATGTGTATGGTTGAATGACAATTAAACTTGAAATTGATTTCATGCCATCAGGTTGGAGGCTAAAATGGCAACTGGATTTTATTGCAGACCAGTGTAGTTCTTCAGGGAAGATCTTACACAGTAACACTGAGGCGTACAGCAAAACAAAGAGACCTAGAAATGCAGATGTGTAATTCCTTGAAAGTGGAGTCACAGGTTAATGCAGCTACTGGTCTTCATAAATCAGGGCATTAAGCACAAGAGTAGGATGTTATTTATTTAGAGGTTAAGAGTGGAACAGACCTTTTTTGCCCAGTTAATCACGCCGCCCAGCAACCCATCTATTCAACCACAGCATAACCCCAGGACAATTTACAATGACCAATTAAGCTACTAACTGGTACGTCTTTGGACTGCAGGAAAAACCAGAGCATCCCGAGGAAGCCCACGGCCATGGAGAGAAGGTACAAACTCCTCACAGACAGCACTGGAATTGAACTCTGAACTCCAAAATGCCCTGAACTGTAGTAGCTGCGTGACTGTGACACTCCAGGAACAGGAGTAGACCAGACGGCAGTGGTGGTATTCAAATCCCAGCTTCCTTCTGAACCTGAGTCTTAATGCAGCACCCTGAATGCTCAGCCACAGTACTGCACGTGTTTAAGGTGTAATGTAAGAACTGGGGTGGAGACAGCAGATGTGCAGCAAAGGAGAGGCCCTTCGGCCCAAATGGTCCGTGCTGAACACCCTCATGCTTCCACATCCTTCCTATAATGAAGCAACCAGAAGTGAACACAGAATTTCCAGTGTGGACTAACCAGCGTTTCACCACGCGGCTCTTGAACTCAATCCCCCGTCTAAGGAAGGCTAGCACACAATACGCCTTCTTATCCACCCTGTCCACTTGCGCGAGAGGACCCCAAGATCCCTCCGAGCGTCCACACTGCTAAGTATTCGGCCGCTAAACATGCACTTTTCAAACTTGACCTTCCAAAGTGTATTACTTTACACTTTTCCTGACTGAAATCCATCTTCCACATCTCTGCCCTGTTCTGAATCCTATTAATGCCCCATTGAATCCTATGACAACCTTTGACACTATCCACACCACCCTTTGAGGCATCTGTAAACTTACTAACCAACCCTTCCATTTCCTTTGTGGAAAGGTGGTCAGTCATCCCTCTAAACAAAGGCTGCCCAACCTGGGGTCTATGGATGTGGACACTTAGGTTAATGATAGGAGTCCATGGCATTAAAAAAAGTGGGAACTCCTGATCTACATTTCCAACTTGCCCAAGAGTCTTTTAAAAGCTATTAATGTACCTGCCTCAACCACTCTGACAAGTACAGACCACCCTTTCGATCCCTAAATTCCTCCCCTCTATCTTAACCCTGTGCTTCAGGTTCTTGACTCCATAACCCAGAGGAAAAAGACCGCATTCATCTATCAACGCCCATCGGTTTTATACACATCTATAAATGGGACATTATCTTGCAGTTTTATGTCATAGGCCACACTATGTACAGTTTTAGAAAACCCTGCTATAAGAAAGTCACAGTGAAACTGGAAAGAATGCAGAGAAGATTTACGAGGATGTTGCCAGGACTAGAGGGCTTGAGTTACAGAGAGAAGTCGGTGAGGCTGGGTCTATATTCCTTGGAACAAAAGAGAATGAGGGGCAACCTTATAGATATTTTAAAATTTTAGATTAGGTAGGTGGCAACAATCTCTCTCCCCGTCCCCCAACCCCAAGGTAGGAAAGCCCAAAACTGAAAGGCACAGATTTCAAGCGCAGGGGGGAACAATTTAAAAGGGACATGATAAGCAACTTTTCCGCAGAGGGTGGGGAGGATGGAATGAGCTGAGGTGGGGACAATATTTAAGAATTACTTGGATAGGTACATGAGGGACATAGCTGGGTCAAACAGAAAACTAGATTTTGCTGGATGGGTACTAAGCTGGTTGGGCCAGAGGACCTGAATCCCAGAATCCGGTTTATCAACAATACCTTCTGACATGAAATCTGTTGTTTTATAGTAGCAGCACAGAGAAATAAAAGAGTGCAGCAATGAACACGAAGTTTTGATTCCTGAATACTCGCGTGTACCTTATGGATTTTGGGCCGTCAATCATGAAGTTTCACTATCACACTCCATTTTTTCAAAAATCTGTAATATTTATTTCAATTCACAACTCAGGTCAATTAAAATGTTGCCCACAATGCAAGCTGAAAAGTTTTCAGAACATGGAGTTCAAATGAAGTAGACGAAGGTGCCACGGTACACAACCGAGGAACGTAAAACAACACTCTCAACACGCTGGGGGAACTCAGCAGGTCGGGCAGCATCCGTGGAAACGATCGGTCGACGTTTCGGGCCGGAACCCTTTGTCAGGGCTGCAGAGGGAAGGGGCAGAGGCCCTATAAAGAAGGTGGGGGGAGGGTGGGAAGGAGAAGGCTGGTAGGTTCCAGGTGAAAAACCAGTAAGGGGAAAGATAACTTCCCTCTACAGTCCTGACGAAGGGTTCCGGCCCGAAACGTCGACCGGTCTTTTCCACGGATGCTGCCTGACCTGCTGAGTTCCTCCAGCGTGTTGTGAGTGTTGCTTTGACTCCAGCATCTGCAGATTAGTTTGTGTGAATGTAAAACAACACTGATACTGACGCATATTTTGAACTCTTTATGTCAAGTGAGCCTCATCTGATAACTCAAACTGAGTTAAATGACCTGGTCAGAAATTTGGGTTTTGTCAAAGGCAAAAGCAGAATTACTGAGCACAGAACTACAAGGATGGAATCTGGTTTCACCAGGCACAAAAATTTCAGTAAAGGATTTTGATATTTGAGATGGATGTTTCTCAAATAACCGATGCCAAGATTAAGGAAGGCAGCTTTGTTGGTCCATGAACCAAACAATTTAATCAATGACAGACATTTTGAAGAGCTCCTATGGAACAGGAGAAAATTACATGGAAGGTATTCAAGGATGTTGTTGAAATTTTTCTAGTAACTACAGAGCACAAAACTACATGCAGCTGGTTCTTCCCTGCAAATCTTGGTGCTGTCAGCGACGAGCATATTGAAAGGTTTCTCCTGGACATTGCAGTCATGGAGAAACAGTATCAAAGCAACTGGAATCCACCAATGCTGCTGATTATTGAGGCGAGAAGCCTCAGACAACGAGTACAAACAAATATCAACAAAACATCCACAAAATGCTGGAGGAACTCGGCAGGCCAGGCAGCATATAGAGAAAAAAATTAGTTGACATGTCAGGCCGAGACCCTTCAGCAGGGCTGGAGAAAAGAAAGCTAACGAGTAGATTGAAAAGGTGGGGGTGAGGGGAGAGAAACACCAGGTGATAGGTGAAACTCGGAGGGGAAGAAATGAAGCAAAGAGCTAAGAAGTGAATTGGTGAAAGAGACAGTAGGCCATGGAAGAAAAAAGGGGGGGAGGAGCAAGGGGGTGATGGGCAGGCAAGGAGATAACATGAGAGAGAGACAAGGGGGTGGGAAATGGTGAAGTGGGGTGTAAAGACATTA
Organism: Mobula birostris; assembly: GCF_030028105.1. Classification (NCBI taxonomy): domain Eukaryota; kingdom Metazoa; phylum Chordata; class Chondrichthyes; order Myliobatiformes; family Myliobatidae; genus Mobula; species Mobula birostris. The sequence continues at coordinate 2,354,727 of NC_092380.1, forward strand.
CTGGAGATTTGAGAAATCAATGTTCATTCCATCAGGTTGGAGGTTACCCAAACGGAAGATCGGCAACACACATCAAAGTTGCTGGTGAACACAGCAGGCCAGGCAGCATCTCCAGGAAAAGGTACAGTCGACGTTTCGGGCCGAGACCCTTCGTCAGGACTAACTGAAGGAAGAGTTAGTAAGAGATTTGAAAGTGGGAGGGGGAGGGGGAGATCCAAAATGATAGGAGAAGACAGGAGGGGGAGAGATGGAGCCAAGAGCTGGACAGGTGATTGGTAAAAGGGATATGAGAGGATCATGGGACAGAAGGCCCAGGGAGAAGGAAAAGGGAGAGGGGGGGAAAACCCAGAGGATGGGCAATGGGTATAGTGAGAGGGACAGAGAGAGAAAAAGGAGAGAGAAAGAATGTGTGTATATAAATAAATAACAGATGGGGTACAAGGGGGAGGTGGGGCATTAGCGGAAGTTAGAGAAGTCAATGTTCACACCATCAGGTTGGAGGCTACCCAGACGGAACATAAGGTGTTGTTCCTCCAACCTGAGTGTGGCTTCATCTTCACAGTAGAGGCCGTGGATAGACATATCAGAATGGGAATGGGACCTGGAATTAAAATGTGTGGCCACTGGGAGATCCTGCTTTCTCTAGCGGACAGAGCATAGTTGTTCAGCAAAGCGGTCTCCCAGTCTGCGTCGGGTCTCGCCAATATATAGAAGGCCACATCGGGAGCACCGGACGCAGTATATTACCCCAGCTGACTCACAGGCGAAGTGTCGCCTCACCTGGAAGGACTGTCTGGGGCCCTGAATGGTGGTAAGGGAGGAAGTGTAAGGGCATGTGTAGCACTTGTTCCGCTTACAAGGATAAGTGCCAGGAGGGAGATCGGTGGGGAGGGATGGGGGGAACGAATGGACAAGGGAGTCGCATAAGGAGCAATCCCTGCGGGAAGCAGGGGGTGGGGGGGAGGGAAAGATGTGCTTAGTGGTGGGATCCTGTTGGAGGTGGCGGAAGTTACGGAAAATATGTTGGACCCGAAGGCTGGTGGGGTGGTAGGTAAGGACAAGGGGAACCCTAGTCCTAGTGGGGTGGTGGGAGGATGGAGTGAGAGCAGATGTGCATGAAATGGGGGAGATGCGTTTGAGAGCAGAGTTGATGATGGAAGGGAAGCCCCTTTCTTTAAAAAAGGACATCTCCCTCGCGCTGGAATGAAAAGCCTCATCCTGAGAGCAGATGCAGCGGAAACGGAGGAATCGCGAGAAGGGGATGGCATTTTTGCAAGAGACAGGGTGAGAAGAGGAATAGCCTAGATAGCTGTGAGAGTCAGTTGGTTTATAGTAGACATCAGTAGATAAGCTGTCTCCAGAGATAGAGACAGAAAGATCTAGAAAGGGGAGGGAGGTGTCGGAAATAGACCAGGTAAACTTGAGGGCAGGGTGAAAGTTGGAGGCAAAGTTAATGAAGTCAACGAGCTCAGTATGCGTGCAGGAAGCAGCACCAATGCAGTCGTTGATGTAGCGAAGGAAAAGTGGGGGACAGATACCAGAATAGGTTTGGAACATAGATTGTTCCACAAAGCCAACAAAAAGGCAGGCATAGCTAGGACTAATACGGGTGCCCATAGCTACACCTTTAGATTGGAGGTGGGAGGAGCCAAAGGAGAAATTATTAAGAGTAAGGACTAATTCCACTAGACGGAGCAGAGTGGTGGTAGAGGGGAACTGGTTAGGTCTGGAATCCAAAAAGAAGCGGAGAGCTTTGAGACCTTCCTGATGGGGGATGGAAGTATATAAGGACTGGACATCCGTGGTGAAAATAAAGCGGTGGGGGCCAGGGAACATAAAATCATCAAGAAGTTTAAGAGCGTGAGAAGTGTCACGAACATAGGTCGGAAGGGATTGAACAAGGGGGGATAAAACCGTGTCGAGGTATGCAGAAACAAGTTCGGTGGGGCAGGAGCAAGCTGAGACAATGGGTCTGCCAGGACAGGCAGGTTTGTGGAACTTGGGTAGCAGGTAGAAACGGGAAGTGCGGGGTGTGGGAACTATAAGGTTGGTAACAGTGAATGGGAGATCCCCTGAGCGGATAAAGTCGGTGATGGTGTGGGAGACAATGGCCCGGTGCTCCTTAGTGGGGTCACGATTGAGGGGTAAATAAGAGGAGGTATCCACGAGTTGTCGCTGTGCCTCAGCAAGGTAGAGGTCAGTACGCCAGACTACAACAGCACCCCTCTTATTGGTGGGTTTTATAGTAAGGTTAGATTTAGTGTGGAGGGAGTGGAGAACAGAGCGTTCGGAAGGAGTGAGGTTGGAATGGGGACAAGGTGCGGTGAAGTCGAGACGGTTGATGTCCCGTCGGCAGTTAGCAATAAAGAGATCCAGAGCAGGCAGAAGACCAGAGTGGGGTGTCCATGAAGAGGAGGAGGGTTGAAGACGGGAGAAGGGGTCATCGGTGGGGGTGGAAGAGTCCTTGCCGAAGAAGTAGGCTCGGAGACAGAGTCGGCGGAAGAAGAGTTCCGCGTCATGGCGTACGCGGAACTCGCTGAGGTGTGGGCGAAGGGGGACAAAGGTGAGGAACATAAGGTGTTGTTCCTCAAACCTGAATGTGGCCTTGTTCCAGCAGTGGAGGAGGCCATGGATGGACATATCAAAATGGGGGTGGGAAGTGGAATTAAAATGGGTTGCCACTGGGATATCCTGCGAAGCAGGATCTGAATCCCTACATGATACAACTAGTCTGAAATTACTTGTGTTCAGCTTCAAACAGTATCATAAACAAAAAGATTCTAAGCAAGGAACACTTCGAAAAAAATTGCAGTACCCTGTAATGAGATAGTGTTTCTAATCCACTCAGAAATAAAATGGGATTAGGACCACCCTCCTCACAGAACCTCAACCTGCTCTCTTCCCCAGTTGAGTGGTCTAGCAACCTTCTACTTCTTGCACTTTCCGTCAGCAAGACCAGGGAAATGACTGCAGACGTGAGGAAAGGGAAGTTGAGAGAACACACACCAGTGCTTGCTGGGGTGCCAGCAGTGGAAAGAATGAGCAACTACAAGTTCCTGGGCATCAACAGATTCTGGAACAGCTTCTTCCCCTCTGCCAGCAGATTCCTAAATGAACCATTTTCTTCATTCTTTTCATTTGCTCTATTTTCTAACACACAATAATTTCACGTCTTCGTACTGCTCTACTGTCACAAAACAAAATTCACGATGTAAGACGTTTACAAAAAAAGACTGATTCTATGAAAAGGTGAGGGAAAGGGTGGAGGGACCAGGTAAGGTAGGTTCACAGGCAGAACGGGAGAGTGGGAGCAGCAATAGAGGCTGGGAAGGTGAGAATTAGTGGGGGGGGGGAGAATGGCTGAGGAATTCAGATCAAGAGGGCATGTACAATCAGAAGAGGCAGGAAGGGTTAGTTTGAAGGGCACCGGGACAGGTACCACTGACAGAAAATGCAGAGAGTGGTACAGAACAAAGCGGGCAGTTGGGGTCAGCATAAAATGCCTCCAGGGTCAGAATAGACAATATGGGCCACAGGATTCTATCATCCAGGAACACATTAAAACTTGGCTGAGTTGCAGGGGCTCGGCTGACCCGTGCCCAACTTCCTAAACCTGGGAGAGCATCAGTGACATGACATAACCCGAAGGGGTGTGATCCAGGTTTCGCTGCAGAGGGCAGGACTGCTCTGCTGCAGGGCAATTTGCATTGCTGAAGGCAGATCCACCTCCAGCTGGTTCTCCGTGATCAATCTAACGCTTCCATTTTTTTTTACATCCATGCGCCTATTGGCCCAACTCACCAGTGCCTCCCCAGATTCCCATCTGAGCTGCCCCAACTGCCTGCATTTTGTCCATATACTTCTGAACCGGCTCTTCCAACTGTTGTTACTTCACCTGCCTCAGACCGTTCCTCTGGCACCTCCTGAATAGTTCCACCGGCCTTACCCCTCACACCCCCTTTAAATTTCTCCCCCTCACCTAGCGTTAGAGTTCCCTACCCTGGGGGAAGGAGACCTGGTCGATTTTCACTGCACCTCCCTGAGCATCAAACATCTGTTTACACTGATCCTCACTTCACTCAGCACACTTCCACCCGATCCTGAGATTACGCCCCTCACCCGTATGGGGGGGTGGTGGTGAGTGCCTCCATTCACAGCAGCCAATTACCCCACCAATCCTCCATGTCATTGAGAAGGAACAGTATCACTGAGGGAGAAGCCCATTCAGTCACAGGGTGAATATGCAAACTCCAGAACCTAATGCTTCCATTTTTCTTTCATCCATGTCTGCAAATTCTTAATGGAATACAGCACAGAATTAGGTACTTCAGCCCATCTAGTCCATGCCAAACGATTTCAACTGCCTATCCCCATCGATCAGCACCTAGACCTTAGCTCTGCCACCCATGTACCTATGCAAACTTCTCTTAAATGTTGAAATCCAGCTCACGTGTGCCTAAGAATCTCTTAAATGTTTCTGAGGTATCTGTCTCCACCACCCTTGGCAGCACACCCCAGACACCCATCATCCCAATAAAGTTAACTCGGACATCCTCCCTGTACTTGCCTTCAATCACTTTAAAATCAAGTCCTCCCATATTAGCCATTACAACCCTGGGAGAAAAGTCTCTGGCTAACCACACTATCTATGCCTCTTATCACTTTATACATGTCTATCAAGTTACATCAACAACCTGCTTTGCTCCAGAGACAAGCCCATTTTCTGCCCCCACTGCCCCACCGAGCTGTCTGACACACCGAGCTCCTCCAGCAGTTAGTGCGTTGTTCCACACTCTGCTATGTCTGTGGCCTCTCCTCTCCTTATTGGATACGTTGTAGTGGTGCCTTGGTTCCAAACCCAACCTGTGCCTCTTCCTGCTCAGTGGTTGTCCACTCTACGGTGATCTCCCCACCATGAACACATCCTGGCGCTGTGGACTCAGCAACTCCAATGACTTTGGAAAGGACGCAGAAGAGGATCAGCAGGATGCTGCCTGGACTTGAGAGCATGAGCTAGACAGACTGGGGTTGCTTTCAGAAGCTGACGACAGACCTGATAAAGGTTTACAACATTGGGAGGCATAGTTAGAGCAAACATCTGCTATCTCCCACCCCCCCCCCCCCAGGGTGGAAATGTCTCAATGCTAAAGGGTATACATTTCAGGTGAGGGGGCAAGTTCAAAGCAGAAAAAAACAGAACACTGAGGCAGTCTACAAGAAGGGTCAGAGCCGACTCTATTTCCTGAGGAGACTGAGGTCCTTTAACAACTGCCGGACGATGCTGAGGATGTTCTATGAGTCTGTGGTGGCCAGTGCTATCATGTTTGCTGTTGTGTGCTGGGGCAGCAGGCTGAGGGTAGCAGACACCAACAGAATCAACAAACTCATTCGTAAGACCAGTGATGTTGTGGGGATGGAACTGGACTCTGACGGTGGTGTCTGAAAAGAGGATGCTGTCCAAGTTGCATGTCATCTTGGACAATGTCTCCCATCCACTACATAATGTACTGGGTGGGCACAGGAGTACATTCAGCCAGAGACTCATTCCTCCGAGATGCAGCACAGAGTGTCATAGGAAGTCATTCCTGCCTGTGGCCATTCAAACTTTACAGCTCCTCCCTTGGAGGGTCAGACACCCTGAGCCAATAGGCTGGTCCTGGGATTATTTCCTGGTATAATTTACATATTACTATTTAACTATTTATGGGTTTATTATTATTTATTTATGGTGCAACTGTAACAAAAACCAATTTCCCCCGGGATCAATAAAGTATGACTATGAACAAACAGGACGTCTGGAGACATTCTGGTCGCCTCATCACAGGAAGGCACTGGAACATGGACTGTTTTAAGGTGCTCGGAGTTAAGTATGGGTAATTTTCCTTTTACAGAGCGCTAAGTGAAATGGAACTTATTGCCGGGGTGATAGTGAGGAAGATATGTTAGGGACCATTAAGAAACTCCTAGATAAGTGTGTGAAAGAAAGAAAAACAGGGCTATGTGGGAGGGAAATGTAGACTGATCGTGCAGTAGGACAAAAAGTCAGCACAACGTGGTGTGCCGAAGGACACCATGTTCTATGCTCCAACCTGAACATCAACTGCCTCTTTACCTGCTGAGGTGCAGAGGGACCTTGGGGTCCTGGTGCCAGCTCCCTGAAAGAGGCTGCACAACAGGGCAGTAAAGACGTGCGGCATGCTGGTCTCCATCAGTTGGCAGCGTGGTGAGTGAAGACGAGAGTTAGGAAGTCACACTGCGGCTGTAAAGATATTTCATCAGGTGCAGTTGGAATTCTAGTCATCCCCTTACAGGGAGGACGTGGAGGCTTTGAAAAGGGTACAGAAGAGCTTCACCAGGACGCTGCCTTGATTGGAGAGCATGAGCTTTAAGGAGACAGTCGGACAAACTCAGGTTGATTTCTTTGGAACAACTAAGACTAAGGGAAGACCCGATATACATATACATAATTATGAGGGGCACAGACAGGATGTGCAATCTGATTCTTCAGAATGGAAATACCAGATCTACTATGAATCCCAAAATCCACTTCTGTGTGTGTAAAAGGTTTACAAAATTGACAGAAGCACAGATAGGGTAGACAGCCGGGGTCTGAATCCTCAAAGAGTAAAAATGTCAAATATCAGATGCTACTGAATTTCACACAGGAGCACTACCCTAGGACGGGGACGTGAGTGTGCAGAGGGATCAGAACTGTGTGTAGGCAGAAGGGATGAGTTGGATGTTTAATGAGACCAGCACAATGGCTGAAGGGCCTCTGTTCCTGTGCTGTGCTCCACACAGCAGTGAAGCTGCAGCATGACAAACGAGTTGGGGCACAAAAGCAATGCTGAGGGGGAGGTTGAAACGATTATGAGGTAATTTCTCCTCAATCTTACTGCTCAGGGTACAAGTGCCTAATGTCACAAGAGCATGCATTTAAGCTGGGGTGGGGAAACTTACAGAGAAGTCTGAAGGCAGTGTACAAAACAAATGACAGGATTCTAGTCAGTGTGCAGGAGCAGAGGGATCCAGGGTTCACATTCACAGATGCCTCAAAATTGCCGTGCGATCTGACAGGGTGGTTAAGAAGGCCTACAGTGCGCTGGCCTTCATTAGTCAGGGGACAGAGAGAGTCCAGGAGCCATGAGGTGATATAAAACTGGTTAGAGGGATACGGGTCAAACAAGGACAAGTCAGACTGGTTCAGATGAGGGATCTTGATCAGTGAGGAGCAGTTGACTCATACCAGAAGAATGGGGAGTATACATTCAAGGGAAGACGTGATGGGGGAGACATGAGCTTGTATACTCTGGAATTTAGAAGGCTGAGAGGGGATCTTATTGAAACATATAAGATTATTAAGGGATTGGACACGCTGGAGGCAGGAAGCATGTTCCGGCTGATGGGTGAGTCCAGAACCAGAGGCCACAGTTTAAGAATTAGGGGTAGGCCATTTAGAACAAACTTCTTTACCCAGAGAGTGGTGGATTTGTGGAATGCTCTGCCCCAGAAGGCTGTGGAGGCCAAGTCTCTGGATGCATTCAAAAAAGAGATGGATAGAGCTCTTAAAGATAGCGGAATCAAGGGTTATGGGGATGGGCAGGAACTGGATACTGATTGTGGATGATCAGCCATGATCACAGTGAATGGCGGTGCTGGCTCGAAGGGCCAAATGGCATACTCCTGCACCTATTGTCTATTCAGCTCCGGTTACCTCATTGTAAAGAGGATGCAGAAGCTTCAGAGAGGGTACAGAGGAGGTCTACCAGGATACTGCGCGGATTAGAGAGCATGTTTTAAGAAGAAAGGTAGGGCAAGCTACAGCTTTTCTCTTGCAGTGAAGGAGAACGAGACACGATTTGAGAGAGGTGTATAACGTAAGCAGCATAAACAGAGTGGACAACCAACACCTTTTTCCCAGCACACCAGTGGTCGATGAGGGATCATATCCTTAAGGTGAGTGAAGGTCTGTTTAGGAGGAAGGTCAGAGGTAGGTTTTTGCTTGATGAGTGCATAGAATGCAATGCCAGGGGTGGTGGACAGATACTTTAGGGACACCCAAAGTTGAAAGAAAAATGGAGGGTTGTGGGCTGTGTAGGAAAGACAATTAGATTTGATTGTGCAGTAGGTTAAGAGGTCAGCTGGACTGTACATCTTCTGCATATCTACCACCGGGAGCAAATGCATTTGGGCATTAGTTACTAATTGAATTACCTTATACAGCGTTGTGAGTTGAAGGGACTGTTCCTGTGCTGTTTTACATTCTGTAGGAAAGGTTTACAGCAGGGGTTTCCCAACGGACCCTTACCATTAACTGAGGGATATGCGGACCCCAGGTTTCGAGGGATACGAGCCAAACATGGGCAAATGGAACTGACTTACAAGGAGATCTGGTTTAGCACAAACCAGTTGGTCTGATAGTGCAACTCTGTCCCAGGACAAAAAGATGGGGAAGAATACTCTGGGAGCAGCAAACGTAATAACTTGGAACACAAGTCAGCCATCTGGCCTGTTGAATCTCCTTCAGCATTCAATAAGATCAGCCATGGATTCCACTCAACCTACCTGCCTTTTCCATATAATACTCGAATTCCCCTACTGAGCAAAAATCTATCTCAGTCCTGGTCTTATTCTTTGGAGCGTAGAAGGTTGAGGGGAGAGTTGACAGAGATATTTAAAATTATGAGGGTGATAGATAGAGTTGACGTGGACAGGCTTTTTCCATTGAGAGTGAGGGAGATTCAAACAAGAGGACCTGAGTTGAGAGTTAAAGGGCAAAAGTTTAGGGGTAACATGAGGGGGAACTTCTTTACTCAGAGAGGGGTAGCTGTGTGGAACGAGCTTCCAGCAGAAGTGGTTGAGGCAGGTTCGATGTTGTCATTTAAAGTTAAATTGGATAGATATATGGACAGGAAAGGAATGGAGGGTTATGGGCTGAGTGCAGGTCGGTGGGACTAGGTGAGAGTAACCGTTCGGCATGGACTAGAAGGGCCAAGATGACCTGTTTCCATGCTGTAATTGTCATATTTAATTCGGTAACCTGCTACTCCCCTGGGCAGAGAATTCCACAGATTCACCATTCTCTGGGAAAAGCAGTTTCTCCTCATCCGCATCTGAAATGCCCTGGTTTCCTCCCACGTTGCAAAGACCTGCAGGTTAGTAGGGTAATTGGTCATGTGGGCGTAACTGGGTGGAGAGGATTCGTTAGGGCAGAAGAATCTGGTACCGTGCTGTATCTCTAAACAAAAAAATATATCCATTCCCCTGAAGCTTGAGGCTGCATGCCCTGGTTCTAATCTCACCTGTTGAAAGAAAGTTCCTGTCACTATTTATCTGTCCCTTTCATAAGGAGGGATTAGTGCTTGAGTGTTTTTGATTGGCTTTTTAGCTGGTTCAGCACAACACTGTAGGCTGAATGGCCGGTTCCTGTGTTGAACTGTTCTATGTTCTATAATTTTAAGTTTCTATAAAATCCCCTTTCATTCTTCTGAATTCTGAACAGTATAGTCTCAGGCAACAATGTCACTTTGTAGGATAACACCCTCATCTCTGGAATCAGTCTGGTGAGCCTCCTCTGCACTGCCTTCAAAACCAGTAGAGTGACCCTTCAGAGTGTGTGCCGACCATGGTACTGATCTAATCCCGTCTCCCTGCACACACAGTCCCTAACCCCCCACTGCCTGCCCGCTCACGCGCCCAAGGGCCCTTTGAACATCTCCAACGCATCTGCCTCCACCACCACCGCTGACAGCCCATCTGTTTAACGTACAAAAAGAGCCTGCCCCACATATCTCCGAACAGTGCAGACCCCTCGTCCCACGATGCTACACTGCCCTTTCAGCTCCATTATCAATCTAACCCTTCCCTCCCACATAACCCTCCATTCTTCTTTCATCTACGCGCCCAAGGGTCTCTTAATTGTCCCCAGTGTACCTGTTTGTACCACCACCCCTGACAGGGCGTACCGTACACTCACCGCCACGGTAAAATAAACCAGGGGCTCCCCACCTTGTTTATGCCACGGACCAACATCATTAAGCAAGAGGTCCATGGGAACCTCTGACCTAAACCATTCCTATTCATGAACCTGTATAAGAATAACATTTTAAAAGGCACTTGGACTTGTGATAACCACTTTACACTAGCGCAACGATTAGCACCGAAAATCAGGCTCCAATTCCCACCACTGTACCTTCTCCCCACGACCACAACATTCAGTTTCATCCCAAATTCCAGACACGTACGGGTGGGTAAATTGTGGCCACTGTACGTCTGCGCCGGAAGCACGGCGATACTCGTGGGCTGCCGCCAGCAGATTCTCCGACCGTGTTGGTCACTGATGCAAAACAAGGCATCCCACTGTACTCTCCAATCCATGGGAGAGAAATAAAGATCTTCCTCTGGCAGCTTATTCCACATACGGACCACTCAGTGTGGAAAAGTTCCCCTTGGGACCCTGTAAGCCTTTCCTTCTCACCTGCAAATCTTGATGGATGGTGAACGACAATGGCCTGAGCATGATAGATGTCCCTCTCCCTCCTTGCCCCCCAAACCAACTCCGGCACCCTCTCACCTCTAAGGTCTCCAGCGAGACAAAGCTGGCAATGGCAAACCCGTCGATGATGTCCTCCTCGCAGGAAGTCGACTCCCTCCTCCTACGCCTGGGGGGCCGGGGCCGGGACGAGCAGGGGCCCTCGGCTCGCTCCTGGTCTGAGCCAGAGGATGGGGTGTAGGGCCTGGGGTCCCTGCCGGCAACGCCGGCCAGCTTCCTCTCCCGGTCCCTCTGTGACCTTGACCGCCTGCTGCGCCGGTTTCTACCCAATCTTTGTGCCCCGTCCATGGTTACGGATAGTTTTATTTGGTAACAAAAGAATTTCTTCTTTTAAAAAAAAAGTTCCTCTAAAATACTGCTCCTGATATAAATATTCAAAAAAATAGAGGTGGGGGCTGTATTACTATCCCCCCCACCTGTCTATTAACTTAGGCCAAAGTCTTAGCAGAGAGTGCAATCCAGCTTTAAGACTTATTGCGATAAAGAAATCAAGTTGCGAAATAACAGGACCTGGAATAAAAGTTCCTGTGAAGGAATTAATTTAAATAGAAGGCAGGGAAGACAAGACCTCTTCAAAAAAGAAAATGTACGATTCCCCGTTCCAGGAAATTGTATCCTCCAGGACTTACGATGAGACCTCCTCAAAACTGAGAACACAAATCACATGCACACACCCACACTCTCTGTTGCAGTCAGTCTCCTCCAGGCTCGGCAGATGAGAATTTGAGTATCCTTACAATGCAGATGATTAGTGTGACAAGTGAGGTTACACCTCCGCCAACTTCGAATGATACAAACACCCCAGAGACGTCTTGAGCAAGATACCAGAAGGCTGGGATGCTCCTTGCCTTTCCCAGGGGAGGGGGGAGAAATGAAGTGAAGCCTTTAGTCCTCCTCCTTTTCTAACTCTGAATAGGGAAGGATGGAAATGATCCAAAGTCACACACTTCTCTTGCCAACCTTTGCCACTTTGAAGACCAAGGGGTGAGGTTGAGTTAAAGTCTGTCTTTCGTTTACTCTCCCCTCTAAAGATGAACGAGGATAGGGCAGGAAGGAATGAGTTGATGCCTTATTCTGTCCCCCTCTGTCACGTTCAATGGGTGGGGAAGTGGGAAGAAAATGCGTTAATTCCTTTTTGATCCTACTTCGCCGTTGCTTCCACTGTTACTTTGGATGCAGAAGCAGCAAATGAAAGCTATTTCCTCCTCCTCACCCAGTTACTTTTGATGGGGAAGGCAGCGATGAGTTAAATGTTTTATGCTCTCCCTTCTCCTCTATCACTTCTGTCACGTTGAATGGGAAGGGAGGTAATGAGTTCAGTCTTTTTTTATTCCTCTTTTTCCCCGTGTACGATAGAAAATGAGTTGAAATCTCTCTATTCCTCCTCCTCTTCCTGGCCAACAGCGAAGTTGCAGATATCTAAGCCCCCCTTCCTCTTCCTTGCCTGACCGGTAAGTATGTCACGTTAGGATACCAGGAAACTTCTTCCCCCTCAATAAAAAATAAAACAAACTAAAAAATGCTGTTGGGAGGGAGAAAACTCAGTTCAAATCCTTCACACACACTCTCGCTCCTTCGCCCCTCCTACTGCCATGGGCAGAATTAAACGTCCGGAAACTTCTGGGAAGAGGCGAAGAAGAAAAAAAAGTCCTGGGGTGGGGGGAGGAAGGATCTCGCTGGGAAATAAATAAGTGTCCGCCGACAGAAAAGTGTGTGTGTGTGTTTGGTGGCGCCGGCGCCTTTAATAGAGGCCGCTCCGCTTCATTCACCGGCTCGCTGGCCCCGGTCCTCGGCCTTCCGTGTGGTGTTGCCGCTGGTGGTGGCCGCCGTCCCCGTCTCCGCCCGGCCGCTCTCCGTCAGGCCAGCGGGCCCGCCCGCCGCCTCTGGTGCCATCACCGAGATGGCGGCTCCGCTCGCGCCCGCCGCCCTCCTTCTCCGCCTTCGTCCCACACGGTGCCCCCGACGGGGAGAAAGGCCGACCAACCGGTGTCACGGGGGCCAGCTGCCGCTTCCCTGTCGCCGCGCTCGGCTCCGACTTCCTCTCCCCACGTCCCGATCTCGCTCCGCCTTTTCCTTTCTTCACTGGAGACCAGTTCCTTCCCTCCTCCCGCCTCTTCTGGAGGGCAGCGGGCCCGGCGCAATGACGTCATGGGAAGTAGTGATTGGCCGACTGGCTCCCGGCGTCATGACACAAGAAAGGGCTGAATAGGTGATTGGTGGGTTGGCTCGGGGCGTGATGACGTTCAAGAGGGGGAAGGTGTGGCTACTGGTGGCTCTGGGCTGGATGACGTCTGAACGGGGGCGAGAGCTTCCGGTGCCTTTGGGCGTGATGACGTTCGAGAGGAGAAGGTGACTGGCAAACTGGCTTTGGACGTTAACGAGAAGGCGTGGAGGTGGAGCTACGGGCGTGATGACGTTAGGGTGGTGAAGGGAGGATATTTAAATTGAGCTGCAATAGTCACGATCTATCCCTCTGCTTTAATTGACGAGTGTTATGTGACGTCACAAGGCTTAATCCCGCCTACCTGAAACATCGACGTCACAATGGTGATTGGCCCGAGTTCGCGTCTGTCATCGATGGCTTTAAACTGACGTCCCACACTGGACGCTCCTTCCCGTCCTCTACCCTTGGTCCTCCAGACCCATCGGCACCATGAGCCCTGCTGCCCAACTCGGTCGTCTGATCCCGCCCGCCCATCGCTCTTGCGCGATCCATACACACACACACACACACACACACCGCACATTCTTCGAGCCCTACACCTGCGATCTCGGTCCTCTGTTCCCGGCCCCGCGCCCCCGTTCGGTCCTCCAATCCCCGTCGGCTGGCCCTGCCCCCCCTCGGTCTGGTCCGCCGATCCCGATCCGCTGGCCCCGCCTCCCGTCTGTTCCTCCGATCCCGGTCCGCTGGCCCCGCCCCTCTCGGCCCTCTGTCCCTGCCCCCATTCGGTCCTCCGATCCGTCTGCTGGCCCCGCCCCCCCCGTTCGGTTCTCCGATCCCTGTGTGCTGGCCCTGCCCCCCCCGTTCGGACCTCCGATCCGTCTGCTGGCCCCGCCCCCCGTTCGGTCCTCCGATCCCGATCCGCTGGCCCCGCCTCCCGTCTGGTCCTCCGATCCCGGTCCGCTGGCCCCGCCCCTCTCGGCCCTCTGTCCCTGCCCCCATTCGGTCCTCCGATCCGTCTGCTGGCCCCGCCCCCCCGTTCGGTTCTCCGATCCCTGTGTGCTGGCCCCGCCCCCCCCCGTTCGGACCTCCGATCCGTCTGCTGGCCCCGCCCCCCCGTTCGGTTCTCCGATCCCTGTGTGCTGGCCCCGCCCCCCCCGTTCGGTCCTCCGATCCGTCTGCTGGCCCCCCCCCCCCCCGTTCGGTCCTCCGATCCCAGTCCGCTGGCCGTTGTGACCCGGAGCGAGGTCAAATTCGGCCACAGCGCCATTTCCCTTGTTCCATGGTCTGAGGGTTAAGCGCTCCAGGGGTGCCCTCCCAGCAGGTAGGGTGCCCATTCACTCAGGCGTGGAGGCGCAGTCACTCGATGATCGGTGGGTGAATGCCTACAGTGTGTGTGTGAGGAAACTGTCCTGTGTTTCCAGAGGTAACTAGGAAAGTTGATGAGGGAAATGCTGTGGATGTTGTCCACATGGACAACAAGGCCTTTGACAAGGTCCCTGTTGGGACGTTGGTCAAGTAGGTTTAGTCACTTGGCATTCAGGAGTAGATTAGACATTGGCTTTACAGTGAATGGTAGCCTTTCTGACCAGAGGTCTGTGACTAGTGGTGTGCCCCAGGGATTGATGCTGGTGCCATTGATATATGTCATCTATATCTACAATCTGGATGAGAATGTGGTACACTGGATCAGAAGGTTTGCGGATGACACCAAAATTGGGTATGTAGTGGACAGTGAGGAAGACTATCAAAGATTGTGATCCAGATCAGCTGAGAAAATGGGCTGAAAAATGGCAGATGGAATTTAATGTCGAGTCCCTAAATTATAGCCAAAGGTTGGCCAAGCTAGGACTGGAATTTATTGTGCAGAGTTTGGCCCATCGAGTTTGCTCCATCAACCCCATTCTCCTCCTTGCCATAACTTTTGACGCCCTTACCAATTAAGAACATATTAACTTCTGCTTTCAATAAACTGAATGACTTGGCCTCCACAGCCATCTGTGGCAATGCATTCCATAGATTCACCATCCTCTGGCTAAAGAAATTCCCCCTCGTCTCTGTTCGAAAGGTCAGTCCTTCTATTCTGAGGCTATGCCTTCTGCCCTCCCCTCATGTCCACTCTATCTAAGCTTTTCAATATTTGATAGCTTTCAGTTCTTCTAATCTCCAGCGAGTACAGGCCCAGAGCCATCATATGCTCTTCATACATCAATGCTTTTATTCCCAGTATCATTCCCGTGAACCTGCTCCGGGCCCTCTCCAACACCAGCACATCCTTTCTGTGGTATGGGGCCCAAAACTGCTCACAGTACTCAAATCAGGCATACCACTGGCACATGTCCTGAAATTTGTTGTTTTGTGGTAGCAGTTCAGTGCAATACTTATTTAAAATACTATAAATTACAATCAATACACACAATGAATCCACTCTTTATGCACTACTGGAATAAGTAGTGTATAAAGAATGTGGTAGTGTACATGGGCTCATTGTCTGTTCAGAAATCTAATGCCAGAGGGGAAAAGGCTGTTGTTAAAATGTTGAGTGTCTGTCATCAGACTCTTGTACCTCTTCCCTGATAGTAGTAATGAGAAGAGAATTTTTCCTAGCTGATGGGGGTCCTAATGATAGGGGCCGCCTTTTTGAGGCATTGCTTTTTGAAGATCTCCTCGCTAGGGAGTCCAGTGCCCATGATGGAGCTGGCTGAGTTTACAACTCTCTGCAGCTCTTTCTGATCCTGTGCCTCCATACCAGACAGTGATCCAACCAGTTCGAATGCTCTCCAAGGTTTATCTGTAAAAATTTACTGGAGTCTTTGGTGGCATACTAAATCTTGTCAAATTCCTAATGAAATATAGCTGCTGTTGTCCCTTCTTTATAATCGCATTAATGTGTTGGGCCCAGGATAGATCTTCAGAGATGTTGACACCCAGTAATTTGAGACTGCTCACCCTTTCTACTGCTGATCCCTCAATGAGGACTGGTGTGTGCTCCCTCGACTTATCCTTCAAGGAGTCCACAATCAATTCCTTGGTCTGACTGACACCAAGATTGTTGTTGCAACACCACTCATCTAGCTGATCGATCTCACTGCTCGACACCATCTGAGATTCTGCCTGCAGTACTTGTGCCATCGGAAAATTTACAGATGGCATTTGAGCAGTGCCCAGCCACACAGTCATGGATATAGGGAGAGTAGAGCAGTGGGCTAAGTAAGCTTCCTCGAGGTGCACCAGTATTGAGTGTCAATGAGGAGGAGATTTTATTTCAAGGATCCAGTTGCAGAGGTAGGTACAGAGGCCCAGGTTTTGGAGTTTGCTGATTAGTACTGAGGGTATGATGGGGTTGAACGCTGAGTTGAAATCAATAAACAGCAGACTGACACAGGTACAGTTTGAGCACCCCTTGTCTGAAAACCTCTGAAATCTGAGCACTGACATGACACCACAAATAGAAAATTCCCAGGTGATCCTCTGAGTGGGACCCGTTGGAGCCAGTTGGTTTCCAGCAGATCTTTGTGCATTACTCACAGTGATTACCATGTGTTTTGTGCTTCTTCCCTGCTCTGTGCTGTAATGATATTGCTGAAAACGTTAAAAAGGCCTTCAGTTACCCTCTATAGGTAATAGTCGAAAGGAAAAGAAGCATTTGTTTATCTATAACACAGAAAGTCAAGTTGTCGGAAAAACTTGACAGCAGGTGTAATTGCAAGGCATCTGACAGAGTATGGTGTTGGAACGTCCACCAACTATGACTTGAAGAAACAGAAGGGCAAACTGTTATTGTTCTATGCTGAAAGTAATGAACAGAAGTTGAATGGAAATAGAAAAACGCTGCATGAAGCAAAAAATGAAGATCTGGATTGTGTATTGAAAGAGTGGATTCATCAGCATCGGAGTGAACATTTGCCACTTAACAGTATGCTGATCGTGAAACAAGCAGAGATCTATCACGATGAACTAAAACTTCAATTGTGAACATTCAGCAGGCTGGTTACAGAAATTTTAAGAAAAGACATGGCAATAAATATTTGAAGGTTCGCGTGATAAAGCGTCTGCTAATCACGAAGCAGCGGAGAAATGCACTGATGAGAATCTAACTCCAGAATAAGTCTATAGTGTCGATGTCACATCATCGTTCTTGTGTTATTGTTCCAGGAAGACACTGATGACAGCTGATGAGAAAGCTCCTACTGGAATTAAGGATGCCTCGGGCAGAATAACTGGTGGGATGTGCTAATGTCAATGTTGATCTACACTCATCCTCAAGTTTCTGAAACCTGATGCAGTTGTAGTGTTTGATGCTGCATTTATCTTCTTTTGTGAGCAAAGACCATCACATTTTTTGGTAATTACAAAATATTATTTTTGCATGAAATTTGAATTTCATCTCCACTTAAAATCCCAAAGGTCAAAGTAAAGTAAAATTTATTATCAGAGTACTTACATGTCACCAAATACAACCCTGAGATTCGTTTTCCTGTGGGCATACTCAGCAAATCGATTGTATAGTAAATATAACAGGATCAATGAAAGATCAACCAGAGTGCACAAGACAACACAATGTGCAAGTTCAAATATATATAGCAATAAATAACAAGAACATGGAATAAAGAGTCCTTAAAGTGAGCTTATAGGTTGTGGGAACATCTCAATGGATGAGCAAATCAGTATAGTTACTCCACTTCAAATTGCTGGTTTTTCAACTGGACCTACCAGCCTTCTCCTTCACACCCTCCCCCACCTTCTTTATAGGGCCTCTGCCCCTTCCCTCTTCAGTCCTGATGAAGGGTTCCAGCCTGAAACGTCAACTCATCGTTTCCACGGATGCTGCCTGACCTGCTGAGTTCCTCCAGCATGTTGTGAGTAGTTACTCCCTTTGTTCCAAGAGCTTGATGGTTGAGGGGTAGTAACTGTTCTTGAACCTGCTGGTGCGGGTCCTGAGGCTCCTGTACCGTCTACCTGATGGCAGCAGCGAGAAGAGAGGATGGCCTGGGTGGTGAGGATCTCTGATGATGGATGCTGCTTTCCTATGACAGCATTTCATGTAGATGTACTCAGTGGTTGGAAGGTCTTTGCCTGTGATGCACTTTTGTGGGATTTTCCATCCAAAGGTATTGGTGTTCCCATACCAGGCTGTGATGCAGCAAGTCATTACGCTCTCCACTACTGAAGTGTCAATCTATCGGAGTTTTCCGATGTTTTGGGTGTCACGCAGAATCTTCACAAACTCCTGAGGAAGTAGAAGTGCTGCCGTGCTTTCTTACACAGGCCCTCTCTGATTCCCTCTCCTGAAGTGTACAATCAGCTCCTTGGCCTTGCTGACATTCACTGAGAGATTGTTGTTTGAGTGCAACATGACCAGCGTCATTATTATGTAAAAATAAAACATCGTGGTTTTTCACCATTTTCATTACATTTACCTGTAATTAAATCCAATCTTTTTATACCTCACGTGAAGAGCTAAAGATAAGTAAAATACAAACACAGTGTACGGTAACCTTTTAATCAAAACACGTCATCGCAGGTGAAGACTGAAAACCTGCTGTTGTTTGTTGTTCAACAGCTGATTTGGGTGTTCTCCCAATGTTTCATTCACCCTGCGCACATTATATTTATGATATGTAATAATGCGTGATGGACAAGTGTAAGACCAGTAGCACATAAATTCTGAGTCAGGGATGATGGCGATGCCAAGCAGCCATTGTCTCTCCACCTGGGAGTCCAAGGGAGTGATAGCTTACCTTTCTGATGGTTTAATCTACACAGTATTGTTTCATGCACAAAATTATTTTAATATTATATAAAACTACCTTCAGGGTATATGTATAAGCCGTACATGTACTGTAATTGGATTTTGTGCCTCGACTTGGGGCACATCTCTAAGCTATGTATATAATGTATATAGAAACAAGACAACATTTCTCCGAACCAGGGTGTAAAGCACAGTAGTAAACATAACACACAATAACTTATGAAAGTAAGGATTAAATCTACAGATGAATCACCATGGTGCATTCATCCAAACCCACAGATAAGCCCTTGAACACGGTCCAGTCTACTGACTTGAACCAATTCCAAAGCCACTCCCCTGCCTCCCACAACATCTCTTTGTTGTTCTCATCTCTGGAGTTTTGCTCTTTAGCCGTTGCCTGTATGCAGGTAGGAGAACAATAGCCAAGTAATCCGATTTACCGAAATGCGGTCCAGTCGTGGAATGGTAGACATTCCTTATCTTAGTATAACTATGTGTTGGGACCTCTGGTGCTAATGGTAATTGGGCAGGGTTTTCTTCAGGTACGCCTGGTTGAAGTCCCTGACTATGAGTTGAAATGTGTTGGGTTGAACTGCTTCTTGTTTGGAGATGGCATCATGCCATATCTCAAGTACTTGATTATCGTTGGCCACTGGTGGTATGAAAACTGCGGTCAGGATTATGGAGGAGAACTTCTTAGGTAAATAGAATGGATGGCATTTGACTGTTAGGTGTTCAAGGTGAGAGGAATGTGAGTTCAACAAAACTGCCACATCAGAGCACCACCAAAAGTTTGTCATGAAACACCCACCGCCATCTTTTGTCTTTTCTGAATCAGCAGTTCAATCCCTTCTGTGAACTGAGAAGCCTTCTGGTCTGATCACTGTATCTGATGTGCTGGGAGAAAGCCATGTCTCACTCAGACATAGAACACAACAATCTCTCATTTCCCTCTTGATACAGTAATCTTACCTCAGGTCCTCAATTTTGTTCTCCGATGATTGCAAATTTGCTGACAAGATGCTGTGTTTCTCCTTGGTAATAGCAAATATACTCACTTTTGCTCCTTAACACTCAAATTTCTGCATATTGCTGCTGTCCTCCACAGTGAAGACTTATGCAAGAGATTTTTTGAATTTCTCTACCATTTCTTTGTCCCCCACTATTACCTGTCCAGCATTATTTTCCAGTAGTCCAATATCCACTCTTTCAAAATGTACACTCGACAAAGACCAGCTGAGCATTTGTGCCTAAAAGTTCAAAGTGAAATCGATAATGAATTACCAGGAGTGGGGTTTGAACCCACATGAACATCCATTCATTAGATCCTAAGTCCAAGCCATACTGGAATCAGCCATGATCCCTCTCCATCCCAATCAGACTGGACTGGTGATGAACCAGGAGGCTATGGCAGCCATCCCAGGCTCCAATAGCCTACTGCCCATGTCAAAGCAAGGACACCAGGATCTTTGGACCAACAGTGTGCACTGTCTTTCCTAAGGTCAATGGGGGTGGGGGGGGACAGGGTTATATTCTCTGCCAACTGGGACCCACTCCCAATCCTAACAGACCCAGAGTCACACCAGTTGGCTCACCTCGTCCGAGCTTCCTCGCTGCAGGAGGTACACACACATCAGCAGAGGACCAGGGTAATGTCTCCAGCTATGGAGACCCATTCTACTCCTGTTTCCCTGCTAAGGAGCTTGAGCGAGAGAGGCTAGATTGACCGTGGAGAAGGGGAGGGTCCACTGGGTGCAGTGGGGAGATAGGGGTGGAGGTGGGGAGGGAGGGGGTGAGGACAAAACATGGGTAGGGGAAGAGAGAAGGGCAAAGGAGGCAGAGAGAGTCGGGGGAGGGAGGGCTATGGTGAGGGAGACGATGAGCAGGGAGAAAGGAAGGGACAGAGAGAGAAATGTGACCTCGTGTGGATGGAGATGAGGAGGGAGCAGGAGAAAGGAGGGAGGGAGAGAGGAGTTAGAGGAAGGGAGAGAAAGGCAAAGAGGGGGGATGGGGCACACGGAGAGGGTAGAGAGAAGGACAGGGCCTGGGGGGAAAGGAAGAGGGGACAGGGAACATGACAGAGGAGGGAAGTAGGGGACAGTGAGAGAGGAAGAGGAAGGAGTGGGAGGGCCAGAAGGGAGGAGGGAGAAGGGATGGATCCAGAGAAGGGGGGGTGGGAGGGGCAGAGGGAAGGTGGGCATAAAGAGCAAGGTTGGAGAGGGAGGGATTGGGGGGGAGGGTGGGTGGTCCGATGGAAAGCAGGGTTGGAGATGAAAGAGGGACGCATCGGGGGAGGGAATGCAGAGCGTTTGGAGGGGTAGTGGGCTGGACAGTGACAGAGGGAGTGGAGGAGGGCAGAGGGAATTGGAGAGAGGTGTGACATAGTGGGGGTGACGTAGCAGAGGGAGATGTATCGTGGTCAACGTGAGGAGTGTCCATGTCGGGGTGAGCACAGCGGCAAGACCGCTGCCTCATTCCCCAAGGCCCCAGTTCGATTCCCATCTCGGGCGCTGGCTCTGTCTGTGTGGAGTATGCACATTCTCCCTTGGACCACAATTATGGATACGCCAGTTTCCTACCAAAAGTGCCCCGCCTTCTTCTCGTCGCACCCCTCCCCTTTCCCGCTAACCCTAACCCTTGACTTCTTCTTCCCACCCTCGCACCCCTCCCCTCAACACCCCGCTGTTCCCATTCTCCCTCTCCTCGAATTAGTCCTCTTTCCAAGCTCCCTCTGCCTCCAAACTCCTTCCTCACTGTTCTCTCCCTTCCCCCACACCCACACTCTCCCTGGCTCCCTCCTTCCTTCTCGCTCTCTCCCTCCCCCTCCTCTATCCCTCCCTCCTTCCCCTGCACCATCGTGAGTGTTAATGTGATCAGTGTTCCCAGGCTGCCATTGGACCGGCTTTATCTTCACTCTCCGACCCCAATCCATGTGCCAGGCATTGTGTGTCCATTGTCCAAAACCCCCTCGCAGGCACAGTGACCGCGCTCCGGCAGCTGCCTCTCCTGCTCCGCTCCACCGCACACGGGCTATGGATACTGGTATGAGGGAGGCAGCACCTGAGGAGGGGCAGGGAGGAGGGAAAGGGCAGTGAATGCATGGAGGGAGAGTTGACGGGTGGGGGATTCGTGCTGTAGGAGCGTTGCATGTCAAAGCTGATTGATATTTGTGAATGAGGCAGAACGGTTCGGCACAGGATCAGGCCCTTCGACCCATTGTCTGTGCTGAGCATGATGCCAGATCAATCTAAATCCATTCTGCTTGCACGTAATCCGTATCCCAGTCTTAGACGTATCTACCCCCATCACCACTGGCAGCGCCAGTCTCTGTGTTTAAAAAAAGCTTGCTCTGCACTCTCCATTAAACTTACCCCCCTCCCCTTCTATAGATTTCCTCTGGCATCAGAAATTTCAAACCGGGGGAAGATATAGTCGATTCTGTTCATGCTGTCTATGCCTCCCCTAACTTTATAAACCTCAGCCTCCGACTCTCCAGAGAAAATAGGCTAAATCCGGCCAGTTCATGTCCTCTAATCCAGGCGACACCAGGTCGCTGCACAGGTTTAGCCAGTTTTCTAAATGCCTCAGCCATATCTACCCCCACCCTCACTGGCACCCGCCGGTCTCTGTGTGAAAATGAGGTACAGGAAGTCCGAGAAGACTTTATTCGACATTTACGCCTGGAAACCACAAGATCCTTTTCTGCACCCTCTTCAAAGCGCGACAGCCTTCCTGTCATGGGCGACCAGAACTTCACACAATACTCCAAGTGTCGCCTGACCAGTATTATACAGCTGCAATGTGACTTCGAAGTACAGCACAGAAACAGGCTATTTGACCCATCTGGTCCGTGCTGAACCATTTAAACTGCCTACCCCCATCGACCTGCACCGGGACCATCGCCCTCCACACCCCTACCATCCGTGTACCTATCCAAACCTCTCTTAAACATTGAAATCGAACTCGCGTCCACCACTTGTGCTGGCAGCTCATTCCACACTCTCATGAACCTCCGAGTGAAGAAGTTTCCCTCATATTCCCCTTAAACTTTTCACCTTTCACCCTTAATCGATCACCCAACAGTGGAAAAGGCCTGCTTGCATTTACCCTATCGATATCCCTCATAATTTTGTGTACTTCATCCACCCTTATACTTAACGCTCCGACTGATGAACGCACGCCTTCTGTGCCGCCCTGTCTACTTGAGTAGCCAGTTCCAGGGAGCCTCGGACCTGCACCCCAAGATCCATCAGTACATCAACGCTCTGGCTATTGAGTACACATTTAATGTGAGGCATCGTTTGCCCACAACAGAAGCAAGTTTTCTATTACTGATATATGATGTGAAATCTTTTTTTGCGGTAGCGGTATAGTGCAAGGCATAAAAATCCTTATAAGGTATAAAATAAATACCCAATGCAAAAAGAGGTTTGATGAGACAATGTTCATGGACCGTTCAGCAGGGGAAGAAACTGGGTATAGTTGACCGTAGGATTTCAGGTAGTAATGAGAAGAGGGTATGGTGAGGGACCTTGGTGATTGCTGCCGCCTTCTTGGGGCAGTGCCTGTTGGAAATGCCCTCGGTGTCGGGGAGGATTGCGCGCTGAAGGAGCGGGCTGAACCTACAACCCTCCGCAGCCTCTTGTGATCCTGCGCACTGGAGCCGGGGATGCGACCAAATCTGCTCCGAGCGAAGTATGGCGGCCGGTGTGCCTTTTTTGTGACTGCACCAACGTGTTGGGTGTTGGAAATGTTGCCCCGTGTCTTTGACCCATCACTCACGCTCCATCCCACCCTCCTCTCCCGAACAAACCTCTGTTCAAACCTAACAGCCCTCCCTAATCCCAAGCAGGGTGGTGCACAGGATTTGAACACTGCCCCCCTCTCTCTCTCTCAGAGACTCCCTCGACACCGACCGCACCAGCCATGACTCGGAACTTCCGCCAGGAGCTGTTGACCGCCTCGGGGGGATTTCACGAAAAGTACAAAACCAAGGAGGTGATTGGAAGGTGAGCTTGGACTCCCCCCTCCCCCCACCCAAACCCACAAAACCCTCCCCATAAACACAGAGTGTGCCGCAGTTCGATCACAGTACAGCACAGGGACAGGCCGTTCGGCCCACAATGTAGTGCCAAACCAGTTAAAAAGCAAATCAAAAGCACCCAAACACTAATCCCTCCTACCAACATCATGTCCATATCGCTCCGTCTTCCTTATGTATCCATCCAAACGTCTCTTAAAAACCTCTAATATATTTGCCTCTACCACCATGCCAGGCAGCACACTCCAGTCTGAGTAAAAAACTTACCCCTCACATCCCCCTTGAATCTACCCCCCTCACCTTTAATGCATGCCCTCTGGTATGAGACATTTTAACCCTGGGAAACAGATACTCCCTGTCCACTCTATCTATGCCTAATCTTGTTTCACGCGTGCCCTCGCTGCTGGTGTTCCTGCGTTTGCTCATTTGTGGACACCGTAAGGCGCGTTCTCGTTGACTGAAGCATGTCTCCCATGTCGCTGGTGTGTCCGCATGTGGCAGATGTACGTCCCATCTTCCCCAATGTGTGAGAGAGTGGGTGATATGGGGTGACTGCTCCTTGCAGTAGAAATCTGTTTGTCATGCGCGCTCGCTAATGGCCTCTCCCTTTCCTCCCAGAGGACTGAGCAGCGTGGTGCAACGCTGCATTCACCGGACGACGGGCAAGG
The DNA here is from genome assembly GCF_030028105.1 of Mobula birostris. NCBI lineage: Eukaryota > Metazoa > Chordata > Chondrichthyes > Myliobatiformes > Myliobatidae > Mobula > Mobula birostris. Next base: position 2,378,901 of record NC_092380.1, read on the forward strand.
AGTACGCGGTGAAGGTGATCGAGCTGGCGGACGACAGTATGACTGACGCTCAACTCGACGAGGTTCGCCGGTCCACCCTGAACGAGGTCGAGATCCTGCAGACGGTGTCGGGCCACCGGAGCATCAGTGAGTGGGCAGCTTCCCTCGCCTATCTACTCCCGGGGTGTGGGGCTCCTGCTCTGCGGAGGCTGCCCGGCTTCTGTCAGGACCTGCTAAGTCTGGAACATGGTTGCTTCAGGCCGGGGATCTTCTCCGCTAGCTAAGGGCGGGTACCCCTGCCCTTCCTGAACGGATGTCGGTGCGGCTACTTTGTGTGAAGTGACTTGGCTGGCCTCACCCGGAATCTTATCCGGGAGCCGGCCCCACACAACTTGAGCCGTCTTTCATTAAAGACCGCAATGTCATTCAGGGATGCAGGTAGGAGGTACCTGTTTGGGCTGCTGCGCCACACCCTCCACTTCCTAGCCCTTGTCCACTAACCCGACACGCCATGGCGGGCTGTCTTCCACTTGGGAGAGACGGGAGACCCCAATGGAAGTCCTTTTTACGAGGGAGTTCTTCCCATGCACCTTGGGAAGGCCGCTGCATGGAGCGTTGCTCTGCAACAAGTACACGGATCTCCCAGCGCAGATCATCTCTGCGGGTTGGAGGAGACCGTCTACCACGTGTACATGGAGTGTGCGAGGCTGCTGCCCCTTTTCGCATATCGGTGAGAGCTGCTCCTCCCCTTCTGGTTGCCGTTCAGCCCCACCCTATTTATATTTGGTCATCCAGTAAGGAGGGGGCATGGAGGGATGAGGATCACCTCATTAATTTGCTTGGCTAAAACAGCTATCCGTGGGCCCTGGAAGCGGTGGCGGAGGAGTCTGCCCTGGCAGACTGCCTGGCAAAGTTTCAGGAGGTAGCCATTGAGGGGGAACACATGTTGTCCAGGACAGATGGGCACCACCATCATTGATAGAGATGGGAATATTGTAGTTTAACTTAGTTCGTCTAGTCACCAGTTGTAGTATCATAGACCATGTTATTTGAAAAAAAGGTATGTATAAAAAGGGGGTCAGGGCCCTGCTGACAGTAAGGCACTCGGTAACCGTCCGAGAAAGATGCATAAAGCAGCCCAGAGAGAGTTCTAAGGGGGAAGGAATTGGGACTCAACTTTGGGGAATGAGGATGGGTAAGAGGTGGAAATGTCCAAGGAGGAATCCTTTGGCAGTACTGTATTGGGATTGGTCTATCGTTGTCACCAAGATATAGTGAACAGCTTGTCTTCCACACTGTTCATCCAGATTATTTGCCTAAACCTCTGTCCTCTTCTGGACAATCTTACCTGACAAATCTGTTGGAATTTTTTGGAGAAATAACCAACAGGGCAGACAAAGGAGAATTGGTTGATGTTGTGTACTTAGATTTTCAGAAGGCTTTTGACAAAGTACCACATTTAAGGCTGCTGAACAAGCTACAAGCCCGTGGTACTACAGGAAAGATTCTAGCATGGATAAAGCAGCGGCTGATAGGCAGGAGGCAGAGTGGGAATAAAGGGAGCCTTTTCTGACTGGCTGCCTGTGACTAGTGGTGTTCCACAGGGTCTGTGTTGGAACTGAAGCTTTTTATTTTATATGTCAATGATTTGGATGATGAAATTGATGGCGTTGTTGCAAAGTTTGCAGACGATATGAAGATAGGTAGGGGGCAGGTAGTTTTGAGGAAGTCGAGGGGCTCCAGAGAGACCTTGACAGGTTAGGAGAATGGGCAAAGAAATGGCAGATGCAATACAGCATTGGGAAGTGTATGATCATGCACTTTGGTAGGAGAAATGAAAGGGTTGACTATTTTCTAAATGGAGGGAAAATACAAAAAAAAACTGAGGCACAAAGGGATTTGGGAGTCCTTGTGCAGGATTCCCTAAAGGTTAATTTGCAGGTTGAGTTTGTGGTGAGGAAGGCAAATGCAATGTTAGCATTCATTTCAAGAGGACTAAAATATAAAAGCGAGGATGTAATGTTGAACAAACAACAACGAGAGTTAGTCCTGACGAAGGGTCTCGGCCTGAAACGTCGACTGTACCTCTTCCTAGAGATGCTGCCTGGCCTGCTGCGTTCACCAGCAACTTTGATGTGTGTTGATGTAATGTTGAAACTTTATAAGGCACTGGTGAGGCCTCACTTGGAGTATTGTGAGCAGGTCTGGGCTCCTTATCTAAGAAAGGGTGTACTGAAACTCAAGAGGGTTCAAAGGGTTGTCATTTGAAGAGCATGTGAGGGCTCTGGAATTCAGAACAATGAAGGGGACCTCATTGAAACCTATTGAATGGTGAAAGGCCTTCACCGAGTGGATGTGGAGAGGATGTTTCCTATGATAGCAGAGCCTAAGACCAGCAGACCCAGACTCAGAATAGAGGGGTGTCCTTTTGGAATGGAGATGAGCAGGAATTTCCTTAGCCAGAGAGTAGTGAATCTTTGGAATTCATTGCCACAGGCAGCTGTTGAGGCCAAGTCTTTATGTACATTTAAGGCAGAGGTTGATAGATACTTGATTGTTCAGGGCACGAAGGGATATGGGGAGAAGGCAGGAGATTGGAGCCGAGAGGAAAATTGGATCAGCCATGATGAAATGGCAGAGCAGACTCAATGGGCCAAATGATCTAATTCTGCACCTATATCTTATGGTCAAATGTATTTGGGTCTGGGGAAAATTCTGACTGTCCACACAGTCTATCCTGTCAATTGGAATTGGTTTATTTTTGTCACATGTACTGAAATACAGTAAAAAACCTGTCTTGCACACTGTTCATCCAGATCAAATCATTACTGAGTGCAGAGTTAAACAGTAACAGAATGCAGGATAAAGTGTAACAACTACAGATAAAATGCAGTGCAGGCAAACAACAAAGTACAAGATCATAATGAGTTCGATTGTGAGGTCGAGGGTCCAATCTATCTCACTGGGCAACTACTTAGCGGCCTTATGACAGCATGGTAGAAACCGTCTTTGCATTCAGGCTTCTGTATCTTTCGCCTGATGGGAGGGGGGAGAAGAGCGAATGTCTGGGATGGGAATTATGTTGGCTGCTTAACGGAAGCACTCAGAAATATGTACGAAAGCCACAGAGGGGAGGCTGGTTTCTGAGATGTGCTGAGCTGTGTCCACAGCTCTGTGGTTTACTGTGGTCATGGACAGCAATTGCACTACCTACCACGCTGTGATACATTGGGTGGTGCATCAATAAAAATTGGTAGGGGTCAACAGGGTCATGCTGCATCTCTAGAGAGAGCAGAAGGGGGCTGCAGAAAGAGCTGTACTTACCTGATATATTAGATCTGCCAAAGTACAACACCTCACACGTACTTGGATTAAACTCCATCTCACATGTCTAAACTCTGCTCGGGTATGTCTGTCCTCATACAATAAGATGAACTTTTGAGCTCAGTCGCCCTTGTTAGCTGTTTACCTACACTTTCTCCTCAGTTGTAACACTTCATCCTGCATTGTTATTGAGTTTTTTAACATGTTCTACCCAAGCACAGGGGTGTAACGATCTGATTCATATGAACAGTATGCAGGACAAGTTTATCACTGCACCTCAGTATGTATGATAATTATAAACTAATTACAATAATTTGGGGAAAGGCTGACTTCATTTGTATAAGACAGGACCTTATTTGTATAAGGAAGGAGCTGTGGAAAGGAAAAAACATCGGCTATGTGTCCTGATGAAAGGTTTCAACTCAAAATATCAACAGTTTATTCCCCTTCACAGATCCCACCACATCAGTAGATTGAGGAAGCACGAGGTAAAACAGTAACAGCATGCAGGATGAAGTGCTAGTTACAGATAAAGTGTAGTGCAAGCAGAGAATAAGGAGCAAGGGTCACAACAAGGTAGATTATGAGGTCAGGAGTCCATCTTATTGAACTAGGGGAATGGTCACGTCTTATAAGAGCAGGGTAAAAGCTTTCCCTGAACTGGTGGGACGTGCTTTCAGACTTTTTGTTTTAAATCTTCTACCCGATGGGAGAGGACAGAAGAGAGATTGGCTGGGTATGTGGGAATCTTCGATTATTGCAGCTGCTTTACTAAGGCAACCAGAAATGTAGACAGTCCATGGAGGGGAGGTTGTTTCCTGTAATGTGCTGAGCTGTGTCCCTAATTCTCTGGTTTCTTGTGGTCTGTGATCAGTCGCTGTAGCAAGCTGTGATGTATGTGGATAGGATGCACTGATAAAAATTGCCAAAGGTCGATGGAGTCATGCTGAGTTTCTTAAGACTCCTGAGGAAGCAGACATGCAGTTAAGATTTCTTGGCTGTGATGTTTACGTGGTTGGACCAGGACAGGCTGTTGGTGCTGCAGCCTGTGCAGTGGATCTACTCCCCCAGGTATCTGAACTTCCTGCAGCTTTCCACTGTGTACTGACTCCCATCTCTGTCTCTCCCCCCCCCCCCACTTCAGTCACACTCATCGACTTCTTCAGCTCGGCCACCGTCGCCTTCCTGGTGTTTGACCTGTGAGTACCCGCTCTTCACTAACGGCTGCTCCTCTCCCTTGCCTCCCTCAGGGCAGTAGAAAGGTCAGCAGGAACATGGGCCAAGGTGGGAATCAACATGGTCAAGCATGGGGTGTTGCAGTCCCAGAAGACAGAAATGAAACATTAACAACACTGAGACAATCACACGGACAGGAAAGGTGGAGGGATATGGGTCAGACACAGGCAAATGGGACATTCTCAGAAGCAGAACTGGGATGGCAGGGACAGTGGGCCAAAGGGCCGGGTTCCAAGCTGTATCAGCCAGAGGAGAGTTTAAGCAGCGTGCAGCCTTGGCCACTGCGTCTGTGGCCTGGGGAATTCTTTCAAGTGCTGGAGGGGATGGAGTTTGGGAAGGGGGGTACAATATAGGGAAAGGGGACATTGACTTTAAACCTGCCTCTTGCTCCCAATAGGATGAAACAAGGGGAGCTGTTTGACTACCTCACCAAGAAAGTTACTCTAAAGGAGAGGGAGACCAGGTGAGAAAGCACAATCCCAAGAAACAGCAGTCAGCGTACAGATCTCCCCCTGAGGGAGAGGGACTGAGAGACACCGGTCAGTGTACAGATCTCCCCCTGAGGGAGAGGGACTGAGAGACACTGGTCAGCGTACAGATCTCCCCCTGAGGAAGAGGGACTGAGAGACACCGGTCAGGGAACAGATCTCCCCCTGAGAGAGAGGGACTGAGAAACACCGGTCAGGGTACAGATCTCCCCCTGAGAGAGAGGGACTGAAAAACACCGGTCAGTGTACAGATCTCCCCCTGAGGGAGAGGGACTGAGAGACACCGGTCAATGTACAGATCTCCCCCTGAGACAGAGGGACTGAGAGACACCGGTCAGTGTACAGATCTCTCCGAGGGAGAGGGACTGAGAAACACCGGTCAGTGTACAGATCTCCCCTGAGAGAGAGGGACTGAGAGACACCGGGCAGTGTACAGATCTCCCCCTGAGAGAGAGGGACTGAGAGACACCGGTCAGTGTACAGATCTCCCCCTGAGAGAGAGGGACTGAGAGACACCGGTCGGTGTACAGATCTCTCCCTGAGAGAGAGGGACTGAGAAACACCGGTCAGGGTACAGATCTCCCCCTGAGAGAGAGGGACTGAAAAACACCGGTCAGTGTACAGATCTCCCCCTGAGGGAGAGGGACTGAGAGACACCGGTCAATGTACAGATCTCCCCCTGAGACAGAGGGACTGAGAGACACCGGTCAGTGTACAGATCTCCCCGAGGGAGAGGGACTGAGAGACACCGGGCAGTGTACAGATCTCCCCCTGAGAGAGAGGGACTGAGAGGCACCGGTCAGTGTACAGATCTCCCCCTTAAAGAGAGGGACTGAAAATGGGAAAGGTGGAAGATGGGATTGATTCTGGTGGGATTCTGGATGATCAGGAGAGGGGCTTGATCCTGAAGAATTGCAAAAGGTGGGAGAGGGTTGGTTAAAGCAGGAAAAGGGCTCAATCCTGGTGGGATTCCAGAAGACTTGGAGTGGAGCTCATCCAGGAGGGATTCTAGCGATCTGGAAAACCTCAATTGGGATAAGGGACTTAATCCCAATAGGATTCTGGAGAACCAGGAAAGGCAACATGCTGTTGTGCAGAGAGACTTGGGAGTGCTTGTGCATGAATCACAAAAAGTTCGTTTGCAGATTCAACAGATTATCAAGAAGGTGAATGGAAGGTTGGCCTTCATTGCTAGAGGGATTGAATTTAAGAGCAAGGAAGTTTTGCTGTAACTGTACAGAGTATTGGTGAGGCCGCACCTGGAGTACTGCATGCAGTTCTGGTCTCCTTACTTGAGGAAGGCTACACTGGCTTTGTGAGTTGAGCGGAGGAGGTTCACCAGGTTGATTCCGGAGCTGAGGCTGTTAACCGATGATGACAGATAATGAAATTTAGAACAATGAGAGTGGATCTTATAGAAACATAAAATTACGAAAGAGATAGATAGGATAGTGGCAGGAAAGTATATTCCACTGATAAGTAGGACTACAACTAGGGCACATAGCCTCAAGATTCAAAGAAGCAGATTTAGGACAGAAGTGAGGAGCAACTGCCTTTTGCAGGGATGTGTGAATCTGTTGAATTCTCAACCCCGGGAAGCAGTCAAGGGTACCTCATCAAATGTGGCTAAGGCACTGTTAGATGGATTTTCGCATAGCAGGGGAATTAAAGGTTATGGGAAAAGGCCAGATCAGCCATAATCTTACTGAATGGTGGAACAGGCTCAACAGGCAAGATGGCTGACTCCTGTTCCTATTTCTTAAATGTTCTTAAAGGTGGGAGAGGGGCTCAGAGGGGAAAGGGATCCCAGAGGAATCAGGACAATAAAGAGAGGCAGGACAGAGGCTCCAAACAAGGGATTTTAGATGGCCCTGATCCCAGAGGAGTCAGGGAGGGCTGGGGAACATGGGAGGAGGGCAGGAGGGATTCTAGAGAGTTAGGAGGGGGGCTCAATCCCAGAGGGATTTTATAGGATTGGAAGAGGAGTTCGAGTCAGAGAGGATCAGGACAGATAACGTTTGTCCTTGGGAATATCTTTGGCATCAGTCGCCAGTGGTGGAGGCAGTGTAGGAACACAAGGGAAAGTGAAGGGAGGAGATCGGGCGGTTTGTAAGGGACTGACCACTTTCCCCCACCAGGGTGATGATGCAGGAGCTGCTCCAGGCGGTGGAGTACCTGCACAGCCGACACGTGGTTCACCGCGACGTGAAGGCAGAAAACATCCTGCTGGATGATGGGCTTCACATCCGTCTCTCTGACTTTGGATTCTCCTGCCTCCTGCGTCCCGGCCAGCGACTGAGAGGTGAGAGGGGAGGGTGTCTACCACAACATCCCAGCACTCCATCCCCGTCTGGTTACACCTATGAACACTGCCTCACTATCTTGTGCTCTTTTCATATCATTTATGTTTATATTACTGTACCCTGCAGCATTCTGGGCACAAAACAACAAATTTCACAACATACATACGTCAGTAATAATAAACCTGATTCTGATGACTCCAAAACATCCGTAGTGGCAGGATCATTGTCAGTGTGGAGGGACAGACAGATCTTTGGGTCCACTCAAAGTTGCCGCACAAGTTGATAGGGTGGTTAAGAAGGTGTACAGCGAGTTGGCCATCATTAGTCGGGGGGATTGAATTCTGGAGCTGTGAGGTAATGTTGCAGCTCCATAAAACCTTAGTTAGACCACACTTCAGTTCTGATCACCTCATTATAGGAAGGATGTGGAAGCTTCCGAGAGGATGCAGAGATTTACCAGGATGCTGCTTGGACTAGCGGGTATGTCTGATGAGGAAAGGTTGAGCAAGCTCGGGCTTTTCTCTTTGGAGTGAAGGAGGAGAAGAGGTAACTCGACAGAGGTGTACACGATGATAAGAGGAATGGATAGAGTGGACAGAGACTTTTTTTTTTACCAGGGTGGCATTGACCAATACCAGAAGACATTCCTTTAGGCTGTGGGCCAGGGGTAGATTTTTTTAAAATTATACACAGAGTAGTGGGTGCCTGGGTACTCACTGCCTCGGGTGGTGATACAGGCAGGTACAATAATAGACTCTTAGACTGGCCCACGGACAAACAAAAGGAGTGTTTCCCAGGAGGTCAGAATCAGGCTTATTATCACCGACATATGCTGGGATGTATATTGTTTGGAATTTGGTGGGGATTGATGGTGGAGAGGGTTTATATAGGTCAGCACAGCATCATGGGCTGCTGAAGGTCCTGTAATGTCATGTTCTATGATCTATCCTGCACTGTCTCCATCTGTACTACGACTTTGCTGTCGTTATATCTGTCTGGATGGCAGGCTCTGTATCTTGGCACATGGATCCCAGACTGGAGGTTGGTACAGCAGAGAGACTCATGGGGGGATTGGTGGTAGGAGACACAAATGTGGCTGGCCTTCTCATCCTTCTCATTCTCCTCCCCCTACTCCCCACGCCAGAGCTCTGTGGGACCCCGAGCTACTTGGCACCAGAGCTGCTGAAATGTTCGATGGATGAAACACATCCAGGGTACGGCATGGAGGTTGACATGTGAGTACTGCCTGGAGTGTCCTGCACCTCATGTATTGAGCAACCTCCCTCTCCTCCTGTACAGTGATGCACAGTTATCCTTCGCCGCCTCAGCTGCTCCCTCTCCTCCATGTAGAGCTCCTCTCCCTCTGACTGCCTGGCTCTGCCAATCCCGCCCCTTACCCCTCTTACCCCTCCCTCGCTCACTGTTCCCCATCCCCTCCTGGCATGGCCCCGCCATCCTCGCTGTCCTTTCCCTCACTGATATCCACCCCCACCTTCCTCGTCTCCTCTCTCTCCTTCAATACCTTTCCACAGCCACGTCCCCTCCCTCTCCCTCCTCCTGTGGCTCTCCCTTAAACTGAATCTGCTGACCCTGCCAGCCCCTCTCTCCCCACTGCAGGTGGGCATGTGGAGTCGTGATGTACACCGTTGTCTCCGGCTTCCCCCCGTTCTGGCACCGGAAACAGCTCACCATGATGCACAACATCATGGAGGGCAAGTACCAGATGAACTCCAGCGAGTGGCAAGACCGGTCCCACACCATCAAGGATCTGGTATGTGTCAGCTAGTGTCTGATAGCACAGTGCAGTGGGTGCTTCATCATGCCTGACCCCGGGAGTGTGTGATGGGACGGTGTGGAGGGAGATTCACTCTGTGTCTGACCCCGGGAGTGTGTGATGGGACAGTGTGGAGGGAGATTCACTCTGTGTCTGACCCCGGGAGTGTGTGTTGGGACGGTGTGGAGGGAGATTCACTCTGTGTCTGACCCCGGGAGTGTGTGATGGGACGGTGTGGAGGGAGATTCACTCTGTGTCTGACCCCGGGAGTGTGTGATGGGACGGTGTGGAGGGAGTTTCACTCTGTGTCTGACCCCGGGAGTGTGTGATGGGACGGTGTGGAGGGAGCTTCACTCTGTGTCTGACCCCGGGAGTGTGTGATGGGACGGTGTGGAGGGAGATTCACTCTGTGTCTGACCCCGGGAGTGTTTGATGGGACGGTGTGGAGGGAGCTTCACTCTGTGTCTGACCCCGGGAGTGTGTGATGGGACGGTGTGGAGGGAGTTTCACTCTGTGTCTGACCCCGGGAGTGTGTGATGGGACGGTGTGGAGGGAGATTCACTCTGTGTCTGACCCCGGGAGTGTGTGATGGGACGGTGTGGAGGGAGTTTCACTCTGTGTCTGACCCCGGCAGTGTGTGTTGGGACGGTGTGGAGGGAGATTCACTCTGTGTCTGACCCCGGGTGTGTGTGATTGAACGGTGTGGAGGGAGCCTCATTTTCTGCTCACTGTCCTGGACAGATCTTCCGGATGCTGACAGTGGATCCCAGCCTGCGGATCACAGCAGAACAAGCCCTATCCCATCCCTTCTTCTACAGCCACAAACTAGAAGAACAGCCTTTCACCTCCCTGCAGAAGTTCCGGGTAGGTGAAGAACTGGGGCAAGTGGTCTACCTGGGTATTTGGGGTCAGGGTCTGGGGTCCTGAGGTCAACATTAGGGTTGGTTCAGGGATGATGAATGGTGGAGATGGGGAAGGAGTGAGGAAGGATGGTTACTTGGGAGGGACGGGGGGGCAGAGGGGAGAAGAATGGACAGAGGGTAATGAGAAAGGGCCGTTGTCAAACCCCACAACGCAGGGTCCCATCCTCACCTTCGAACCTGGCAGAGAGAGCCTGTATTCACTGTGGTCTCTGATCTGGGTCAGGGGCCTCAGAGACGAGGCGATGTTGCCAACTTCCCTTCCACGCCCAGAACATCAGCTGTTTCTTCACTCACTTCTCTCCCTCTCCTCTCTCTCCCCATCCACCGCTCCTCTTCCATCCTTCACTCCCCTCTCCCCTCCCACCTTTTCCTTCCTGCATCCCACATCCTTTCCCCCTCCCATACATCTATTGCCCCAAACCCCCTTCGCCCCACCCATCTCCTGCCTCTGCACTCCACCCACCTCTCCCCTTGCCCCCCAAACCCCCAGGTGGTGGTGTGGGTGATCGTGCTCTGTGCCCGGCTGTGGGCGAACCAGCGACACCGCCGGCCTGTGAGCCAGAACGACCTCATACAGGACGCCTACCGGATGAGACTGGGCCGCCGCCTCATCGACGGCCACGCCTTCCGCCTCTACAGTCACTGGGTGAAGCGAGGCCTGGTTCAGAACCGGGCCGCTCTCTTCCAGAACACTCCTCGCGCCCTGGCTGAGGAGGTCCACCTCAATCACGACTCTTCCCTGCACTGACCCCAGGGTGAGTCAGATCCCTGCACCCCCGAGGGAAGTTCAAACGGTGTCTGACCCCAGGAGTGTGTGATGAGATGGCTTCACTCTGTGTCTGACCCTGGGAGTGTGTGATAGGACGGTGCAGAGGGAGATTCACTCTGTGTCTGACCCCGGGAGTGTGTGATGGGATGGTGTGGAGGGAGATTCACTCTGTGTCTGACCCTGGGAGTGTGTGATAGGACGGTGCAGAGGGAGATTCACTCTGTGTCTGACCCCGGGAGTGTGTGATGGGATGGTATGGAGGGAGATTCACTCTGTGTCTGACCCCGGGAGTGTGTGATGGGACGGTGTGGAGGGAGCTTCACTCTGTGTCTGACTCAGGAGTGTGAAGGGATGGTGGTGGTGGTTGGGGGGGGGGGTTATGGGAAGGTTCACTCTGTTTCTGACCAGGAGTATGTGAACTCCCTCTCTCCCCATCATCTCTCTCCCCTACAGATCACTGACCACGATTGACTGCTCCAGGTGCTGGGCCTCGTTCGGACGTGTTCTGCCCTGAGAATCTCCAGTCACAGACCCGCATGTCAGATGTCGGGTGGGGCGGGGATGTGGCAGGGTGGCTGGATGGCTGGGCTGATACTGTGGCCGGATGGAGGGATTGTCCCTCAGTCAGGGGTCTGCGCCTGGCAATGGTTGCTGGGTCCAGGGGATGGGAGCATGAACCTGGGTGAATGTGCACATCCAACTTCCCATCACCTCACCCCCTCCCACAACTCCTCCCCTCATTACACTCCCTCTCCCTCAATTCCTTCCTCACCCTTTCCTCTCCTTCCAACTCTTCCTCACCCTCTGCTCAATCCCATCTCCCCCCATCGCTCCCCATCTCTCACCCCTCTCCTTGTGACCCCGATGGTGTCCCTCTTTATTTTCTCCACACCCACACAAGTTTCCAGTCCCGCCCCCACTTCACCAACTCGCATAATATTTCACAAATAAACTTTATTCTGGAAGCATTCGGTGTCTGTGATTTCCCTTGTCCCAGGAATGTGTGGGAAGCAGGGGGCACATCCTACCTCTTGCCCCGGGAGGCTTTCTGCCCCTCCCTAAAGCCTGGCCTCTCCAAAGCTGAGAGTTGTGCTCCAAGCTGCCGCTCGCTTGCCTTCAGCTGCCCCTCCAGCGAGACCCTCAGCTCGGACACCCGCTCTGCTACTCGCGCCTCGATGTACTCCCGCAAGTCGTCTCCACGGATCCCAGTCGCTGTCGGGTAGGGAGACGGGGTTGGAGGGGAGAGAGATTGTAGGTCAGCATGCTGAGGTCACAGGTCACGGGTCACGGTGGGGGTGGGGAGAGGGGGCCTAGGAACAGAACGAGCTCAGGAATGTGTGTATGGACACATCCGGGGACTGCTGAATGGGGGGCGGGCGGAGAGGAGGGGTAGACAGGATCGGTGGAGCACATGGCCCAGCCCCTCTCTGTTCCTGCAGGAAGCCAGTGCCCAGCCCCGGCGCTTGTATCATGAGGGTTTCTTCCCCCAACCCCAGTGGTTCCCACGTGCAGCCTAGATCCTCACCCTGTGGGTCTTCCTCTTGGGCATGGACTTCCAGCTCCTCCCGATCCTTCTCCTGCTGCTCCTCCAGCACCAGTTCCTCCTCTTCAGCAGCTGCGGCCCGTGACAGGAAGCACAAACTATGTTAGAAAGTGGGATGACCCATCACACATTCCTGGCGTCAGACACAGTGAGGTTCCCCCCACACCGTCCCATCACACACTCTTGGGTTCAGTCTCAGAGCAAAGTTCCCTCTACACCATCTCATCACATCCAGGGGTCAAACACAGGGTGATGCTCCCCGCACATCATCCCATCACACACTCCTGGGGTCAGACACAGAGTGAAATTCACTCTTTATAGTTCCATCACACACTCCTGAGGTTGGGCACAGAGTGGAACTCCCTTCACATCGTCCTGTCAGACACAGGGTGAAGCTCCCCCCACACCGTCCTGTCACATATTCTTGTGGTCAGACACAGGATGAAGTCCACTCCATACAGGCCTGTCACACACTCTTGGCCAAGTGTAGGTGTGAATTCCATCCTTTCCCCTGGTCTCCATTTCTTGATCACGGCTACTCACCTGGAGGTGTTTCGGGCATTCCCAAGTATGTAACGCTGAGGTCCATCCGAATCTGATAGGGAAATGAAGAGGTCAGACACTGGGCCTATTGCGGTCTCTCCATACTCCCTCCCCGGCCATCACCTTCTCTAATATACTTCTCTCCCCCCACCTCCCGTCCTCTCTATCTGATCAGGGGATAGAGGCAAAGCAGACTTCCCATAGCCGATGATCTCAGCATCACCATTTGGTTAGTCCGTGCCTGTAACTCACCTGAGGGGTGAAGACGTACTTGTAGAGTTTGAAGTGTCTGAAGTAGGTGTCGATGACGTACTCTGTGATAAGCTTCACCTGCTCGGCACTGAATAGATCGATGCTGAACGGAGGTCGCTGTTGGAGAGGTTGAGAAAGAGAAGATGAGCTGTGATCTGGGATGAACATCGAACTTCTGAGGACACTTTGCTCTCCGCCTTTCAGGGATCAATCCCAGATGGAAAAATCTGCTGCCTCCTGTAACCCCCATGGGCTTACCCCAGTTCCCACCCATGTCCCAGCAATGTGTGGGGTCAGCAGGTCAATGTCTGATGAGGGGGAATAAAATGGGGTCAGTGTAAGGGGGCAGTCGAGGGTAAAAGGGAACATGATGGTCTTCTTTCCATTTGCAAAAAGTGAGGCTGGGAAACAGGGTCCTAATGGTTCCCTTTCAATTGCCACTCCCTTTCAGCCCGCCAGGGCCCCGTTCTGCTGCGGGGATTTTAGGAATATTCACAATAATGTGCAACATGGAAAAGTAAATGATTTGGGACATTCTCTCCCAATGTTAGACCCACCAATCCCCCCTCTTTCTAACCCCACCTCACCCCACACACCCCTTACCTCTGTCGTCCACTTCCTCCTTTGACCACCCCTACCCTTCCTCCTCCAAAGTCCCACCTCCCCCTCGTCTACACTCTCTCTACCCATGCTTCTTCCAAGATTAAGGAGTACGTTGCCCTCACCTGCACAGCGTGGCAGAGAAGCAGCTCCTTGAAGTACTGGCAGCACTCGTTCACGTTCCCCAGAGGAGTTCCTGGCAGGGGGAGAGAGAGAGGAGAAGGCACTGGGTAAGAGGGACGTGGATGCCTATGGGAGCTACCTAATACACCCTACCATGGTGTAGCTCGTCTCCTACATTCTCCCCATTTGTGGCTTGCCCCATGCATAGCCCAGCCCTTGCCCATAGCTGGCCCTGTACGTCCCTCTTGCCTGTAGCTGGCCCGCACACCCTGTTCTTGCCTGTAGCCGCCCTGTGCAGCCTGCGGACAATGGAGAAGAAGGCCGAAGTCTGTTCCTTGCTGAAGCTGTGAGTCCGGCTGAACTGCACAGCATAGGCGTACAGGTCGAGCAGAATGGAACCCCGAGGATCACAGGTCTGCAGGGGCTCACACAGCAGCTGAGCCAGGGCTCTGTGATGGGGGTCGAGGGAGAGAAACGGGGCAGAAAACAGAGGGAGGGACAAACAGGGTGAGAGAGAGAGAGAGAGAGAGGAAGACAAGTTTGAGAGCAACCTCTGACCTCCCCACAACTACCTCCCAGAAATAAATAATCATTGGGTCCTACCTTCGCACAGCTCACTGCCTTGCCCTTCCTCCTCCTTCACCTCTCTCTTTTCCACCGGCTCCTTCTTTACCTATCCACCCCCTTGAACCCACTCTTCCCCATCACCTGCACCTCCCTCTCCTCCTCCACCCCTCTTTTCCACTGCCTCCCTCTTTCCATCTGACTTTCCACCTTCTCTTCCCCTCCAACCCTCCCTTCCTCTCCATGCCTTTGCCCCCTCACACCTCTTTTCCACTCCTCCCCCTCTCCTTTGCACTCCTCCTCCCTTTATTTTTGCACTCTCCTCTTTCCTGCCTCTGCCTCCCACTCGCCTTCACCCCTCCCTTCTCCACTCACAGCTTCAGTTCCTCCATGCTGGCTGCCTGTTCGATGACGTCCATCCCACTGTAGGTCAGGTCCTCCCTGGGGTGAGGTGAAGATCATCATCAGAGGTGATTGGCGGAGGGGAGATCCTTTTGGGGAGGGGAAAGTAGGGACAGAGGAGGCCAGGACTGTCTCACAGTGGACAGACAGGACGAAGGGGAGAAGGAAGCAGGTCAGACAAAGCCAGAGTGGTCTCAGAGGAGAAGGGAAACTGACGTGGAAGGAAAGGGAGAGGAAATGGGGATGGATAGGGTCAAGTTTACTTGAAATATCAGGGACTGAGATGGGTGGCGGGCAGAGGCTAGTGAGGAAGGAGCTCACCATATACAGATCCTGGCTTCTGGTAGTGGGGGCTGGAAGGCAAAGAACAAATAATTTGAAAATTTTCATTGCAATATAACTAACCTCCTCCCCAGCCGCAATCCCAACAACTCTCAGATTCTATACGTCCTCACCTACACACACTGTGGGGCTAATTACCCTCGCACGTCATTGGGACACGGGAGGGGGCCAGGAAAGCCCGGGAGAAAATCTGGTCAGGCCACACTTGGATGTTGTGTGCAATCCTGGTTGCCCCCATTGGAAGAAGGATGTGGGGGCTTTGGAGAGGGTGCAGAATGGGTTCACCACGAAGCTGTCTCTATTACAGAACTGAGGTATATGGAGAGGTTTGACAAACTTGGGTTGTTTTATGTGGCGTGGCAGAGGCCAAGGGGTGACCTGATAGAGGTTTAGAAGGTTAACAAGCTGAGACAGACAGTCAGAATCACTTCTCATGGGTAGAAATGTTTAATACCAGAGGGGACATATTTCAGGTGAGGGGGGTAAAGTATAAAGGAGTTACGTGTGGTAAATTGTTTTGTTTTAAAAAACACAGAACAATGGGTGCCTGGAATGAGCTGCCAGGGGTAATGGTGGAGAAGGCAGATAAGATAAAGATGTATAAAAGGCTGTTATACACAAACAGATAAGGACTGTGTGCAGGAAGAAGAGATTTAATTTAATCTGTTATGATGTTGCTGTGCTCTCCTGTGAATTTCTACACCAATGTGCCACCCACTGGCCACACAGCAGCCCTGCAGTGTGACGTTTACATAGGAAATCCCTGTTGCATTGGTGGGACAGGAACAAGAGACTTTCAACTCTCTTCCAACCCTCCCCTTGACCTCTAGGGCAGTGTCCATTTTTCAACAGCAAAGCACAGAAAGCAGATTTACCTGGTCAGAAATGTGTATTACCTTATGTTCCTCCATATCCATTTATTACGGGATGTATGTATTGCATAGAATGCATTACATTGGTACATTAAGTGATGCATACAATGTGAATTGCGAGCAATATAATCTACTACAGTGCCTATACAAAATATTCACCCTCTCCTTGGAAGTTTTCATGTTTTATTGTTCTACAACCTTAAATCACAGTGGATTCTAGCCACTGTTATAACGATAAAGAGATTTTAAGATTAGCATTATTTGTCACATATATTAACAAAACATAGAGTGAAATGTGTTGTTTGCATCAGATCAAATCAGTGAGGATTATGGTGGGCAGCCCACAATGGTTGCCACACTTCTGGCACCATCATAGCATGCCCACAACTTACTATCCTGCGTATTTTTTGAATATGGGAGGAAACTGGAACACCTGGAAGAAACCAATGTGGTAATGGGGCGAATGTACAAAATCCTTTAGGCAATGGTGGGAATTGAATCCTAATTGGTGATCACTGGTTCCATAAAACAATGGCACTAACAGCTACGATCCCATGGGTAAAATGAGGGGGAACTTCTTCGCTCAGAGAGTGGTGGCTGTGTGGAACGAGCTTCCAGTAGAAGTGGTAGAGGCAGGTTCGATATTCTCATTTAAAGAAAAATTGGATAGGTATATGGACAGGAAAGGAATGGAGGGCTATGGGCTGAGTGCAGGTCGGTGGGACGAGGTGAGAGGAAGTGTTCCGCAAGGACTAGAAGGGCCGAGATGGCCTGTTTCCATGCTGTAATTGTTATATGGTTATTTAATTTGACTTTTTTGACACATATCAACAGAAAAAGACTCTTCCCTGTCAAAGTGAAAACAGATCTCCACAAAGTGATCTAAATTAATTACAAATATAAAAGCACAAAATAATTGATTGCATAACTATTCACCCCCTTTTAATATGACACACCAAATCATCACTGGTGCAGCCAATTGGTTTTAGAAGTCACATAATTAGTTAAATGAAGACTGTTTTTGGAGATCTGTGTGCAGTCAAGTCGATCCAATGGATTGTAGTAAAAATACACCTGTGCCTAGAAGGTCCAACTACTGGTGAGTCAGTATCCTGGCAAAAACTACACCATTAGACAAAAGAATACTACAAGCAACTTTGAGAAAAGGTTATTGAAAGGCACAAGTCAGGAGACGGATACAAGAACATTTCCAGGTCACTGAATATCCCCTGGAGTACAGTTAAGTCAATCATCAAGAACTGGAAAGAATATGGCACAGCTGTAAATCTGCCTAGAACAGGCCGTCCTCAAAAACTGGGTGACCATGCAAGAAAGGGACTAGTGAGGGAGGTCACCGAGAGACTTGTGACAACTCTGGAGGAGTTACAAGCTTCAGTGGCTGAGATGGGAGAGACTGCACACACAACAACAGTTGCCCGGGTGCTTCACCAGTCACAGCTTTATGGGAGAGTGGCAAAGAGAAAGCAGCTGTTGAGAAAAGCTCACATGAAATCTCAGCTAGAGTTTGCCAGAAGGCATATGGGAGACTCTGAAGTCAGCTGGAAGAAAGTTCTATGGTCTGATGAAACCAAAATTGTGCCTTTTGGCCATCAGACTAAACGCTATGTTTAGCTTAAGCCAAACACCTCACATCATCAAAAACACACCATCCCTACTGTGAAGCATGGTGGTGGCTGCATAATGCTGTGGGGATGCTTCACTGCGGCAGGCCCTGGAAAGTTTGTGAAGGTAGAGGGTAAAATGACTGTAGCAAAATGCAGGGAGATCCTGGAGCAGTCTGATTGATGCAGTCTGCAGGAGAACTGCAACTTTGGAGAAGATTCATTTTCCAGCAAGATAATAACCCCAAGCATAAAGCCAAAACTTAAAAACAACAAAGTTAATATCCTGGAGTGGCCAAGTCAGAGTCCAGACCTCATTTCAATTGAGAATTTGTGACTGAACTTGAAAAGGGCTGTTCACTCATGATCCCCATGCAATCTGACAGAGCTTGAGCAGTTTTGTAAAGAAGAATAGGGGGAAAATTGCAGTCCAGATGTGCAAAGCTCATAGAGACCTATCAACCAGACTCAAGGCTGTAATTGCTGCCAAAGGTGCATCTACTAAATACTGACTTGAAGGGGGTGAATACTTATGCAATCAATTATTTTGTGTTTAATAGTTGTAGTAAACTTACACCAATTTGTAGAAATTTGTTTTCTCTTTGACATGTAAGAGTATTTTCTGTTGATCAGTGCAAAAAAGAAAGCCAAATTAAATCCATTATAATAAATTTCATATATAATATCAGTACAAAATGTTCTAGGAACAGCTTCTTCCTACCTCCTCCACTTCTTTAGGAGCTGCAGAGATTTGGCATGAAAAACTTCTATAGATGTGTGGTGGAAAGTAAATTTTATTACCAGAGTACATATATGTCACTACATACAACCCAGAGATTCATTTTCCTGCACAGTCAGCAAATCTATAGAATAGTAGCTGTAACAGGATCATTGACAGATCAACCAAAGTGCAGAAGACAACAAATTGTGCAATACTTCATCACGGCCAGTATGGGAACATCAAAGCCTTTGAATGGAAAATCCTGCAAAAGGTAGTGGATTTGGCCGAGTACATCATGGGTAAAGCCCTCCCAACCATTGAGCACATCCACATGAAACATTGTTGTGGGAAAGCAGCATCCATCACCACCCAGGCCATGCTCTCTTCTCGTTGCTACCATCAGGTAAAAGATACAAGAGCCTCAGTACTCGCACCACCAGGTTCAAGATCAGTAGCTACCCCTAAACCATAAGGCTCTTGAACAAAAGAGGATAATGATACTCACCTACTGAGATATTGCCACAACCAGTGATCTCACTTTAAGGACTCTTTATCTCAAGTTCTGTTATTTATTGCTAATTATTTACATTTGCACAATTTGTTGTCTTCTGCACTTTGGTTGATTTGTCAATGATCCTGTTACAGTTACTATTCTATAGATTTGTTGACTGTGCAGGAAAATGAATCTCTGGGTTGTATATGGTGACATTATGTACTCTGATAATAAAATTTACTTTCAACTTTCTCCTCTGCCATCAGATGTCTGAACGATCCATGAACCTCTGAACACAACGGCACTCTTCCACTTTTGCGGTATTATTTATTATTGTAACTTACAATGATTTTTTATGTCTTGCACTGTACTGCTGCCACAAAACAACATATTTCATGGTACATGTCAGTGATAATAAACCTGATTCTGATTGTATTTGCATAATATTAGTTCTTTATGTATAGCAGTATGCTCCAGACATAGGCTCCGGCTTTGGGCTTAGCATCTGTGGGTTCTGCGACGTTTACACCGCTATACACTAGGCTGTGGCCTGCTCCGGACTTCATGCCTGAGCTCTGACTTTTGTTCTGAATGCTTTTTGTTTACTTTTAGTGTCTGCATGATTATTTTACCTCCTCTGCACGTTGGGTTCTTCTGGGTTTCTTTGTTTTGCGGCTGCCTATAAGGAGACGAATCTGAAGGTTGTATAATGTATACATACTTTGCTAACAAATGTACTTTTTAAACTTTGATTACACTCTCTACATTCCCCGTGTAATAAAGTTCAAAGCAAATTTCTTATCCAAGTACTGGTCCTGGACTTACTTTCCATCTGGCATAGTTTGCATTTTGTTGTTTGATTGTTTGTGGTTTTTGTATTGCTATATTTATGCTCTATTCTTGGTTGGTGCGACTGTAACGAAACCAAATTTCCCTCGGGATTAATAAAGTATATCTATCTATACTGAATTTACCTTGAGATTCATTTTCTTGCAGGCATTTATAGGAAAGGAAATACAATAGAATTTATTTTTAAAAACTACATAAACAAAGATTAATAAACAACCATGGTGCAAACGAAGACAAATTGTGCCAATAGAACAATTATGACCGAGAACATGAGCAGTAATTGAAAATGAAGCTGTAGGTGATAGAACCAGTTGAGAGGAGTGGTGAATTAAGTTTTCCATGGGAGTCCGATGGCTGTAGGGTAACAACTGTTCCTGAACCTGGTAGTGTGGGACCTAATGATTCTATATTTCTTGCCGCTGGCAGTAATGAGAAGAGAGCATGGCCTCAATAGTGGTGGAAGGGGAGGGAACAGTGTTTGATTTTTGCTGCTTCCTTGCGGCAGCGCTCTGTGTAAATGCGCTCAATAGTGGGGAGGGATTTGCCTCAGATGCACTGCACTGTATCGGCCACTTTTTATGTTATTCTCCATGTATAATGTTGGAAACGTGTAATATTAGCCACAATATTTATAACATCATGCTCCATGTATATCATTGCTCTGTATATCATCCTCCATATATAAAATGTAACATTGCTCATTATGGGACACTAGATTATGGCTGCAGTCCATGATTCGCTGTCTCCCGACAAACTACCCGATTCAACAGTAATAACTGCACAGTGCTACACTCAGGATGGTAATACACTGGAGTGTATTTGCACACACACAATGTAGGAGTAAGAATCTACTCCTTACGCTGAGGGTGTATCTACTTACACTGACACACTCACAGTGCAGGGTGTATCTACTTACACTGACACACTCACAGTGCAGGGTGTATCTACTCCTTACACTGACACACTCACAGTGCAGGGTGTATCTACTCCTTACACTGACACACTCACAGTGCAGGGTGTATCTACTCCTTACACTGACACACTCACAGTGCAGGGTGTATCTACTCCTTACACCGACACACTCACAGTGCAGGGTGTATCTACTCCTTACACTGACACACTCACAGTGCAGGGTGTATCTACTCCTTACACCGACACACTCACAGTGCAGGGTGTATTTACTTACACTGACACACTCACAGTGCAGGGTGTATCTACTCCTTACACTGACACACTCACAGTGCAGGGTGTATCTACTTACACTGACACACTCACAGTGTAGGGTGTATCTACTCCTTACACTGACACACTCACAGTGCAGGGTGTATCTATTTACACTGACACACTCACAGTGTAGGGTGTATCTACTTACACTGACACACTCACAGTGCAGGGTGTACCTACTCCTTACACTGACACACTCACAGTGCAGGGTGTATCTACTTACACTGACACACTCACAGTGCAGGGTGTATCTACTCCTTACACTGACACACTCACAGTGCAGGGTGTATCTACTTACACTGACACACTCACAGTGCAGGGTGTATCTACTCCTTACACTGACACACTCACAGTGCAGGGTGTAACTACTCCTTACACTGACACACTCACAGTGCAGGGTGTATCTACTCCTTACACTGACACACTCATGGTGCAGGGTGTATCTACTCCTTACACTGACACACTCACGGTGCAGGGTGTATCTACTCCTTACACTGACACACTCACAGTGCAGGGTGTATCTACTCCTTACACTGACACACTCACAGTGCAGGGTGTATCTACTTACACTGACACACTCACAGTGCAGGGTGTATCTTCTCCTTACACTGACACACTCACAGTGCAGGGTGTATCTACTCCTTACACTGACACACTCACAGTGCAGGGTGTATCTACTCCTTACACTGACACACTCACAGTGCAGGGTGTATCTACTCCTTACACTGACACACTCACAGTGTAGGGTGTATCTACTCCTTACACTGACACACTCACAGTGCAGGGTGTATCTACTTACACTGACACACTCACAGTGCAGGGTGTATCTACTCCTTACACTGACACACTCACAGTGCAGGGTGTATCTACTCCTTACACTGACACACTCACGGTGCAGGGTGTATCTACTTACACTGACACACTCACAGTGCAGGGTATATCTACTCCTTACACTGACACACTCACAGTGCAGGGTGTATCTACTCCTTACACTGACACACTCACAGTGCAGGGTGTATCTACTCCTTACACTGACACACTCACAGTGCAGGGTGTATCTACTCCTTACACTGACACACTCACAGTGCAGGGTGTATCTACTTATGCTGACACACTCACAGTGCAGGGTGTATCTACTTACAATGACACACTCACAGTGCAGGGTGTACCTACTCCTTACACTGACACACTCACAGTGCAGGGTGTATCTACTTACACTGACACACTCACAGTGCAGGGTGTATCTACTTACACTGACACACTCACAGTGCAGGGTGTATCTACTCCTTACACTGACACACTCACAGTGCAGGGTGTATCTACTTACACTGACACACTCACAGTGCAGGGTGTATCTACTCCTTACACTGACACACTCACATTGCAGGGTGTATCTGCTCCTTACACTGACACACTCACAGTGCAGGGTGTATCTACTTACACTGACACACTCACAGTGCAGGGTGTATCTACTCCTTACACTGACACACTCACAGTGCAGGGTGTATCTACTCCTTACACTGACACACTCACAGTGCAGGGTGTATCTACTCCTTACACTGACACACTCACAGTGCAGGGTGTATCTACTCCTTACACTGACACACTCACAGTGCAGGGTGTATCTACTCCTTACACTGACACACTCACAGTGCAGGGTGTATCTACTTACACTGACACACTCACAGTGCAGGGTGTATCTACTCCTTACACTGACACACTCACAGTGCAGGGTGTATCTACTCCTTACACTGACACACTCACAGTGCAGGGTGTATCTACTCCTTACACTGGGACACACTCACAGTGCAGGGTGTATCTACTCCTTACACTGACACACTCACAGTGCAGGGTGTATCTACTTACGCTGACACACTCACAGTGCAGGGTGTATCTACTCCTTACACTGACACACTCACAGTGCAGGGTGTATCTACTCCTTACACTGACACACTCACAGTGCAGGGTGTATCTACTCCTTACACTGACACACTCACAGTGCAGGGTGTATCTACTCCTTGCACTGACACACTCACAGTGCAGGGTGTATCTACTCCTTGCACTGACACACTCACAGTGCAGGGTGTATCTACTCCTTGCACTGACACACTCACAGTGCAGGGTGTATCTACTCCTTACACTGACACACTCACAGTGCAGGGTGTGTCTACTCTTTGCACTGACACACTCACAGTGCAGGGTGTATCTACTCCTTGCACTGACACACTCACAGTGCAGGGTGTGTCTACTCCTTACACTGACACACTCACAGTGCAGGGTGTATCTACTCCTTACACTGACACACTCACAGTGCAGGGTGTGTCTACTCTTTACACTGACACACTCACAGTGCAGGGTGTGTCTACTCCTTACACTGACACACTCACAGTGCAGGGTGTATCTACTCCTTACACTGACACACTCACAGTGCAGGGTGTATCTACTTACACTGACACACTCACAGTGCAGGGTGTATCTACTCCTTACACTGACACACTCACAGTGCAGGGTGTATCTACTTACGCTGACACACCCACAGTGCAGGGTGTATCTACTCCTTACACTGACACACTCACAGTGCAGGGTGTATCTACTTACGCTGACACACTCACAGTGCAGGGTGTATCTACTTACACTGACACACTCACAGTGCAGGGTGTATCTACTTACGCTGACACACTCACAGTGCAGGGTGTATCTACTTACACTGACACACTCACAGTGCAGGGTGTATCTACTTACGCTGACACACTCACAGTGCAGGGTGTATCTACGTACACTGACACACTCACAGTGCAGGGTGTATCTACTTACACTGACACACTCACAGTGCAGGGTGTATCTACTTACACTGACACACTCACAGTGCAGGGTGTATCTACTCCTTACACTGACACACTCACAGTGCAGGGTGTATCTACTTACGCTGACACACCCACAGTGCAGGGTGTATCTACTCCTTACACTGACACACTCACAGTGCAGGGTGTATCTACTTACGCTGACACACTCACAGTGCAGGGTGTATCTACTTACACTGACACACTCACAGTGCAGGGTGTATCTACTTACACTGACACACTCACAGTGCAGGGTGTATCTACTTACACTGACACACTCACAGTGCAGGGTGTATCTACTTACGCTGACACACTCACAGTGCAGGGTGTATCTACTCCTTACACTGACACACTCACAGTGCAGGGTGTATCTACTCCTTACACTGACACACTCACGGTGCAGGGTGTATCTACTTACACAGACACACTCACAGTGCAGAGTGTATCTACTCCTTACACCGACACACTCACAGTGCAGGGTGTATCTACTTACGCTGACACACTCACAGTGCAGGGTGTATCTACTTACACTGACACACTCACAGTGCAGGGTGTATCTACTTACACTGACACACTCACAGTGCAGGGTGTATCTACTCCTTACACTGACACACTCACAGTGGAGAGTTTATCAACACTGGAGTGGTATTCCACCTCCCACCTTTATATGTAGTATCCTCGTACCGAACATCGCTGCCCTTACCTTCTCCAGCCGCTTGTAATCCATCTGCACGCCGGCGCTGCTTGTTGATAACCGTGTATATGAAAACTGATCGGATATTTGCTCGGAAGGGCCGGAGTCTGACTCTTCCATCACCATGACAACGGGAGAGACCACGCTGGATCCATTTCCGGCTCTTGGGCTACTGGACCAATCAGATCAGGAGGTGGATTGACGTTACCTTTATTTTTTAAATATATATATACTTAACATAACAGAATATAATTCACAGACCTGAATGCTGAGGCATAAACACCGCAGCGGGATTTTAGAGGACGTGCTTGCGGGAGAACATTAAGTGATAAAAGGGCGAGGCGGCAGGTCACTTCCGGTCGTCCTCTCCTGCTTCAGAATTGATGCTAACAAAATTATTTTACTTCGCAATTAAAGTCAGAAATAATGCGAACAAACAGAGGACCGGAAAGCGTGAGCTGCAGTTTGTCGGGGGGGGGCGTAGGGACAAGGCGGTTACCAGGGATACCGGGCAGTTGCCGTGGGCGGTGGGGGGTCAGGGTTCAGCATCCGGGTGCCTGTCGCCGCTGTCCGCCCGCTGCTGCTTGCGACATGGCGGCGGGCGGGAGGAGGAGGAGGGAGCGGCGGAGGGAGCGCAGTTGGCACTGAGGGAGCGGTGAGTGGGCAGAGAGGTGAGTGAGGGAGGGAGCGGTTTTAAATAAGGCCGGGAGGGCACAGGGAGATGAATGAGAGGGGGAGGGAATGAGGGGACAGTAAGGGTATGGGAAATGAGGGGACAGTAAGGGTAGGGGAAATGAGGGGACAGGGAGGGTGAAGGAAATGAGGGAGGAGGACAGGATGGGAACATTGAATGAGGGGACAGGGAGGGTGGGGGAATGAGGGAGGGAAGATGGTCTTGGGACATTTAATGTGGAAGAGGATGAGATACCGGGGGAATGAGGTAGGGGGAAGTTCTGGTGAAGCTATGATATTGAATGAGTGGACTGGGAGAGGGTATTGAGGGAGGGAGGGCGGGCATGGGATGGTGATGTTAAATGAGGGGAGGGGGTATTGAGGAAGGGAGGGTATGGAATGGGGACGTTAAATGAGGATAAGGGGAGAGAGGCCTTGGGATGGGGACATTGAATGAGGGAGGGGTCGAGAATTAGTGAGTGGTAGAACACTCCAGCATAGAAACAGAGGCTGCCACGCCAATCTGTTAGTCTGCCTTGTCCCATCGACCCGCACCTGGACCATAAACCTCTGTACTCCTCTCTTAACGTTGCAATAGTACATGTCGCCACCTGAGTGAAAAAGTTCCCCTCAGGTTCCCATTAACTATTTCACCTTTCACTCTTACCAGAACCTGTAGTTTTGGTCGTACTCAAATGGAAAAAGCCTTCTTGCATTTACCCTATCTATACCAGTAATAATTTTGTGTACCTCCATCAAATCTCCCCTCATTCTCCCTCGCTCCAGGGACTGAAGTTCTAACCTTCTCAACTTTCCTATAACGCAAACACAAGGAAATCTGCAGATGCTAGAAATTCAAGCAACACACATCAAAGTTGCTGGTGAACGCAGCAGCCAAGGCAGCATCTCTAGGAAGAGGTACAGTCGACGTTTCGGGCCCAGACCCTTCGTCAGGACTAACTGAAGGAAGAGCTAGTAAGAGATTTGAAAGTGGGAGTGGGAGGGGGAGGGGGAGATCCAAAATGATAGGAGAAGACAGGAGGGGGAGGGATGGAGCCAAGAGCTGGACAGGTGATTGGCAAAAGGGGATACGAGAGGATCATGGGACAGGAGGTCCGGGGAGAAGGAAAGGGGGAGGGGGGGAAAACCCAGAGGATGGGCAAGGGGTATAGTCAGAGGGAGAAAAAGGAGAGTGAGAGAAAGAAAGTGTATATAAAAATAAATAACAGATGGGGTACGAGGGGGAGGTGGGGCATTAGCAGAAGTTAGAGAAGTCAATGTTCATGCCATCAGGTTGGAGGCTACCCAGACAGAATATAAGGTGGTGTTCCTCCAACCTGAGTGTAGCTTCATCTTTACAGTAGAGGAGGCCGTGGATAGATATATCAGAATGGGAATGGGACGTGGAATTAAAATGTGTGGCCACTGGGAGATCCTGCTTTCTCTGGCGGACAGAGCATAGGTGTTCAGCAAAACAATCTCCCAGTCTGCGTCGGGTCTCGCCAATATATAGAAGGCCACATCGGGAGCACCGGATGCAGTATATCACCCCAGCCAACTCACAGGTGAAGTGTCGCCTCACCTGGAAGGACTGTCTGGGGCCCTGAATGGTGGTAAGGGAGGAAGCGTAAGGGCATGTGTAGCACTTGTTTCGCTTACAAGGATAAGTGCCAGGAGGGAGATTGGTCAGGAGGGATGGGGGTACAATGTTAGTACATCCCTTTTTAAATGAGGGGGCTAAAATTGCTCACAGTACTCTCATGTGAGGTCTCACCAGTGTCTTATAAAGCCTCAGCATTACATTCTTGCTTTTATATTCTAGTCCTCTTGAAATGAATGCTAAAATTGCATTGCCTTTCTCACCAGTGACTCAACCTGCAAATTATGCTTTAGGGAATCCTGTATGAGGACTTCCATGTCCCTTTGCACCAAAGATTGTTGAATTTTCTTCCCTTTTAGAAAACAGTTTTAAGTTTTATCTCTTCTACCAAAGTACACGACGGTACAATTCCTGACACTGTATTCCATCTGCCACTTCTTTGCTTATTCTCCTAATCTGTCTAAGCCCTGCAGCCTCCCTGCTTCCTCAAAACTACCTGCTCCTTCACCTATCTTCATATAATCCGCAAACTTTAGTAGAAAGCCATCAATTCCATCATCCAAATTATTGGCATGACAACGTAAAAAGAAGCTGTCCCAACACCGACCTCTACAGAACAACACTTGTTACAGGCAGCCAATCAGAAAAGTCTCCCTTTATTGCCACTGTTTTCCTCCTGCCAATCAGCCAATGCTCTATCGATGCTAGTATCTTTTCTGCAGCCTTGTGTGGCACCTTGCTTCATCCAACATCGGTGGAACAAGTCTGCTTTCATTTACCCTATGGTTGTAAATTTTCTCACTCTTTCAATCTTATTGATGTCTTTCCTGTATGTAGGTGACCAGAACTGCAGACTTCAAGTTAGGCTTCACCAATATCTTATACAAGTTCAACATTAGATGCCATCTCCTGTACTCAGTACTTTGATTTAGAAGGCCAGTGTGCCAAAAGCTTGCTTCATGAGCTCTTCTACCTGTGCTCCACTTTCAAGGAATTATCAATCCATATTCCGAGATCCCTTTGTTCTACCACACTTCTCAGTGCTGTACTGCTCACCGACCCTGGCTGGTCCTCCCAAAGTGCAACACCTCACACTTGCCTGCATTAAATTCCATCTTCCATTTTTCAGCCCGTTTCACCAGCTGGTCCAGGTCCCACTGCAAGCTTTGATAGTCTTCCTCATGACAAACAATGATGAACCCAGCACTGATCCCTGCAGCACTCTACTAATCACAGGCATCCAGTTGGAGAGGCAACCATCTACGACCACCCTCTGACTTCTTCCGCGAAGCCAATCTTTAACTCATTTTACTATCTCATCTTGAATGCCAAGCGATTGCCTTTCTGACCAACCTCCCATGTCAAAGGCATTGCTACTGTCTATGTAGTCAGCTGCCTTCCCTTCATCAATTTTCCTGGTAACTTTCTTGAAAAACCCCACAAGATTTGTTAGACACGACTTACTACGCACCAAGTCAGGTTGACTATCCCTAATCAGTCCATGTCTATCCAAGTACTTACAAATCCAGTTCCTTAGAATACTTTACAATAACTTTCCTACTACTGATGTCGGGCTCATTCTCAGAGCCTTTCTTAAATAATGGAACCATACCAGCTATCCTACAATTCATCGGCATCCCATCAGCAGCTAAAAATGTTTTAAATATCACTACTAAGGCCCCTGCAATTTCTGCACTAGCCTTCCCCAGGGTCCAAGGGAACCCGTTGTCGTGCTCTGGGGATTTATCCACCCTGGTTTACCTCAAGACAATAAACATCACCTCTGTAAACTATAGGATCCATGTTCTCGCTGCTGCATTGCCTCATATCTCCCGAGTAAACACAGATGCAGAAAAAATCCTTTTGTGATCTCCCCATCTCTTTTGGGTCCATGCATAGGTTACCACTCTGATCTTCCAGAGGACCAATTTTGTCCTCTTGCTCTTAATATTTCTGTGGAAGCCCTTCGGATTCTCCTTTACATAGTTTGCTAGAGCAACCTCTAGCAAGTTGTCTTGGTCCTCCTGATTTCCTTAAGTGTTCTCTTGCATTTCTCACACTCCTCAAGTACCTCATTTATTCCAACATGCTTATACCTGCTATGTACTTCCTCCTCTTTCTTAACTAGGGGCTCAGTATCTGTCAAAAATCAAGGTTCTCTCAACCTGTTATTCTTGCCTTTTTTTCTGACAGGAATGTACAAACTCTGTTCTCTCAAAATTTCACTTTTGAAGGTCTCCCACTTACCAAGTACACCTTTGCCAGAAAACAACCTGCCCCAATTCACACTTGCCAGATCCTTTCTGATAACATCAAAATTATCCTTTCTCCAATTTATAATCTTAACCCAAGGACCAGGCCTATCCTTTTCCATATCTACCTTGATCTAATGGCATTATGATCACTAGATGCAAAGTGTTCTCCTATACAAATTTTATCACCTGCCCTGTCTCATTCCCTAATAGATTGAGTATGGCACTCTCACTGGTTGCGATTTCTAGGTACTGATTAAGAAATTTTCCTGAACACATTTAAAACCATGTACTATCGCAGCCCTATGTTTCTTACAGCAGTGTGCAATCTCCTGACAAATTTGCTCCACTAAACCCCGCTGACTGTGGGGTGGTCTCTGATATAAGCCCAATAACATGGTCGTACATTTCTTATTCCTCATTTCTCATTGGACGTGTTCTCCATCCTGTCCTGTCTGAGTACTGCCGCGACATTTTCCCTGACTAGTAACACCACCCCTCCTGCTTTCTCGTGGCTAAAGCAACAGAACCCTGGAACAATGAGCTGCCTGTCCTGCCCCTCCTGTAACTAAGGCGACAATGCCATAATTTCACATGCTGATCCATGCCTAAAGCTCATTTGCCTTTCCTACAATGCTCTGCATTGAAATATACACAGCTCTGAACATTAGTCCCACCACGCTCAACCTTTCAATTCCTGACTTTGTATGTAGGCTTAACATCTTTCTCCACAACCACTCCACTCTGGTTCCCACCTCCATGCAACTCTAGTTTATGGATCTGTTTTCCCAGGTCCCTTTCTCAGTGCCCCTCATTCCCTATTCCCCTTGCCCCCTCAGTCAACCGCCATCCGTATATTCATTCACTCGTGCTCTTATTTAAACCTTTTGTAAGTCCTACGCTGGTTTGTCCTCCCAAAGTGAAGCACCTCACACTTGTCTCCTTTAATTTCCAGCTGCTTCACATCCTGCTTTGATGGTCGCCTTCACTCTCCGCTATGCCCCCAATCTTGATGTCATTCACAAATTTGCCGGAGAGATTGAGGAAGAGAGGAGACCAGGAGGGAATGGAGAAGGGGGGAGTGAGGGGACAGGGAGGAAATGAGTGGTGAGCAATGGGGGTAAGGAACAAGGGTGAGAGAATGAGGGGGAGAGGGAGTGAGGGAATGGCAAGCAAGAACTGAATGATGAGCGATGGAGGGGGACAGAATGAGGGCGGGGATTAGTGAAAGAGAGGGAGAAAATGGCAAAAGAAGGAGGGTGAGAGGCAAGGTTTGAGGGATGCTGGATGTAGTAGAGGATTGGGGGGGAAATGAGAAGAAAGACAATGGATGAAGGGGAATGAAGGGATGGCAGTTGGGATGGAGGCAGATACAGGGTTTGCTGAGTACATTTGGAGGGGGGTGGATGGGGAAAGGAGGGAACTGGAGTAGAAAACATGTCAACACCATTGATATATTCTTTCCCACCTCTTCTCCCCCTTTTACCAACCATCCCCTTCCCCTCTAACCCACTCCACTTCCCCCTCCCTATAACTCCCTCCTACACCCCTCCTCAAACCCCTTTTCTCCCACATTCCCTCGTTCCCTTTCTCACCCTATCCCATTCGCGCATACTCCTTCCTCCCCCCCACCATTCTCACATCACTTTACCCCCACATCTCCCTCTCCTCCCTGTCCCCTTTTCTACTGTTTCTCCCCCTATACATCCCTCCTTTGCATCCACCTTCTCCCTCACTCCATTTTCTGACACAGGGTTAGACTGAGCTGCTGTTCTCCCCCCACCCACCCAGAGTGATGTCCGCCGCGGGGAGTAAACGAGCCGCGTCCGATGCGGGTTCCGGACCCCCCAGAGAAGAAGACAAACACGGAGGAGAAACCCACCACCACCCTGATTGAGCCCATTCGCCTGGGGAGGGATCTCCTCCACTGTACGTGAGTGAGCGTGTGGGACTCTGCTAGCTGCTCAGTAACACGGGCGGGGGGGGGGCGAAGAGTTACAGACAGATGGTGTGAGGGAGGGGCATTACTGTCAGTGGCGATACAGATGGTGACATGGGGCATTTGGGGAGAGGGGGTCACTGACGGATAGTGAGAGGGAGCTGGATTAACGTCAGTGGGGATACAGTCAGTGACAGTGTGCTGGGGAGAGGGGTCACTGAGGGATGGTGTGGGGGAGCTGGATTAACGTCAGTGGGGATACAGTCAGTGACGGTGCTGGGGGAGAGGGGTCACAGGGATGGTGTGGGGGAGCTGGATTAACGTCAGTGGGGATACAGTCAGTGACGGTGCTGGGGGAGAGGGGTCACAGGGATGGTGTGGGGGAGCTGGATTAATGTCAGTGGGGATACAGTCAGTGACAGGGTGCTGGGGAGGGAGGGGTCACTGAGGGACGGTGTGAGAGGGAGCTGGATTAACGTCAGTGGGGATACAGTCAGTGACGGCGCTGGGGGGAGAGGGGTCACTGAGGGATGGTGTGGGGGAGCTGGATTAACGTCAGTGGGGATACAGTCAGTGACGGTGCTGGGGGAGACGGGTCACTGAGGAACAGTGTGGGGAGCTGGATTAACGTCAGTGGGGATACAGTCAGTGACAGTGTGCTGGGGGAGAGGGGTCACTGAGGGACGGTGTGAGGGAGCTGGATTAACGTCAGTGGGGATACAGTCAGTGACGGTGCTGGGGGAGAGGGGTCACTGACGGATAGTGAAAAGGGAGCTGGATTAATGTCAGTGGGGATACAGTCAGTGACAGGGCTAGGTGGGGAGAGGGGGTCACTGAGGGCTGGTGTGGGGGAGCTGGATTAACGTCAGTGGGGATACAGTCAGTGACAGTGTGCTGGGGGAGAGGGGTCACTGAGGGATGGTGTGGGGAGCTGGATTAACGTCAGTGGGGATACAGTCAGTGACAGGGTGCTGGGGGAGAGGGGTCACTGAGGGCTGGTTGTGGGGGAGCTGGATTAACGTCAGTGGGGATACAGTCAGTGACAGTGTGCTGGGGGAGAGGGGTCACTGAGGGATGGTGTGGGGGAGCTGGATTAACGTCAGTGGGGATACAGTCAGTGACAGGGTGCTGGGGGGAGAGGGGGTCACTGAGGTATGGTGTGGGGGAGCTGGATTAACGTCAGTGGGGATACAGTCAGTGACGGTGCTGGGGGGAGAGGGGTCACTGAGGGATGGTGTGGGGGGAGCAGGATTAACGTCAGTGGGGATACAGTTAGTGACAGTGTGCTGGGGGAGAGGGGTCACAGGGATGGTGTGGGGGAGCTGGATTAACGTCAGTGGGGATATAGTCAGTGACGGTGCTGGGGGAGAGGGGTCACTGAGGGATGGGTGTGTGAGAGCTGGATTAACGTCAGTGGGGATACACTCAGTGACTGTGCTGGGGGGAGAGGGGTCACTGAGGGATGGTGTGGGGGAGCTGGATTAACGTCAGTGGGGGATACAGTCAGTGACAGTGTGCTGGGGGAGAGGGGTCACTGAGTGATGGTGTGGGGGGAGCTGGATTAACGTCAGTGGGGATACAGTCAGTGACGGTGCTGGGGGAGAGGGGTCACTGAGGGACGGTGTGGGGGAGCTGGATTAATGTCAGTGGGGATACAGTCAGTGATGGTGCTGGGGGAGAGGGGGTCACTGAGGGATGGTGTGGGGGAGCTGGATTAACGTCAGTGGGGATACAGTCAGTGACGGTGCTGGGGGAGAGGGGTCACTGAGGGATGGTGTGGGGGAGCTGGATTAACGTCAGTGGGGATACAGTCAGTGACAGTGTGCTGGGGGAGAGGGGTCACTGAGGGATGGTGTGGGGGAGCTGGATTAACGTCAGTGGGGATACAGTCAGTGACGGTGCTGGGGGAGAGGGGTCACAGGGATGGTGTGGGGGAGCTGGATTAACGTCAGTGGGGATACAGTCAGTGACGGTGCTGGGGGGAGAGGGGTCACAGGGATGGTGTGGGGGAGCTGGGTTAACGTCAGTGGGGGATACAGTCAGTGACGGTGCTGGGGGAGAGGGGTCACTGAGGGATGGTGTGGGGGAGCTGGATTAACATCAGTGGGGATACAGTCAGTGACGGTGCTGGGAGAGAGGGGTCACAGGGATGGGTGTGGGGGAGCTGGATTAACGTCAGTGGGGATACAGTCAGTGATACGGTGCTGGGGGAGAGGGGTCACTTAGGGACGGTGAGAGGGAGCTGGATTATCGTCAGTGGGGATACAGTCAGTGACAGGGTTCTGGGGAGTGGGGTCACCTAGGGACGGTGAGAGGGAGCTGGATTAACGTCAGTGGAGATACAGTCAGTGACAGGGCGCAGGAGGAGAGGGGTCACCTAGAGGTGTTGTAAAGGAACTGGATTAATGTCAGTGGGGATACAGTCAGTGACAGTGTTAGGGGTGTTGGGGATACAGTCAGTGACAGTGTTAGGGGTGTTTGGGATACAGTCAGTGACACGGTGCTGGGGGTGAGGAGACACTGAGGAATAGTGTGTGAGAGCTGGATTAACGTCAGTGGGGATACGGTCAGTGACGCAGGACGCTGGGGGAGAGGGGTCACTGAGGGACGGTGTGAGGGAGCTGGATTAACATCAGTGGGGATACAGTCAGTGACGGTGTTAGGGGTGTTGGGGATACAGTCAGTGACATGGTGCTGGGGTTGAGGAGACACTGAGGAACAGTGTGTGAGAGCTAGATTAACGTCAGTGGGGATACGGTCAGTGACAGTGTTAGGGGTGTTAGGGATGTAATTAGTGACAGTCTCTGAGTCAGCACATCCTTCTTTGGATTGTGCACAATATTCCAAATGTGGGCTGTCCAGCACTGTATAAAGTTTTTACTTGTAAGTCTTTACTTTATGTTCCAGTTATATTGAAAGTAAAGTTAAAACTTTAATTTTTCTCATATTGAATCCTGTAATTCTTCCATGGATCAGCTTGTCCCTTGCATTCTGCTGGCCCATGTAACTCCCATCCGTTTC